>NW_011495020.1:4061721-4075467 GCF_000754665.1 Bison bison bison
AAAGTAATGTCTCTGCTTTTGAATATGCTATCTAGGTTGGTCATAACTTTCCTTCCAAGGAGTAAGCATCTTTTAATTTCATGGCTGCAGTCACCATCTGCAGTGATTTTGGAGCCCAGAAAAATAAAGTCTGACACTGTTTCCACTGTTTGCCCATCTATTTCCCATGAAGTGATGGGACCGGATGCCATGATCTTCATTTTCTGAATGTTGAGCTTTAAGCCCACTTTCTCACTCTCCTCTTTCATTAGTCCCCTATTGCTGCTATAACAAATGACCAAAAATGTAATGACTTAGAACAATTCAAAGTTATTACTTTACAGTTCTGGAAATCAGAAGATTAAAATGGGTGGTCAGGAGGCTCTAGAAGAAAATATGTTTCTTAATCTAGAAAAATGGTATAGATGACCTAATTTGCAAATCAGAAATAGAGACACAGACATAGAAAACAAATATATAGGTAACAAGGAGGGAAAGGTGGGGTGGGAGAAATTGGGAGATTGGGATTGGCACATATATACTTTAGATATCATATATAAAATAGATAACTAATGAGAACATACTGCATAGCTCAGGGAGCTATGCTAAATGCACTGTGGTGACTTGAATGGGAAGGAAATCCAAAAGGGAGAAAATATATGTATATATATGGCTGATTCATTTTGCTATACAGTAGGAAGTAACACAATGTTGTAAAACTATACTCCAAAAAAATTAATTTAAAAAGAAAATATGTTTCTTGCCCTTTTCAGCATCTAGAGGCTGCCCACCATCCTTGGCTCACAGCCTCACATCACCCCAATCTCTGCTACCATAGTCACACGCAGCTTTTTTGAATCCCCTACCTTCCTCTTTCCCTTACAAAGACCTGTGTGATTCCACTGGGTCCACCCCAGATAAATCAAGAGAATTTCCCCAACTTAAGATCCTTGCCTTAATCACCTCTGCAAGACCCACTCTGCCTTATAAAGTTAGCATTTTCACAGGTTCCAGGAGTTAGGATGGGGCTACCTTTGAGGGACCATTATTCTACATACCATGGAGGACTAAGCATGGAAGACACCGAGTTGTCTCTGCAGAGTTCCCCACTCCTTAGTCAGTGTTTACACATTCGGTCTGATCCTCAATGTTACCTAACTTCTCTGAGGGTCAGTTTCCATGTATGTCAAAGAGGAATGCCCACTCTGTATGTTACCAGGTTATCTGGGGAATAACACATGTAGTTGGCTTGTAAAATGTTTAGCAAGTTTTAGATTAAAAATGCTACATAAAATGAACAAATCATAATTTAACTGCCTCACAAGTCAATTAATAGACTCAAACTGCTTTGATCTCCTTGGATAAAAGGCATTCTTCTGACGCCAAGTATATGTTGGTGTTGTGCCTTTGTCCTCACTTGCAGCCATATATCAAAAGCACACTTTAGTTCATTTCTTCTCTTTGAGATAAATGATCTAATTTTCTACCCCTGTGGTTTTCCTGAATGTCTCCCTCCCCCAAAGCCTTCCAGTGGGAGCAGAGTAGCTCATTTTCTTTGTCGGGTGTTCTGTGGGTGGATGGATATGGCCTCTTTGACTAGTCTCTTTCTCTCCCTTTGTTCTTTCGCCTCCTCTGACTTGGTTTTCTGCTGGGTAGTTGTGACTTTGCCACCTCTCTTTTGAGCCTCATCAAGGGCTGCTCTGTCCTGATCCATAAGTTTCTTTCTAGTTTCACAGTCTCCTGGGGAAATGGAGTCCATGTGGGTTGTTCACCTGCTGAGTCTTAACTCATACACATGCCATATTTTTTTATTCTAGTTACAGGGATCATGCAGCGATTGTACTTCCATGGACTCCCATATGAAAATGGAAAAGAAGCCACTGTGTGTCCTTCAGCATCCCTTATGCATTGCCTTTGCTGTCTGCAGGTGGGCAGAGATATATACCTCATATACCCAGGAAAGAAGGTACAGGTGACTCCACCTTTGATGTCGACCTGCCCCAGAAACCAAGACCTGCAGAGAAGCAAACCTCCATTTACTTTAAAAAAAAAAAAAGTTGCATCACATTTTTTAATGTCTAAAAAGACACAATTGCATTTAGAATAATGTGATGTTCCCCTTTATCTCCTTCCCAGGAAAAATAGTTATGTGGATGTATCAGTCACCATTTAGATAGTTCAGACAGAGGAAATTTAATACAAAAAATTGACAACAGTAATAAAAAACAGTGACTAAGGGGAAAGTGGCATTACCTAGAGATTGGCAATTGCAGAAAGTAGCCATTACTCCCGTAGTTGGAGGAGTGAGGAGTGAATGTGATGTCACCCAGAGTCCATCAGCACACATTCCCTGCTAAGGTTGCACCCAATGGCTGTGCCATTACATTAGTTATGTATTGCTATTGTGTAAAAACTTACCTCAAAATGTAATGGCTTGAAACAATACACATTTACTATCTCACAGTTTCTGTGGGTCAGGAATCTACCATGGGTTAGCTGAGTCCTTTCTCTACTCCAGGGTTTCTTTAGAAAATGTCAAGGTGTCAGGTTATACTCATCTGAAGTTTCAAATGAAGAAGGATACACTTTCAGGCGAGCTTCCCAAGTAGCTCAGTGGTAAAGAATCCACCTGCCAAGCAGGAGACACGTGTTCGATCCCTGGGTCAGGGAGATTCCCCTGGAGAAGGAAATGGCAACCCACTCCAATATTCTTGCCTGGAAAATCCCATGGACAGAGGAGCCTGGCAGGCTACAGTCCATAGGGTCCCAAAAGAGTCAGACCCTACTTAGTGACTAAACAACAACACCACCACTTTCAGCCTCATGTGGATATCAGCAGGATTCAGTTCCTTATAGGCTGATGGACCTCAGTTCCTTGCTGGCCATTGGTCAGAGCTCACCTCAGTTCCTCGCCATGTGGGTCTCATAAACAGGGTGGCTTGCTTCATAAAAGTATGAAAGCTGAGGGACTTCCCTGGTGGTCCGGCGGTTAAGAATCAGTGCTTCCACTGCGAAGGGCATGGGCTCTATTCCTGGTCATCAGGAAACTAAAATCCTATATGCCATGCAATGTGGCCCAAAAAAAAAATCATTCAAGCTGAGAAGACAACAGAGCAACAGAGAGAGTCTTCTAGGAAGACAGCAGTAGTCAAAATCTTTTGCAACAAATCACAGAAGTGGTATCCCTCAACACTTCAATACTGGTCAGCAGCAAGTGACTTTAGGGGAGAAGATTACACAAGGCCATGAATACTGAAGCAAGAGGCCACTTTGGAGGATCTTGATCCCGGCTGCTTAGCAAGGAATCCAGGAGCCCAGGCTCCTAATAATGATGCTAAAATCACTCCAATGCTATGGGAGCTCCAGCATGGCACCACCCACTGCTACCACCATCACAGCCAAATGGTCTTTCCTTCCTACGACTTTCCAATCTCCCACACATGCTTAGATTGACAAACCCTACCTAGAGTCCAGCTACCAACGGAGTCTAGAAGAGTTTTCAGCAGCTTGCAATTCAAAGGAGAGGAAATAAGGACAGGAATAGGACAAACAACAGACAATAACCAGCATAATAGGAAAAAGTTGTTTCCAGTCATGTCCTGACTCTCTACCTTCTCCTGGTCGTCAAAGCTTAGCTCTGTTCCCTGTCCTTCTCTGCTCAGAACTCTCACTTTTGCCAAGTAGCATTGGATAATAGCAGTAAGTTTTTAAGGTGATTCAGTTCAACAAAGTCTATTACCAGGATGCTATGTTTCAAGCATGCTAGGGGCTAAGAGATGCAAAGACAAAAAATAAATAGTTCCTGCCCTTGAAGAGTATGCAGTTATGCCAGGGACACAGATGTCTATAAAACAAAGTGATAAGTGCTACACTACTGGGACATTCTGACAGAGTGATTGACAAACCATTCAGATCTGTCCGATTGGCTGCAGGTTATCTGCACTCTTGGTTCTTGCCGGAGGAAAAAATGCAACCTTGAACTCTCAGTCATAAAATCCTTATCAAGTACACTTACGATAAATAATTTATGGAAGTTTACCTAAAAGACAAACAGCTTATCTATTACTTTAGATAGCCTAAAATTTACTATTTATGTACATAGAAGCATAATTCAGTTTGAAGAAAAATCTATGAAGAACTAAACCATGAGCCACAGTCTTGTTTTCATACCTCAGTGAAGCAGCTTTTACTTGATTGTGCTTTGATGTCTCATCGTCTGTCAAGATTGAGCAACATTTTTTGCTGACTGGAGTTAAATTCACAACCAGTGTAGGCATGTTGAAACTGTCCTCATCTACATCACACTGCACTCATTTTCTTAGGACCTCATGGAGAAGTTCTCAGATCTCAGATTCAGGAAGTGCTTTTTCAGAACAGCTCATTTGTTTTTGTCTTACAGACACAGAAAAATTCTATAATTCATTGTGTTTCCATTTTTGCTTTAGCTGCCAGGAGCTTAGGTCCAATTCTGCAGTCCTCTTGAACAACTGTACCAGAGTGGGTGGCAGGCATTTATTTTGCTGTTCTTGTTTCCCCTTGACCCCAAGTTCTCCTTTATCCTTTTGTAGGTATGTTGCCAATCTATCTCAAATTCTCTACAGACTGAGTTTCATGTTAATTACAAATAAATTGTACAGGTATATGTAAGGTGCTGTTTCTACTTAGGAAGAATGATCAAGAAAATCATAGGAAGAAGTGATACTTGATCTAAGCCTTGGAAAATTATCCCAGGCCAAGAGAATAATATGAGCAAAGGACTTAGAGGCATAAAGATGCACATGGGTCTATAAGACCAGATATAGAAGAAGGGAGGGAATAATACTTACATGTTTCTTTTTCCTAGGAATGTATTATCCCTCCCAGTGAGGAGCGCACTTAGCCTATTGAAATGCATCTTTAAACTCGTGGGTCCTTTAGGAGTGACTCTACTGAGAGTGGTTTCTATCAAGAGAAAAAAAATGTATTTTTTTAATCAAGTAAGCATTTTTTACTTATTTATTCAAATTACAAGGACTTTCCAAACTGTCCAGAGATTGGCTAACCTAGACACTGCCACAGCCTGTCCCTGAGTGGGCATAGTCATGCTAAAATCAGAAAACCCATCCTCCGAAGTCCAGGTCACAGCCTTCAGCTCCTGCAAAGTCATCTCTCACCCCACCTTAGCCTGTAGTAAGGGCAAAAAGAGCTCCAGAGGATCTCTTTGGAGGACAGAAGATTTTAGACATGCAGGGTAAGGGGCTGCTGTGTTGTTCGCTATCCAGAAAACTTTAAGGAACTTATTTTCCCCTTGCTAGTCCTCATTTCTTCCTTTCAATTCAGATGTCTGAGACCCTATGTTTTTAGCTGATCTCATTATTCTATAATAACACTGCCTATCATGACAACCTGTGATATTCATTGATTTTTCCAATCTATAAACTATCTACACACATCACTATAGACTCCCAGTAGCTAGAGATGACTTTAAAAATGAGTCATTCACCATGCTTCAGGCAGGAAATTAAGGCTTGTAATGTTGAGATATGAATAATTTTAGTACCTTTCATTACTTTGATTTCTTTTTTTCTGGTAAACACTACAATTATTTAGGCAGCTAAAAATGTCATGTTAAAATGTCAGTAAATACAGTAACAAATCTAACTGTTAAGTGAGTCCCCCACTAAGGCATCAGGCAAACAGCAATTTGCAGGAATCACATGTGAAAAACAGGGGGCTATTTGAGGATTTGGGGCGATTTCCAGTCTGAAAAGTAGCCTATTTAAGAAGAAAGAACCATCTCCAGGAAGGCATTAATAGGGCAATGGTTTTTTGTTAGTTAAGTAAATTTCAAGGTTTTAAGTATTGCCTTATAGAAGTACCAAAGAAGGAAAATGGGGTTAGGTCTAATTGTGGTTTTACCATTAGCTTTAATGGAGAGCTTTACACCAGCCTGGGAGCCAAAATGAGGGAATGTGTCATGTGGGGACCACATAGGGTATTCAGAAGGAAATATGTCTATTATGCCCAAGAGAGTCTGGTGCTGGCTAAACGAGCATCCCTCTGAATGCAAGCAAAGCCCTGGCCTGGAAAAGCATTGGCAGCAAAAAAGGAAACTAATGCCTTCCATGCACAAGCAAGAAATAACAAAAGAGCTCTGCCATGAGACTTCTAGCTCTGAGGTGCTCACATACACATCATTATTACTCCCATCTCACCTAGCCCAGACTGCCCCTCACACCACACCTTTATCCCACCACCTCCAACCATCATCTGTGCCCATGACATTGAACTAAGTACTCAGTAACTATCTCCAGATGGTCTTAAGACTTTGTCTTCCCTTATAGATTTATGTGTTCAGATTAGGTCTTTCTAGGTTATATGCTCTGAGATTAGTGCAATTTTCACTGGGCAACTAGCTATGTATAACCATTGTCTTGACTTTCCCCAGGTAACTTAGACTGAGAATGTAAATACTGAGAACATTTATTTTTTTCAAACCTACCTAAAAGGCTAAATTTCTCAACATATGAAAAACTTTCATAGTTCATAAAAAAATTCCCAACAGTTTTTGGAAAAGCAAATATATGAAGAGATATTCAACTGAAAAAGAAATACAAGAATCTTTAAAACATGAGAGGGTGTTCAACTCTCTCAAAATGAAAGAAAAACAAGTTAGAACAATGAAACACTGTTTTTTTGCCTGGTAGAAAACACTGGGGGGTTTTTTTGCCTGTTTTTTAACCTGGTAGAAAAAGATTAGAAATTTTATTATATACATATACACATATATATATGAACACAATGAAGTTGCTCAGTCATGTCCGACTCTTTGTGATCCCATGGACTGTAGCCTATCAGGCTCCTCCATCCATGGAATTTTCCAGGCAAGAGTACTGGAGTGGGTTGCCATTCCCTTCTCCAGGGGATCTTCCTAATTCAGGGATCAAACCCAGGTCCCCTTCATTGCAGGCAGACGCTTTACCATCTGAGCTACCAGGGAGGCCCCTATATATATAGAGAGAGAGAGAGAGAGAGAAAGGCAGAGAGGAAACCAGAAGTTTCATGAATTATTGATAGAAATATACTTGTTATAATCCCACTGTAGGGCAATTAGGTATAATAACTATTGAATTTCAAATCCATATATACTTTGACCCTTTACTTTCACATTTAAGAATTTATCCTTCAAAACTGCTATATTACATGAAAGTAAAAATAGGTTGCTAGGATACTTAGTGGAATATCATCATAATAACAAAATCAGAAGCTGCCAGGCTCCTCTGTCCACGAAATTCTTCTGGCAAGAACGTGGAGTGGGTAGGCATTCCCTCCTCCAGGTGATCTTCCCATCTAGGAATCAAACCTGCATTGCAGGCAGATTCTTTACCATCTGAGCCACCAGGGAAGCCCTAGCAAAAACAGCATACACCACAAATGACAACCAACATTTGGAAACCTCCAAATGTCCAAGATTCTACCCAGTTATTAAAAGGAATGAGGTAGATCTCTTCCAAAAGACATCCAATGTAGGTTGTTATGTGAAAAAAAAGGCTTGACAATGTCACAAACAACACCCTGTTATTTGTCCCCAGTACAAAGACCACCTCTAACTTTGTCATGTATGGATGTGAGAGTTGGACTATAAAGAAAGCTGAGAGCAGAAGAATTGATGCTTTTGAACTGTGGTGTTGGGAGAAGACTCGTGAGAGTCCCTTGGACTGCAAGGAGATCCAACCAGTCCATCTTAAAGGATATCAGTCCTGGATGTTCATTCATAGGACTGATGTTGAAGCTGAAACTCCAATACTTTGGCCACATGATGCGAAGAGCTGACTCATTTGAAAAGACCCTGATGGTGGGAAAGATTGAGAGCAGGAGGAGAAGGGGATGACAGAAGATGAGATGGTTGGATGACATCACCGACTCAATGGACATGGGTTTGGGTGAACTCCGGGAGTTGGTGATGGACAGGGAGGCCTGGCGTGCTGCAGTTCATGGGGTTGCAAAGAGTTGGACACGACTGAGCAAATGAAACTGAACTTTGGGCTCAGAACTCTTTGATGCAGTTGAAGAATCCCACCTCCAGGCAGCATGTCAAGGCAGTACAGATAATATCTGGATATTTGTTAAAGATTAAAGAGCAAGTAAAACTCCTCAGGAAAGTATCTATCTCTTGGTGTCCTCAAATTTCCATCTTACTGTGCTGAAAATATACCAAAGTCTAATTTTTCCCAGAGAGATAAGACTGCCTAAATTTGGCAGGCCCTACAACAGTGTCTTATTTCCATAATAAAAAATTAAGATAAGCTTCAATGAAATTAAATTAAACATAGAAATCTAACTAATGTGTTAGTATAGATAAACAACAAAACACTAATTATGAATAGTTTTCCAATACATTTAAGTAAAGATAGTTTAAAGCAACTGTCTTTCACAAAACTTCAACTCTTTCCTCTCATTGCATAGTAAAAATTTTCCCTTGCTTTAAGAAAAAGCTTGAACTTTCCTTCACTAAAATTCAGATAGCTTGTCCATAGTCCCCCTGGGTACTAGCTTAGGGCAGCAGCTCTCAGAGTTTATTGATTTGTTGCTAGCAAATTGGAAGGTTAAAGGTGTGACTTCCCTGTGTTGCTAGTTGGTGATCAGGTCTCACTGGGGTCTCTCAAATGGGAGAATTGCTTCCCGCTAATCTCAGGCAGCTGCACTGCATCCACATCCATTTCCTCACTCATCTTAAACAGAATGAACACAGAGAAAGATTATGTTTCATTCTTCCACTGCATCTACATAAAACCCAACTGCGGTCCCTTTCTGATCAGCAAGATGTTACCTTGGCAACTACTTTGTACAGCTCTTACTCCTCCCTCCTTTGAAGCTCATCATTTGTGTAAAAGTTGTTTTGCCTCCTAATGACTAAGACAAAACATTAGGCAGCCTCACTGGTTCCCTGGTTCTTCCAGATAAATGTTATAAAATTGGCAGCTCAGGGGCCAAATTCAATATGTGGGCATGTTTGACCAAACAAAAATTTTGGTTTTGTTTGTAGTTTTTCTTTTAATGTAAGCCAAGATGTACAAACCAGAAGATTTGACATGAAAATCCAAATTTCCAGTTCTCTTTAAAATATTTAGACTTGAAAACCCTGGGCCCACTTTCTCAATGATCAGCGGTAGCTGAGTATTTTGCTTCACTCTTCTCAGCTCACTTCCCTTGATTAGACCACCTAGTAGGCATGTGGGTTGTGACCCCTGTTCTAGGATACACTCTCTTTAAACAATGAAAATATATAGAACTAAACAAAAGTTATTTCAAAGCAAAGATGTTTCTCCTTTTTCTAAATTTATTCTTAACTTTCAGTCACCATTCCTAACTAAAGCCAGCTCCTAATTAAAAACTGAGGTAATAACTCACATCTAATGATCAGCTAGGGTGGCAGTGAAGTCAGTAAAGAAGGCAGTGGTCCTCAAACTGCAGCATGTATTAGAATCGCCTGGAAAGTTTGTTAAAGCACAGATTTCTAGATCTGAGTTTCTGGTTCAGTAGATCTAGAATGGTGTGTGAGAATATGCATTTCTAACAAGTCCCAGTGATGCAGATATTCCTGATCTGGTGACCATACTTTGAGCATCACCAAGTTCTCATGAATCAAATATATCTGTAAACGTATAGTGGCCAAACACAATAAAAGTTTATTTCTCTTTCACTAAACAATCCAAAGCAAAATTTCTTTCATTCAGTGTTCAGGGACTCAAGTTACTTTAACCTTTTACATCTCTACTGCCCACTAGGACCATCTATACAGATAGAAAGGGGAAAGATATCCAGAAACCAAAACACTTTCTAAAAGCTTTGGCATAGAAGTGTTACATATCCCTTCCACTCACATCTCATTGGTGAAAACTAATGGTCATATCTAGATGCGTAAGATGCTGAGAAATATGGTCCCTGGCAGGACAGTCACTTCCTAATTCCACAAACTAGAAAGGAGACCACATTTTGTTGTGGACATCTCCACTGCAGCAGCCATAAATATGGCTTGCTCTTCCTCTGCTAACTTCCTTCCCCATTACCAGAAGGCTCTTCTCCCTTCCTGTTGTTCAGCCAAACCTCAACATCCTTCTGGTTATATTTCACTTCCACCAGAATTCCAAATAAAAAAAGTTCCAGTCTTTTATCTTGGTAAGTAGATAAAGTAACTTTCTTCCGAAGAGCTTATTGTTTCCTTGAGGATATTTATTATCATCATTATAACTTTAAAGAACAATGTTCATTCTTCTCCAGTTAATCAAAGGGAAATATAAGCTGTTTGCATTTTGAATGTTTTTGATTAAAGACTTGAGTCAAGTATCACATCAAATTATCTTTCCAAATAAACAGACAAAGGAAAAATGCCATGAAAAGTGCCCAAAATAATTAATAATGCAACATTATAACCTACCTACACTCCTTGTGGTGAATTAATTTTTCTGAAGTCATCACTAACTCCTGGGAGCTGGAGTGAGTTATAGAGGTGATCTGTGAGCTTCTAAAATCAATTAAAACCAAATAAAAATAAAACTATGAAAATAAAATGAGGAGAGGCTCCTTTACTGTTGCAAGTAGCACAAAACTGAGCACAGACTTAAGCAAAAACAGAATTTATTGTTTCACTTAAGATGAAAAGTCCAGAGGCATACTAAGCTTCAGTCACGGTTGAAAGCTGAGCTCAAGCTATATCATCAGGACTGTTTCTCTCCATCTCTCAGCTTCATGACTCTCCATCTCTCAACTTCATGACAAAGTGGAATGGAAGCAATGGTTGTAACTCTTATACTCTCTTAGGTGTCCAGCAGAAAAGATCAAGAGTTCCTCAATGAGGAAAACATCACTGCATTGCATTGGATCCGATTGGGCCATATGTTCACCTTGAAGCTTATTATAGCCAGGGGGAACTAACTGTGGGTCTCATGTATGAAATCAGTTTCACGTAATCCAAATTATGAGATGGAGAAGGTGGTTCTAAATAGGGGAATTAGGGTATAGATGCTGTTGGGCTTGGAGAAGTCTCAATACCCCACACTTGGAACTAATTGAAGGATCCAGGAGCTAGGTAGAGAGCTACAAAAATATCACCGTTATGATACATCTTCATATCTGTTAACCAAGTTGGCTTGCTAACTCCTGAATTAGATGGACCTGCCGCATCATAGACATTCATTCTCCCACTGCAGACTGCTCTTGTCAGATTTATGGCATGGAGCAGCAGAGAATGCTCTCTGCAAATTATAGGTGATGAAGAAAAATACAGAGAAGAGGGCTGAGTTTAATGTGCCTGGTCACTGTACCAAAACTCATCCATTGGGTAAGTCACTCTTTCTTCCTTGGAGCAAAGGGAGAAAGTGGGCACAGGGGGTAAAGAAGCTTGGATTATTACTCTGAAGAAGTTCCTACACACAACAATGGGGGAATGAGGAGTAAATGTCTCCTCCCAATATTTAACAAGAGTGAATGAATGGTGATAGCAAAAAGAGATGTCCACTACCAAAAAAAAAAAAAGGACTTATTCTTAAAAACACAGAGTGAAATATATACATCCAGATGGTTAGATTCCTAAACCTTTTTAGTTATAAAAGGATATTAATCCCACCTGCTATGGAAGCACCATAATACCCTTTAGATACTGTTCTTCACAATTGTTGTTATCTCTTATCTGATTTGGTGTTTATCTATAGATGAAAGTTAGTCAAGTATAAAAAGTGGACCTAATGTTGATGCCCTGGGACAAAGCAGGAATAAGCAACCAGAAAAATATGGTTGAAAACTTGAGAAAGTGATTCAAATAAGATCAAGATGAGATTCATATTAACCTGGATGTGATCCTAGAACATAAGATCCATGAAAACAGGCTCCTTGTCTGACCTGCTCACCACTGTATGTTTTCCCAGTATCTAGAATGGGGTTTCTGGCATTCAGCAGGTGCTCAATACACACTTGTGGAATGCGTGAACTGGCAAAGAGAATGATCTCAGGGGTGACTGTGTTTTGAATAGGAGGAAAACAGAATCTTGTTAGGGGTTATAGTGGCCATGAAAAAAGCAGTATCAGTTTGGATCTAAGACTGCATTTAACTAAAAGGATCCTACTACAATGCAAGCTAAGAATTACTGAGTTGAACTAGAACAGTGCAAGAATCATAGGAGCCAAAAAAATATCTGAAATTAAATGACAGAGGTCTTAGAAATAATCCTAATATATTACTTCTGACAATGGCTGCACATCTGAATCACCTGGGGAACTCTAAAAATTCCAATACCCAGGCCTCACTTGCAAAGATTCTGATCTACGCATCCATAATTTTCAATATTTCTCAGATGAATCTGACATGGGGTCAGAGCTGAGGACTACTGGTCTACCACTACCCTATCATCTTACAGAAGAGGGTGAGCTTGAAAGGTAAAAGATTCAGAATGTACCTCGATAGCCAAAGTTTAGATATACCTTAAAATCATAAATAGGAAATAAAATGTTCTTAATGTCAATCCTCATCCATTCTGAAATCTCTGAATCTCCCAAAATATTACCAGAACCAACTATTTTTGTATGTAGAAAAGGACCATCATTCCAGCCCAGTTCTTGTCCTAGAAGCCATGGGAGGCATTGACAAGTTTTTCAAGAGTGCATGTCATGATGAAAAGGTGGTTTCCAGAGACAGACCTGGCTAGGGTGGAAGGATGAATTCAAAGGAACAGATATAAAGACCAGGAAGTCATGCAGTTATCCAGGAATGCACGAGCCCTTGGTCATCTAACATGAGATGGAGATTGTGAACATGAGCAACACCATGGAAAGCTATCAACAGGGCTACAGGACTGATGGCCTAGGAAAATACAGGGTGAAAGTGAAGTGAAAGTGTTAGTTGCTCATTAGTGTCTGACTCTTTGCAACAACCCCATGAACTATATAGCCCACTAGGCTCCTCTGTCCATGGAATTCTCCAGGGAAGAATACTGGAGTGGGTGACCATTCCCTCCTCCAGAAGATCTTCCCCACCCAGGGATCACATCCATGTCTCCTGCATTGCAGGCAGATCCTTTACCCTCTGAGCCACCAGGGAAGCCCAAATACAGGGTGAGCCGGAGCCCAAAGCAACTGCAGGTCCAAGACGTTGACTTCATCCAGCTTTGCATCCTAAATGCTTGCCTGACCAGTAACTACCAAAGCCCCTTTGAAGGAGGGAAAAGAAGGGAATAAGGGAAGAGAGTACAAAGCCCTGGTGGGGCCCAAATCTACTTCATTTTGTCTGCCCAGGGTGCCATGCAGTTTTGTGAACAGAAAGTAGAGAGAAGGGACAATGATGGTTATCTCAAGAGAAGCCACTTCCTGGTCACTTGTGTCCAAAACACTGGGGCCCTCAGGGAGAGGGGTTTGGTGGACCTTGACTTGATTTATCACCATGTTTTAAAAATTAAGCACGCTAGCTGAGTTAACCTATCCACCTCAGACAAGACTCCCTCAAAAGTATTTTGCAAACCATCACCCAACCGGTGAAAATTTTGTTTTCAAAATTTCTCTTACGGGATCTGACTGTCCCTCCCACCCCTGAGGGGCTGTGGAGTGTGCTGCCTGTATTTACAGACGTGCCTACCTAGCAGCCTCATTTTACAGAGGCAGAAATCACTCCAAAAGGAAATGATGCCTTTGTGGAGGAACTTGTGTTAAGTGTTCTTTCCTAAAGCACAGGAAGGGTGGGGGTCTAAGTAACTAGCCCCAAGCCGACGCTGGTAGGGCTGGGTCCTGAAAGGAAGCGAT
>NW_011495020.1:4075567-4091044 GCF_000754665.1 Bison bison bison
GGAGAGCCTGCCAACGGCTAATAGATACAACTGTCGGGAAGGCTTTTATGCTGCGCAGCTTACTTTTTCCTTTCCGCAGTTTCAGCTCGTTGCTCCTAATTACCTCCCTTTGGACCGTCCGGCTGGCGTAGGGGATCAGAGCCTGGCCTGCCTCAGCACCTCTCCGCCCGGAAAGGTTCTTCCTTCAGAATGGCCCACTTAAAATGCAGCCCCTCGCAACCGCGCTCCAACTCAGTGACAGGTCTCGGGAGTTGGCCGGCTTTCCCGTGACCCTCTGACTTGCTTGGAGCGTCCTAGTGGTTAAACCCCGGAGCCCCCGCAGGTGAGAATACACCATCATCTCCTCCCTCCTTCTCTGCCCACCTGGGCTTCCTCACCTTGTCGGTTCCTACAACAGCTGAGGCACGGCTGACGGGGGCAGAGCTCTCCTACCTCCACCCAGGAGCCCCAGCATGATGTATTCTCTCTTCTACAAGAAAGGTGTGAGGGCTGTGCCCTGCAATGAACACGGACTTGATGTATACAGTCAGCATTACAACCCCAGGCTGCAAACCAGGGGGGGTTCTCATTCAATTCCCTCAACCCTCCTGTGCCTTTTAACTAACTTTGAAATTCCTCACCCCGCTGCAGGTGCCTCCACGCTGTTTCCAAGAAGTAGAGCTCGACATAGATTTATTTGGTAACCATTGCAGGAATTTCAAAAAATGAGAACCAGAGGAAGAAGCCAGACCTGAGGTAATTAAGATGATTTGTTTCACACGATTCAGGTGAGCACAAAGGGGCTCCTGAACACAGAGAATAGAAGATCAAAGAGATGACGATCAGAAGGTGGGAGCTCAGCCCCCACTGCCAAACAAAAACCCCTCTCCGTGTTTTTAGCTTCTGCCAGAGATCAGACAGGAAGATCATTTTTTTTAAAACTCTTGCTTTCAGTAGTTGGCTTCCAGAAGAAAAAATTCAAATGTACGTGCCATATTTACAAGGTCACAGATCTCCTGACTCGAGATCATTTATCTGTGGAAAGCAGCCCACTATTCAAGCCCCAGGAATCCCACCGCAAGAATGAATGTTCCTTAGAAAGCACCAGGCCTTCGCAGGCTTGTTGACGGCTCTGGAAAATCCTCTCCAGTGCTGGGATCTCCTCCTTCCCACGGCACCCAGCCAGCCATGGGAAATGAAGAGGGGGGTCAAGCAGGAGAGGAGCAGAGCCCACAGGGGTGCGTGTGAGCTCTTAAAAAAAAATTAATTGAGGCATGTGGAATATTCAATCTTCTTTGAGGCATGAGGGATCTAGTTCCCAAACCGAGGATCGAACCTGGGCCCCTCTGTACTGGGAGTGCAGAGTCCATAGCCACTGGACCAGGGAAGTCCCTGAGGGAGCACCTTTTAAACCCACAGCATAGTATTTGGCCATGTCTTTCTCCTTTGCTACAATATTGATCATCAAGAATAAAACATCATGTTCTTTTCCAACACTTGGATATACCTCAGACCTTCTGATCTTTTTCCATAACAAATAGATTCCTCTATCTTCCCAGTTAACTAGCCTGATGGCCTCCAGCTGACCTGAAGCAGCCCCACCTCTCCTCCTAGGTCATATTTTGCCCAGAGTCCCTCACAGGCCCTGGGAAGTTAGGCTTGTTTGGATCTTCTTAACACAAAGACAGATCTAGAATTGAAACCCTGGGCTCTGGCAAAATGAAAACAGAAGCCTTTTTCATCTTTGTGGTTATTGTTTCTCATCCCTTTTCCATCAAGTGACTTCAAGATCCCTTCCACTCCTGAAATAAAATTCTTACCTCCTGTAGAGATGACTTTAAATGCGTGATACAGAGTGTTAGACAGGGTGAATACTAAGCTTAGTATTTAGTACCCCGTGAGTACCATTCTGATAATTGATTTTAAAATGGAGAAACTAAAGACAGGGAGGTTAAACACTTGCACCCAATCACAGAATTAGCAAGTGGGGGATAAGGGTTTTCCACTGCCTCTGTGAATAAGTACCTGAATTCCTTCAATACCTTAAGACTACGTTTATCAGAAGCTTCCTAGCTATAATGGAGACTCAACTGACTGAGCAGTGGGACGCCCAGGAGGTAGTGTTTTCCAATGAGGTTTTGACAGAATTGATTGAAATTGAATGAGTGTTCCTTTGCCTGGGAGGCTTCCTGGTGCTTTGAATAGGGCTTTTTCACAGGAGGCTGCTGCCTGCTTACTCCAGGCCCCAGAGGGCCTGCACACCATTGGTCAAACACTGTTGGAGGTATTGACCAGGCTTGCGGAAATAAACAAATTCACTTGTTCAGCAGTATCCCACCCGTAATGCACTGTCTTATCCCCTCGTTCTATGCTGAAGGTCCTTAACATTCCTTCTCCGTTCAACCATCTCAGAAATTTAAGAGTCCCCAGTCATTCTGCCCTAATCCAGAAAAGCCCTACAGAGCCCACATTGATGTCTCAGCTCCAAAGGGCAGGGTTATCTTGGATCTTTCTTCCCTGAGCTAGACTTAAACGGAGTTGTTCCCTGTGATAGAAGGAGATGGCACAGACAATACAGCCGTTTCTGTGCTGTACCAGTGCTTCTCAGGCTTCTACAAACACACAAATCACCAGGGAGCTTGTTAAAATGCGGATCCTCTTGCAGCAAGTCTGGGGGCCTGTTGTTGAGTCACTAAGTCGTGTATGACTCTTTGCAACCTCATGGACTGTAGCCCTCCAGGCTCCTCTGTCCATGCGATTCTCCAGGCAATAATACTGGAGTGAGTTGCCATTTCCTTCTCCAGAGGATCTTCCCAACCCAGGGATCGAACCTGGGTCTCCTGAATTAGCAGGCAGATTCTTTACCACTGAGCCACCACCAGGGAAGCCCCTGAGGGCCTGAGGTGCTACATTTCTGACAAGCCTGCAGGGGGTGCCCTGCCGCGTTCCTGAACCTATGAGTGACCAAAATTATTTATGCTTATCTCTCCTCCAGTGTGAAGCCCTCAGTGTTGCATTTTGACAAAGAAGTTCAGTGGAGACAAGAGGCCACAGCTTCACCTTACCTCTCTGAGTAGGAGGAGGGATTTCCTCAGAAGCAAAGACGTCAGTCTCCTTGAATGAGCCCTTCAGACCATCCGAAGAGGAAATTCCTCACCCTCTGCTGGACTGGAGCAGAGTTTCAAAAGAATAGCAAGGAGAGATAAGAAAGCCTTCCTCAGCGATCAATGCAAAGAAATAGAGGAAAACAGTAAGATGGGAAAGACTAGAGATCTCTTCAAGAAAATTAGAGATACCAAGGGAACATTTCATGCAAAGATGGGCTCAGTAAAGGACAGAAATGGTAGGGACCTAACAGAAGCAGAAGATATTAAGAAGAGGAGGCAGGAATACACAGAAGGACTGTACAAAAAAGATCTTCACGACCAAGATAATCACGATGGTGTGATCACTCACCTAGAGCCAGACATCCTGGAATGTGAAGCCAAGTGAGCCTTAGGAAGCATCACTATGAACAAAGCTAGTAGAGGTGATGGAATTCCAGTTGAGCTATTTCAAATCCTGGAAGATGATGCTGTGAAAGTGCTGTACTCAATATGTCAGCAAATTTGGAAAACTCAGCAGTTGTCACAGGACTGGAAAAGGTCAGTTTTCATTTCAATCCCTAAGAAAGGCAATGCCAAAGAATGCTCAAACTACCACACAATTGCACTTATCTCACACACTAGTAAAGTAATGCTCAAAATTTTCCAAGCCAGGTTTCAGCAATACGTGAACCGTGAACTTCCAGATGTTCAAGCTGGTTTTAGAAAAGGCAGAGGAACCAGAGATCAAATTGCCAACACCCACTGGATCATTGAAAAAGCAAGAGAGTTCCAGAAAAACATCTATTTCTGCTGTATTGACTATGCCAAAGCCTTTGACTGTGTGGATCACAATAAACTGTGGAAATTTGCCTCAAGACAGTGAAATTCCTCACCATCTGCAAACCAAGGCCTGAGTGATGATCAGGGTCCAGCCCACTCCGCACAGCAGGCCCGCATATGAGGCCACAACAGGAAGGAAAATGAACTCTGCCTTGTAACCACACATGCATGCAGTCCCTTTGGTGGCCAGGCTGATTCAATTGTGTATCCTAGGTATTAAAAGGAGAGTCAGATGTTTCCTTCAGAACTGGAACAGTAATAATGGGGCTTCCCAGGTGGTGCTAGTGGTAAAGAACTCACCTGCCAATGCAAGAGATGTAAGAGACTTGGGCTCAATCCCTGGGTTGGGAGTATCCTCTGGAGGAGGGCATGGCTACCCATTCCAGTACTCTTGCCTGGAGAATCCCATGGAAGAGGAGTCTGGCAGGTTATGGTCCATGTGGTTGTGAAGAGTCAGATACGACTGAAGCAACTTAGCACACATGCAGTAATAATGAATCAACACCCTGAAACCAGCTTGGTGGGACCTCAGAAACTAGCTACACAGGGACTTCCTGGTGGTTCAGTGTCTAAGACTGCATGCTCCCAATGCATGGGGCCCGGGTTTGATCCCTGGTCCAGGAACTAGATCCCACATGCTACAACAAAGTTGTAGAGTTCACATTGTCACAACTAAAAACCTCACATGCTGCAATTACATAAGACCCAACACAGCCAAATAAATATTATTTTAGAAAGAAAAGGAATTAGCTTAGAGACATCCAAGAGAAAGATAAAGCTTGAGGAGTAAGAGCTGCATCTTTAAGTCTCAGCTGCAATTCTTACATGCAGATTTCCCCTTCCATTGCCAGATACAGAAAATCTAGGTTTGCTCATTAAGGAAGAGAAAATATTAAAGACAGAGACATTACTTTTCCAACAAAGGTCCACCTAGTCAAATTATGGTTTTTCTAATAGTCATGTATGGATGTGAGAGTTGGACTATAAAGAAAGCTGAGCACCAAAGAATTTATGCTTTTGAACTGTGGTGTTGGAGAAGACTCTTGAGAGTCTTCTCTCAAGAAGGAGATCAAACTGCAAGGAGATCAAACCAGTCAGTCCTAAAGGAAATCAGTCCTGAATATTCACTGGAAGTACTGATGCTGAAACTCCAATACTTTGGCCACCTGATGGGAAGAACTGACTCCTTGGGAAAGACCCTGATGCTGGGAAAGATTGAAGGCAGGAGGAAAAGGGGACGACAGAGAATGAGATGGTTGGACGGCATCACCAACTCGATGGACGTGAGTTTGAGCAAGCTCTGGGAGTTGGTGATGGACAGGGAAGCCTGGCGTGCTGCAGTCCATGAGATCGCATAGAGTCAGACACAACTTAGCCACTGAAATGAACTGAAGAGAGAATAAGGATCATGAAGCTTTAAAAAATAATATAAGTCTCAAAAACTCTGTTCTTCAGTGCTGCTGGTAGACATAAGATATGCTGGTATTGTGCCTAAAGACAGGATGACACAATTCAAGAACGGGTGACTGGGAGTCAGCTCAAGAAGCCTGATGTAGCACCCCTAGTGGAGAAGAGTAGCATTCATGGTCCCTGCTTCTGATTAGCTAAGGGACTTGACCATTGGGATTCCTTGGAAGGTCATTTCTCTAAAAAGGAATCAACCCAAGCTCTGATCTTCCCTAATAACATAACTACTTGATGCACATTTTGAAACTAAATAATGCTATTGTTTATTAAATAATTCTGGTTCCAAAGGGAAAGAGGCCATGGCCAGATCAGCCTTGAGCAAGCATCCCAGGGCCCGGGCAGACTTTGAAGGAACAAGCATATTGAGACATTACTTGAAGCTCAGAAACAGTAGGTGCCTGCGCCCTCTAAGTGGCTCATGTGTTACCAATCTGACAAGTCTCATTGATTTAAATGGCTGGAGCACTGCTTGGATTTTAATCTCCTTCACCTTTATACAAAGGAGGTCGCTGTTTAAATGCTTTTACTTAATAATGTAAACACCTGTCACATGCCAGGGCAAAGCCATTAAGGAAAAGGATTATTTAAAGCAACGCTCCTGAATACCACATTGCTATTATTGTCTTATCCTCCATTGCCAGGGTCTGAGCAGGGCTTCTTTCTTAAGCTAGGAGGCAATAGCCGAGTCACCTAGTGCTCTGTCCCCCAGAGAGGTCTGCAGAGGTTCCTCTAAAATGCAGATGAAAGAGGCATCTGCTCACATATTGTCATGTAAAGGACCCCCAATATCCGACCTGCCAAGACTCAGCAAAGTAGTGTCTATCGAAGTCTCCTGTTAAAATGGAAAACTCTTTCCATAAGGAGTACTCGGCCACTATCCTGGAGCCATCAATACAAGGCACACAAACTAAACCCTTCACAGGTATCATCTCTTTTATACCTGCGACAACCCTAAGATTTAGCGCTAGCATTATCTCCACAATCTGATGTACAGAACGGTTAAGTAACTTTCTCAAGGACACACAGAATTTAGCAGGAATACGATCAAAATCTAAGGCTGACTTCACAATGCGCTCTATTAGTTTACTACATAAACTGGTAAGAGGAAAGCCTAGAGGAATGGTGCAGAAGAGAGTCAGTGAGAAAGAGCTAGAACCTGGAGGACTACTGGGGAGGAAGGCCTGAGGATGTACTCTAAGGCCTGGACTGTGGACTTCTGAACAGAACACTGTATTGGCATCAGAGGCCAAGAGTTAAAAGCAGAAGAGCGAAGGACCCTTAAGACATTCAAGAAGATGCCAGAAGATGTGAGAGCACTACCTAGAGCCTAGCTTAGAGGGAGGCCTCCCCCTGCTGCCTACTCCCACTGTTCCTTTACCCACACTGCCTCATCCAGGTAGCACACCTGAGGCCTCAGCATAAGCCCCTCCTCTCCATACCTGTCTACATCTTCTGCAAGCTCATCAAGCTGCTGGTCTTAGCAAAAGCCAGGTCAGCCTGTGCCCTGCTTTGTGGTCAGTCCACTCAAGGCAGCTGTTCTCTTGCTCTCTATTCAGATCCTGCTTGGCTAGTGCCTTCTTCATCTACACTCTACTCGCATGCCTGACCTTGCTATGAACTTGCACCAGGTCCCAGCTATTGATTGCTCTTATCAAAGGGGTGGGGAGGGGTGTTCCCTTCTGCTGGTTTTCCTGGTAATCAGTGAGCCAACCAGATGTCAGTTCCTCCTATAACTGGCAATCTCCTGGTCCCCCTGAGAGTGAAGACTGCTGCCCTTTCCTGCCCACGGTCTGCCTCACATGGTGGGGTGTCACTCCAGGACCTTGCTTCAAACACATAAGCTTCCCCATACATTAGATCAGTGATGTTTCTGTCACTGACTCTGGGCTCCTTCTTCAGTCTCGAAACTGAGCGAGTACAGGACTTGTAGGCTTGCAGGTTGCAGCCCACCCCCTGACAACAGTACCCAAAGCCCTGATATCATCTAACTAACTGTAGACTAGACACACTGGCCCTGGGGAGGAGGGCACACTCCTAGGACAGCACAGGCCCCAACAATCACAGGACTTCATCCAAGCTACTGATCAGATATTGGTCTCCTTCACAAACTCATTTTGGCAAAAAAAGCCAATCTGGCTTAGTCTCAGCAATTGAATTCAGCAGTGCTTTGCAGGGAGAAAAAAAAAAAAAAAACACCTTGAATCAATACAGAACAAGAAGAGAGAAAATGATTCATTCATTCATTCAATAAATATTTATGGAGCATCTTTCTGGTAGAACCTGCCTGGTAAAGAATCCGCCTGCAATGCAGGAGACCCTGGTTCGATTACTGGGTCAGGAAGATCCCCTGGAGAAGGGAATGGCTACCCACTCCAGAATTGTGGCCTGGACAATTCCATGGACTGTATAGTCCATGGGGTCGCAAAGAGTCAGACACGACTGAGTGACTTTCACCATAAAGCAGGCACTGCCCTTGGTACTGTGGGCAAAACAGAGAATAGAGGCATCATTGACCCTCCCCACCTAGAATGTTCAGTCATATAGGGGACAGGAAGGAAATCCGTAAAGAGGGAAAATATAATGTTATGTTTGGAGAGAACGTAATCTTGTTTCTCCAAGAGTGGTGCCCAAACCAGCAGCAGCAGCATCACCCAAGAATTTGTTAAAACACAGCTCCTCACATCCCTTCCCAGACCTACTGAATCAAACACTTTGGCATGAGCTCCAGCAATCTGTGTTTTAACAAGCTTGCCAGGGAACTCTGATTTGTGCTTAAAGGTTTAAGAACCACCTGGTTGGAAAGTAAGGTGGGGAGGAGAGCATCTTTAGAGAAGATGATCAGGAGAGACCTTTCTGACATTCAAACAGAGACTGAAGAGATGAAGAGAAACATGCCATGCAAAAGCCAAGAGACAAGAAAATTCCAGGCACAGGGTACAGCAGATGCAAAGTCCCTGAAGTAGGGGAGAATTTACTATAGCCAAAGAACAGAAAGGAGAAAAGTATGACCAGAGCATAATTATTGAGGGGAAGCTAGGGAGAACAGGGGCTTGATTGATCAAGGAATCAGAGACCTCAGTAAGGAGCAGGAATTATGAACTGACTTGAATGTTCTAAAGAAAGAAATATGCTCCTTTGAGAGCATGTAACACATGAATCTGACTTCAATTAAGGTCAAGGAGGGATTCCCAGAGGTAATGATGTTTGAGACAAGATATCAACAGTAAGTAAGACCCTGATGCTGGGAAAGATTGAAGGCAAAAGGAGAAGGGGGCAGCAGAAAATGAAATGGTTAGATAGCATCACTGACTATGCTATGTTAGTGATTCATGTCAATGGACATGAATTTGAGCAAACTCCAGGAGATAGTGGAGGACAGGGAAACCTGGCGTGCTGCAGCCCATGGGGCTGCAAAGAGTCATACATGACTTAGCAATTCAACAAGGACCTCAACAATAAGTACAATAACAAAGGAGGCGGAGGAACCGTCATTTGCAAAGGCTCTGAGACAGGAGCAAGCATGACACTGTCAGGAAAAATGATGATGAAAGACTTGAAGATAGGCAAAAAATGATTACTGGATATTCTGTCTAGCATACCCTTCCTGGTTATCTGTGCCTTTTATTATTGTTGGCCTGTCTTACAACCATTGCAAGTTGTATAAAACTGATAGTAATGTCCATAGAAATGCAAACTAATTTAGTCCAATAGAATGCAATTAATTGTTGCTCTATGAATATGGCTAGTTTTACATTTATTAAAAATTTCATTTCAGTATTTTGTGATGTGTGTGTGTTTGTACTGAGATCTTTTTTGAGCCAGTAGTGACATCTTACTGGTTCTCTCATTAATCGATGAGAGAAAAAGTCTTTGACATATGTTTATTATATGTTTGTATGAGTTACGATTTTACCTTTTTAAGAAATTACTTTTAACAATTATATTGTTGTTGTTGTTTTCAGCCACTAAGTTGTGTCCAACTCTTTGCGACTCCATGAATTGCAGCGCACCAGGCTTCCCTGCCTTTCACTATGTGTCAGAGCTTGCTCAAACTCATATCCATTGAGTCGGTGATGCCATCCAACCATCTCATTCTCTGTCGTCCCCTTTTCCTCCTGTCCTCAATCTTCTCCAGCCTCAGGGTCTTTTCCAGTGAGCCAGCTCTTAGCATCAGGTGGCCAAAGTAGTGGAGCTTCATCATTAGTTCTTCCAATGAATAAATATTTGAAGTTGATTTCTTTTAGGACTGACAGGTTTGATCTCCTTGCTGTCCAAGGGACTCTCAAGAGTCTTCTCCAGCACTAGTTCAAAAGTACCATTTCTTTGGTGCTCAGACTTATTTACGGTCCAACTCTCACATCCATACATGACTAGTGGAAAAAACATAGCTTTGACTATACAGACCTTTGTCAGCAAGAAAGTGCAAAAAGCTAGTGTGGTAGTGGGTTACCAGCTAACAAGATATGCAGTTAAGATTGAATTCAGATAAACAAGAATGTTTTTATTTAAATATGTCCCAAATATCACATGGAACATATTCCCAGTTTTTAAAAAAATCAATGTTTATTAAAAATTCAAACTTAACTGGCCATCTGTATTTTCATTTGCTAAATCCTACAGTCCATGGATGGGAAGTTGGGAAGCTGACCATGCTGCCCCCTCAGCCCCCATCTGCTCCCAGGGTCAGGAATAGAAAGAAGCACCTTTCTCTGTCTTTGACTTCTGCTCAGTTGCATCAGTGCACCTCCTCACCAAATTTCAGAGCAAAATTTTACTTAGTGCTTTCCAAAAACAGCTTAAATCGTCCCCCTCATATAGGAGCAGGTGCAGAGGGCTTTCCCCACTAACACTGCTTCCAGGCTCGGACTTGTTGAGTTCCAGTACTCTCGGAAAAGTTGCTGTCTTACTTTCCACCAACCTCTAAAAGCCTTCCTTTCTGCCCTACGAGAGTGTGTAAGATGCTGTATACTCTGGGGACAAAAGAGAAAAAAAGGGCTAGTTCCATGGAATACACACTGTAGGATTTGATAATGTCTCAGATCTCACACACCCTCGTCCCCATCCAAAATTGCCCACCTCTTCCCCAGTGAGGCCTCCCAGCTTCAGGCTGAAGCTCTTCCATATTCAAGCCATCTATTAAAATGCAAATATCCCTGCTTGAAAACATCCTAACATCCGCTAACATTTTAGCAGAAATGGACTGACAGGACATGTTACACAAGCCAAGCACTTGATGAAAGGCAGAATAGCAGCTTGGAAAGGGGTGCTGGGGGCCAGGAAGGAGGGAGACCCCAAGGGAGGAGAAAGCTATTCCAAATATGCAGGAAACCCAGAGTCACATTTTAGACCTCAGGCCAATCTTGCAGGCAAAGCCAGTAATATAAAATCCAGGAAAAGTCATTTTCAATTTGAGGCCAAATGCTCTTGTTATTTTATCTGCCTTTCCCTACAATGTGATATAGGATACCCCCAAAAGGAATATTTTCATGGTAATATATTTTTGACTCAGTGGGCATCCCCACAGGCTTGCAATAGAAAAACACCTGCAAAATGTATAAACCCCCTGCCACAGGCAGTTCCCATCACCAGCAGGACTCTGATCACATCCTCCTGAGCCTTGAGCCCCATTAGGTCTCAGAGGAATTATTATCACTTTCCAAACACAGGGGACAATGAACCGGCCTGGCTCTTCCTGGAATGTAGGAGTGGGAGCCTGGCAGACAGATTCTCTCCAGATTGAATAAATGCTGGGGGGCCTGAGGGCGGGGGGGAGGTTCACAGTCCCCGGGAAGCATCCGTCCCTTTTTAAGCAATGGCTGTGCACACCGACTTTGGCTCCCAACCTCTGTGATATTTCTCCCTTATAAATTGGACAGCACAGCATGCGGTCAAGGAGCCATTACAAGCCCTCTCAGACTAGATTTTTTTTCCCAGGGACTTAATTTCTTAAAATGTTGGAGCCATCGTTCTCTTGGAAAGTAGGACAGTCTCTCTTTGAGCCTGCCAGACAAAAACAAAACTAAACAAAACAAAAAAAGCAAAGTCTCCGAAAGGATCACTGGCAGGCAGGCTTCCTTCGCAGCACCTGGAGGCCCCTCCCTCCCAAGCTGAGGCTGCGAGATCTCTCTAATGAGAACAGATGGCTCTCGTCGGGAGATGGGCTCCATGTTCTGTGTCTCCCGTGTCCTCTTTCTGAAACGAGATTTTGGCAGATCTTTTTTTTTTTTTTTTTAACAGAGAATTGGAGCCCGTTGTTTAAATGGTAACCTAGATGAGTGCCAGGGAAGTGGGATGTTAATACACACTAATACGTTTGCAGCTAACTTTGGAAAGTTCAAAACACTTCCTAATGGAAAAGGTGAAGTCTTCAAAAGGCCTCGCTTCTGGGATGGAGGCAAAGGGCGCCATGAGCACCCGGAAGGAGGTGACGATTGCAGGTATTGGCAGAGAGGAAACGGCACCCTTGTCAGCCCCGACTCTGTGACTTCAGCTACCTATTGCCACCCCAGGACTGGGGCGTGGGACAGTCCCAGGGCAGAGATTCCACACAGGGGTCAGGAAGGTCATTCCAGGTTGAAGAGGCCAGGCCGAACCTGGTGACTTCCATTGACTCCACGCCCACCCCACCCCTCCAGGTGGGTAGGAATCACCTGCCTGAGTGTGGTCGCTGTTTCTCATCCTCTAGGGCTGGGCAACTGAGTCTGGGGTGACCTCAGAGACACCCCCTTCCCAGAGGTATCCACAGAAGGAAGGCAAAGAGAGGGTTACATTTCAACAGCAGGAAACTCCTGAATTTTAAACTCTGCTTTTCACAAAAGTTGTTTCATTGTTATCACACTCTCCAAATTTAAATTACCTCTATTTTCAGGTCTCAGGAACTCATTAAGAGAGAAAGGAGAGATTTTCAAGGTGAGAAACGAGAAATGATGAGGGGAAGAGGGTACCCTGTGGAGCAGACTGAAAAAAGAAAATTGTTTCTGGAGTTAGCTGCCGTGGAGGTGTGTGAAAAGGAAAGAGTAACAGCACCAGGTGAGTGGACGGAGAAGGGGAAAGGCGGTGAGTTTGAGCCATGAGCTTTGATCAGGTCACAGGTCCAAATCAAGTTCTAGGAAGAAATTTTTCAGTAATGGTCTTTATTTTCTTTAACGATTTTTTCAAAAGATACGCCTTTGGCTGTGCCAGGTCTTAGTTGCGGCACAGGGGATCTTTTTAGTCTGGCATGCAAACTCTTGGCAGGGTCATGTGGAATCTAATTCCCTCAGGATCGAACCCAGACGCCCTGCATTTGGAGTGCAGAATCTTCCCTCAATGGTGTCTTAAAATACTAACATGAATGTAGATGCTGATATGATGCTGTTTTCTGTGCCTGTGAGCCATGTTTGCAAAAGATGGGGATTCAACACTCAGAATTCTAGGTTTTTTATCTTTTAAAAAATAATAATAAAAGCAAAAAACAAGAGTCATCAGAGAAATGATAGTCAATCAGTGAGGCCCTGCCACCTCCCCAGAGTACATCGTCAACAAAGGCTGAAATCCTTGTGCCCTTTACTGTTCTTGTATCAGCTGAGGTGTAAGCGTGTGCATTTCTCAATAATTTTTAAAGGCTGTGTTTGTGCGTGTGGACATATACTTACATATAAACATGGTCAAACATAAATACACTTACTGTTAACAATGGCTGTCTCCGGATGAAAGTTATGGGTGATCTTTAATTTCCTTTACATTTTTCTAAGTGACTATACAACTGTATCTTTTCTAATCAAAGGAAAAGAAGATCGAATGTAATTTTTATTTTATAATATTTGTACAGGAAGTCCTCTCCACTAATCATTTCTTTGTAAAGGGACCCCAAAATGTCCACTCATACCTACCCCCAAGCCTCAGATCTGTGTTATTGATAGAACTCGGGCCCCACCTGCATTATTATTATCATCAATCCCATTGTCCTTCAAAATTTTTCTTTCCAAGGACTCTTAGAATATCTATGGTATATTCATAGGGTGGAATCATGTCTTAGTCATTTCTATACAGCCAGTGAATCACAAGCATAGTGCCCAACATAAAGTAACCGCTCAATCAGTGTTCATAAATTAGATAAATCACCAACCTTTTATTCTCCAAGTCAGATTATCACATTTATTCCTTAGTCCATGTTACATTGTTGTTCTTATTGTTTAGTCACCAAGTCATGTCCGACTCTGTACAACCCCATGGATTGTAGCCCTCCAGACTCCTTTGTCCATGGGATTTTCCAGGCAAGAATACTGGAATGGGTTGCCATCTCCTTCTCCAGGGAACCTTCCTGACCCAGGGATTGACCCCACGTCTCCCGCTTTGCTGGCAAATTCTTTCCCACTGACCTACCTGGGGAAGCCCACTGTATTAATTATATCAAGAGAAATACACAGCAGCAATGCACAGCACTGTCTTGTTCCTCTTCTGATGTTTCCAGGAGTGCACTTGGCACCTACATCCTATGAATCATCACATCCACACTGCCATATTCATTCCCCTTCATGTCACTCAGCAAAGACATGAAGGCCAAAAAAAAAAGTCCCAGGTCATCAAGCCCTTGGTGAAGCTGGACAGATTCAAGAGGAAAACCTCATGTCTGGTCTCTTGACCACCTGGGCCATCTCAGTCTCAGCTTAACAATGGGCATGGGGGATCTGATCAGGGTTCTTGGCTAGGGTCACCTGCCCCCTGGGCATCCACTTAACATAAAGTGACAATTCAGAATCCCCATCAGGATCGCCAGGAAGCCATCCAGTCCACTGTATATTCACAAAGTGCCAGGACATGGGAAGACAAAGAGGACCAATTGCTGCCATGTAGCTCTTCCAGCCGTTGGCCATGTGAAGGACAAGATGATGGCATGATGCCAAATAGCTGCTACTGGGTGAGCTGATGTGAAAGAACCAAGAAAAACATGATCAGGCAAAGCCCACCAGCTTATATCACTGTTGGAAACACCCATACCTTTTGACTCATTAACACTATTCCAAGAAACTTATTCTACAGAAATACTTCATATGTACCAAAGTATTTGTAAAAAATATTGATCACAACAACATTTGCTTTGAAAGAAATCACAATTTTAATGTCAAGTAATGGGAAACTGGACATAATATGAAATATTATCAAGGAATAACTGCTACTGCTAACACTTCAGTCATGTCCGACTCTGTGCAACCCCATAGATGGCAGCCCACCAGGCTCCCCCATCCCTGGGATTCTCCAGGCAAGAACACTGGATCGGGTTGCCATTTCCTTCTCCAATGCAGGAAAGTGAAAAGTGAAAGGGAAGTCGCTCAGTCGTATCCAACTCTTCGCAACCCCATGGACTTCAGCCCACCAGGCTCCTCCATCCATGGGATTCTCCAGGCAAGAGCACTGGAGTGGGGTGCCATTGAGACCAGCTAACCCTCATATAGCACTCATACAACATATATGCCAGGATCTAAGTATGTTACATTGTTAGCTCATTTAGTCCTCCAAGTATTCTATGAGGAAGGTTACTGTTACTAACCTCACTTTACAGGCAAAGAAACAGTAGCATGGAGCAGTTAAGTCTCCCCAGATCCAGCAGTTAAGTTCCCATCATGACTCAGCTAAAATGTGAAGAATCCAGGCTTGATTCAGGAGGGAAATGGTATGGATCTAAAGTCCACACTATTAACAACACATCATACGATACCAAAATGTGAACAGGATCCAAAGTCAGCTCCAAGGCCAGTCTAATAGACAACCACCAGCAAGAATGAGTCCAATTGTAATGTCCCAGGATAGAAAGATAAATGCAACATATCTTTCATTTAAGTGAAAAAAGAAAATTGCAGAACAATCTACACATTCCCACTGTCACTTTTTAGAAATCTAGACAAAAATAAATGCATAGACAAAACACCTGAAGATTCTCACCAGATTTCCAACAGTTTGTTACCTCTGGAAAAAAGGACTAGAAGGGAACGTGAGGAGACCAGGGGAACTGTCACAATCTATCTTAGACCCTCGCGTGTATTTGAATTTTGTGAGCATGTATTCCTTTGATAATTTTGAAAGGAGAAGAAAATCAATAAAAAAAAAAAAAAAAGATGCCCAGGCT
>NW_011495020.1:4091192-4104892 GCF_000754665.1 Bison bison bison
TTGCCTAGCAACTGCTTGGTGTATAGGATGGTATGCTTTAGCAGGAGGAGCGCTGGGTTCAGGGTCACAGGGCCTGGGCTGGAATCCAGCTCAGCTCTGTGGGCCTTGGTGCAGCTTGTGTAAACTGTGTATAATAATATCCAGTTCACAGTGTTGCTCTGAGGTTACATGGGAAGCCGTGCTGGTGTCAGCCTCGGGGTCCATGATTTCCTAGGCAGGCCATTGATGTCATGAAAGATGACTAAATGGGTCACAGAACTGGACCCCGACCTCCTGACCCCTCACTCAATGTTCTTTCCATTAAGCCCCAATGTCCTGTTTGCCCAGGTCCTTGCTTGGATAGGAGGCACAATGTGACATGGTCAGCCCAAACTTGGAGCTGCGTTCAAGATGCCCTTGAATTTGTGTTTATTGAGCCTCTAACTTGTGTTTACATTGAAGATTTTCTTGAAAGGAGTTATATCACGGAAACACAATTCCCAGGCTGAGGACTACGTTTTAGAAACCTTAAAGATTACTAGTGAACCCTACAGGGCACCTCATGGCCAAGCCTCTTTGGTTGTCCCACTACGCCATGAGGCACATACGGACCGATCTGTCTCAGACTCCTTGTCTACAAACAGGAGGATAAATAATCTCTGCCTCCTTTCTAACATAAGGAAGGAAATGGCAACCCACTCCAGTGTTCTTGCCTGGATGATTCAATGGACAGGGGAGCCTGGTGGACTGTGGTCCATGGGGTTGCAGAGAGTCAGACACAACTGAGCAACTGAGCACCTTTCTAACAAGGTTGTTGAGAGGCTCAAATGACATGATGGAGATTAACATCTGTGGCAGAGACTGCCAGCTGCCCACCACTATCCATTCCCATCTGTTTCCTTGGCAATAATACCCCAAATTCCAGCTAAACACACACTGCCCACTCAGAGACTACAGTTTCCAAGCTTCTCTGCAGCTAGGCGTGGCCAAGCAACCAACTACTGGCCAAGGCAACTTAAAGAGAATAGATATTTTCAGAGCACACCTTTAAAAAGGAGTCATTTGGCCTACTTTCTCCTCTTCTTTCTGCACATTGGAAGTTGGATATGATGGTGGTGGGTCATCTTTTACCCTAGAGGATAATGGATGAACAAAACAGAAGATGTACAATCTCATGAAGCAGAACTGCCTACCACCCCTGGCCCACCTACCAGCTTACATTTCCATGGGAGAAAGAAATAATCCTCTTATACTATTAAACCCACTGTTATTTTATTCTCTGATATAGTAACTGAGCCAGTATCTTAATTATTGCAACATCCTTTGAATACATAAGCCGTTATGCCAAGACGTGATATTGTTCTTATTGTTAATTACATCTGCTATCTTGATTTGACAACCGGAGTTGTCACAAAGCAGTCACCTTCTTACTCACAGGACTACAATTTCTGCCTCTGCAGGTCTCGAAGGCTGCACAACGAGACATTCAGATGTCTTGCATTCACATGTGAGAGTTGCTCCTAGCTCCCCTCTGGCGCAGTTCCTTCTGTTCCTATAGCAAGCCCCCAGTAACTTTTTCTTAAAAAATGAAACTTTCAGCTGAGCACTTGCAAGGCTGGCAAATACCAGGTCACAGCTCCTGTAATAACTGGCCTCACATGTGTTGTTTTCCCCAACCTGACTTGGAGCAAGCAGAGATCATCACTTTACTTCTAAATAGCCATCAACCAAGCAGTTGGAAAGGTTACTCATGGGTTGGGTTTGGGTTTTTGTTGTTTTTTTATTTTTTGGTTTTGTTTTGTTTAATGCACAGAGAGATACACCCTGCCATGTCTGCCTCAGAGAAAGAATGCAGGGGAAATACCTAAAAGGCAATTTAATCCAGGATGTTTACTTCTCCTATCTCATTTCTCATCATACCATCTTGCATTCTATGACCAGCCATCTGGAAATACATGTAATTTCTAAACTGACGTGCTATTCTGCACCTTGAGACTTGTACTCTTTACCATCCCCTCAAGTTCAGTTCAATTCAGTTCAGTTGCTCAGTCGCATCTGACTCTGCGACCCCATGGACTGCAGCACACCAAGCTTCCCCATCCATCACCAACTCCTGGAGCTTAATCAAACTCAAGTCCATCGAGTCAGTGATGCCATCCAACCATCTCATTCTCTGTCATCCCTTTCTCCTCCCCCCTTTAATCTTTCCCAGCATCAGGGTCTTTTCCAATGAGTCAGAGCTTCACATCAGGTGGCCAAAGTATTGGAGTTTCAGCTTCCACATCAGTCCTTCCAATGAATATTCAGGGCTGATTTCCTTTAGGATGGACTGGTTGGATCTCCTTGCAGTCCAAAGGACTCTCAAGAGTCTTCTCCAACACCACAGTTCAAAAGCATCAATTCTAATGCACTCAGCTTTCTTTAGAGTCCAACTCTCACATCTATACATGACTACTGGAAAAACCATAGCTAGACGGACCTTTGTTGGCAAAGTAATGTCTCAGCTTTTTAATATGCTGTCTAGGTTGGTCATAACTCTTCTTCCAAGGAACAAGTGTCTTTTAATTTCATGGCTGCAGTCACCATCTGCAGTGATTTTGGAGCCCCCAAAAATAAAGTCTGTCAGTGTTTCTCCATCTATTTGCCATGAAGTGATGGGACCAGATGTCATGATCTTAGTTTTCTGAACGTTGAATTTTAAGCCAACTTTTTCACTCTCCTCTTTCACTTTCATCAAGAGGCTCTTTAGTTCTTCTTTGCTTTCTGCCGTAAGTGTGGTGCCATCTGCATATCTGAGGTTACTGATATTTCTCCTGGCAATCTCGATTCCATCTTGTGCTTCATCCAGTCCAGCATTTTTCATGATGTACTCTGCATATAAGTTAAATAAGTAGGGTGGCAATATATAGCCTTGACGTACTCCTTTCCCTATTTGGAACCAGTCTGTTGGTCCATGTCCAGTTCTAACTGTTGCTTCTTGACCTGCACACCTCCTGATTTCTCAGGAGGCAGTTCAGGTGGTCTGGTATTCCCATCCCCTCAAACTGACCTGCTTCATCCTATACATCCTCTGGCCTCAGTTTGAACTTCCAACAAGCCTTTTCCAAACCTCCAAGACTAGGTCAAGGCAGCCAATTTCACTGATTGCTCTGTATTAGAATCGCCTCTTTACTTGGTGTCTCCACCTGGACTATAAGCATCTGTAAGGTAGGGATTGTGTCCTATCCACCTCTGTATCCAGTGCCGGCTCTGGCACAAAGTGGACACTCAACAGACACTGGCAGAATGAATGAAGGCATCGTGCCCCCAACAAAGTTCTTAGTAGTTCTTGCTCCACACCCAGAGACAGCAGGCCCTGGTAAGTAATAACGTGGCACACGGATAGGACTATATTGTGTCTCCTACAATGTCCACACAGGTTGAATTGCAGATACCCAGGGAAGTCTGGCTCAAGGCCGGAAGCTTTGGAAACAAACCTTGCCCTACTGGATACAGTGTTAAGGATCAGGAAAACTTTCCCAGCCAGACTGAAAGATTCTGGGTCCACATCTGCCTGTTAGCATAGTTTAAAAGGAATTTCTCCCTTAATACAAAGGGTTTCCCACCTATACTCCAGCAGTAGTGGAATACCAAGGCAGTGGCCCTGTTAGAGATTTACTCTGGCATGTGTAAGCATCACGCTGTAGTTCTTGCTGACTGTGCTGCAACTAGTTGCCGGATGGTTAAGCATTGTTAACAAGAGATGTTTCAGTGGGTGGTGGGTTTGCAAATGTGCTACTTTAATGGCTATTCATATTAGCTCTGTGTTAAAAGGTCCCAGGTTATGTCTCCATCTAGTCTGGTGTTTATTTAGTGCTCAGCGTTAGAATGAGTAATAAGCCCCTTAGCTTTGTGACAGATTGTTCTTTAAACACCAGACTCATTGGTAACTCTGCCCTTGAGTTCCTGCTAAGCAGAGAAGATTCCCAGGGAGTAACTCCTCAGCCCCACGGGAGTTTGTGAAATGTGAAATTGGAGGTCGATGGCAGCGTAAACAAATCTGAAAATAGCTCTTGTGAAAAATCTTTTGCTCTGCAGTGTAGAACCCATCTCTGCTAAAACTGGTTGAGACCCTCCATGGGCCCCGGATCCCTGCCCCTGAGACTGGCAGGAGGTGGAAAAGATGTGGAGTTAGCACCTGCAGCTGACTTAGAAACACCAAATTTGGATACAAGTAATTTGTCACAGGATTTTTTTTTTTAATCTTGGGGTTTGTTTTCCTACACCTCTGAGATGACAGAAATAGATAAGATACTGTGACCTTTATTAATGGAGAAAACAAAGCATAGAAAAATCAACAACCTGGTCCCATGTGGGAGGTGCTGCCTCCCACATGTAAGTCAGTAACAACACTTAGGGTTGGGCCTAGGTCGGAGCCTAGAACATGAATGACCACTTGCTCATGGGCCTGACACAGTGCCCAGCACATGACGTTTGAAGGTGAAGGTCAAAGTTTTAGTCACTCGGCCAACTTAGCGACCCCATGGAGCATAGCACACCAGGCTCCTCTTTCCATGGAATTCTCCAGGCAAGAATACTGGAGTAGATAACCATTCTCTTCTCCAGGGAACCTTCCCAACCCAGGGATCGAACTTGGGTCTCTTGCATTGCAGGCAGATTCTTTGCCATCTGAGCCACCAGGGAAGAGCCTTGTGATGTGTAGACATATAATAAATGTTTATGGAGTCAATGAATGAATGAAATCAACTAAACTAACATCTCTCAAATTTGAGCAATATGAGGGACTTCTTTTGCAGAAATAATAGTCTCTTGACCCCAGAGATTGTTTACAAAACCCTAATTTAAATAACACAGCTCATTCTTATTTGAACATGTCTCTCAGTAGCAAATTATCATTGTAAAAAAATATAATTTCAATCCTTATAACTGATAAAAATATTTTTATTATTGAAAGAGAAACAATGCTTTAAAGTTCTCATAGAATTCATGTACCTTAGATAATGCCAGTAAATCTTATTTGGAGAAAGACTGGACTAGACTCTGAGCCCTTGCAGGGCAAGTCTGAGTGCTATCCGGCAAGAATCCTCAGTGCCTTGACCTGGCAACCTTTCTCCCACTATTTGAGAGGGATGATGAGGAAATGACTGTGGCCACCCTCCCACCCTAACCAGGAAGGACAGCTTGAGAGGCCAGCCAGGGAGTGGTGAGCACCACCGGAGAGTTCTGGAGAATGATGGTTGGATGCACTGCAGCTCAGCAGAGCTCCAGTCCAGCGAGGGCTCAGAGAAGGTGTCCCAGGGGAGGTGGAATGCTAACTGGGCCTGGGGACATGAAGACAACTTGGTGTCATACAGAGGAAGGAGGAGGGCTCTAGACATGAAGAAAGAGGTGTCTTTTCCTTTCCTGCTTCCTCTTAAATTGGAGTTGCCACCAAAGACAGGCCCTGAGGACATGTATCAGAGGTCTGTCCAAATTTCAAGAACTGGATGGGTTTTAGTGATGCTCAGCCAGGCAGGACACACTAGAAAGATCATTAAAAATTTAAAGAAATTCTCTTCCTCAATGAAAATAGCATCCCAGAGAGCTGGAAGAAAATTATTCTTTTCTACCACTCTTTGTCTCCTTTCTCCCCACTTCTTAGTATGAAAACTAGTTTAGGCCACCCAGGTCTTGTTCTCAAAATACGAAGTGTGTCTTCTAAGAGGCTCTGAAATTTGCCTGTCTATCTTTTCATACATGTCTTAACCCACCGTCCCACCACACGCCTGCCCGGTGGGTCCTTGAGGTCAACTACTGTGTCTATTTCATGTTTATTTCCATATCCTACTACTGAATCATAACATGTTGGCTTAAAGAATATCGTTTGCCCAAATAAATGCCCAGACTTCTCCTATTACCCTAGCATTTATCCAGCATCAAATTCTACTTCTAGCAAAGGAGCTGATCAATCCAGCCACATCTCAGTTCTAACTAACACCACTTAGTATGCTGTCCTTCCCAGTGGCATTTGAAATACCATGTAGGTAGAATTTTTTTGTACGTTCACAAACAGATCTGGGAGAGAGTTCCAAGCTAAAGACGTGATTTTTTTTTTTTTTTTTTTTTTGGTTTCTAAGCAAAGAGGTATATCTTTTTTAAGGCTGGCTTTGAAGCCACCTCTTATCAAAAAGATAAAGTGAGATTCTGGCATACCTAGAGGAGGATAGTAAAGTTTGTCCTGTGATAACAGATATGAGCTACAAAGAGCTGCCTCAAAAAAATGAAAGAAAGAAACTACAGTCCACATCCTAGCTACACTTATTAAGATGAGATTTAACCAAAGACTAAAAATCTTAAATGGTAGATAATAAGGTCAAGTCAAGTTACTATTTTCAGCTCAGAACAGATGACAAGACAGGAGGACATAAATGGAAATTAAAAGAAAAGGGATTCAGAACGGATCAGAAGGTTACCAAAAATAATCAATGGCTGAAATGACTTTCTGGATTCATTCACTTGTGCTGAAAATATTGGGTCATTGAAAAAGTAATGAGATGATATTCTTGGGAAATGGAATAGTTAAAATGAATGAGTCCAGATGGGCCCAATGACTTTAATCATTCTGAAGAGAAACACTTGCTGGGACACTCTCTCGCAAACCAAGCTGAAATTTCATTCTAGAAAGACAACTGCGTAGAAGAGAACAGGACTTCACTTTCTACATTCCGTAGGTATCTACAGCTTCTTCAGAGTTATAACAGTATTCAGTATCAAGGGATCTTTATGAGTAGTGCCTTCTACCAAATCTTAACAAGAGAAACAGACAAGACAGACACTAAGATATGGAGCCTTGGAGTTTGATCTCAGCCAGGCTTCCATCCTAAGTTGAAATCTCCAAGTTCATACCTGTTACAAATCTTCCAATGCATGATTCCAGAACCAGGACAAATCAGGGGGAGTCTAATGTGCTACTGTATCGTTCTCTCTCTTTTTTTTTTTTTTTTCAGCTTTTCTACTATGGGAAGTTCTGTTAGACAGCTGGAATTGTTTCTGATGAGTCTGGCCTCCCTAGTTTCCCCTTGGGATCTAGTATGTCATTTGGAGCTACACCACATATGTCTACATGGTTACCCAGAAAACATTTAAAGGCAGAGCAAACCAAGCTTTCTCTTTTCCAAGTTAAATATCCCCATTTCCTTCATATGACATGTTTTCTAGACTCTGCCTTCCTGGCCACCATCCTTGGAAAAACTCCAAATGTTCAGTCATGTACATACACACACACACATGCACACTCATATCCTAGAGCAGAGTGTCTCAGATTGAACATGTGTCCCCAGATGAAGCTGAGAATGTGACAACTACCTCCTTTGATCTAGAAAGACCTATTACATTAATGCAGCCAAACAACATTAGTAGTAACTACCATTCATTGTAGCCCATCACATGTCATATACTGAGCTAGCCTCTATGTATATAATTTTTTTCTAATCAGAATTACAGCCAGTTTTACTATTCCCATTTTAAGGATGAAAAAAAATTGAAACTCAGACAGCAAGTAACTTACTCAGGTTCACAGAACTAGAAAATAATTAAGCAATGACTCAAATCCAGCTCTGTTTGACTCCGATGCTGTCAGTCTCTGTGTCGCTGCCTAATATTTTCTTAATGACTACCTCCCTGTTTTTTCATTAGAACTTCTGGTCAACTACAATCTCCAGACGTCTTTGACCTTCACCTATTTTAAGGATTTGCACCCAGCAGGAAGTCAGTTACTTTGTAAGCTACTGGCATTCATTGCAAGACATGCTAGGAGAAGGAAGCTGGGCCCAGCCTGGGAGGGCTGCAGGGCTGTATGGCCTCAGAACAGGCCATCAACCATCCAAACTCTAATCCATACATCACCAACACAGCCTATTTCCACGGGTCTCAGAAAGACCTGGGGGGAGACCAGAGCAGAGACACAGCTTCAAAGGTATAGAACATTAACTATGAGAATGTCAAGCCAACTCAAGGTCCCACACAGAAATCTACCTCCAGCAGAGCCTTAGTGAAAGTCACTCAGTCGTGTCCAACTCTTTGTGATCCTCTGGGCTATACTGTAGCCCGCCAGGTACAGGATACTGTACAGGCTCCTCTGATAGGCTCCATGTCCCTCCTCCATGGGATCCTCCAGACAAGGATACTGGAGTGGGTTGCCATGCCCTCCTCCAGGGGATCTTCCCAAACCATGGATTGAACCTAGGTCTCCCACATTGCAGGTGGATTCTTTACTATCTGAGCCACCAGGGGTGCCCAAGAACACTGGAGTGGGTAACCAATCACTTCTCCAGGGGAACTTCCCAACCCAGGGATGGAACTGGGGTCTCCTGCATTGCAGGCAGATTCTTTACCAACTGAGATACCAGGAAGCCAACAGAGACTTGGAGAACAGTGTAAAAGCCACAAGGAGGATAAAGCAGGGCTTTGTCCATCTGGCTCAGGCCCCATGATCTAAAAAGGGATGAACAACAAGAAATCTCTAAGATCTAAACAGAAAGAGGTTAGGCCCAAGTTTGTAAAGCCTGACCTCTTGGGCAGTAAAGGGTTAACCCAGAAGGCTTGGGAGCCCAAACTCTGCACTTTGCAAAGGAAGGCAGGGCCTTGAGCAGCTCTGGGCGATAACCGGTAATCTATTGGAACATCCTGCCTGAGAAGACTGTCTTGTATACCAGAGGCAGGGGGCCAAGACAGATAATTTATGCTACTGTGATATCTGGGAAATGCTTATTTTGGTTCATCTGGGCCAAACTCTATCATTTTGACCTCTGGGGAGGCCAGAGACTGAGTAGCTAAGGCCAATCACTACATGCCTACAAGACTGACCCCTCATGCAAACCCTACATGCTGTGCACTCTTCTTAGCTGCTCAGTCATGTCCAACTCTTTGCAACCTATGGACTGTCACCTACCAGGTTCCTCTGTCCATGGGGATTCTCCAGAATACTGGAATGGGTCACCATGCCCTCCTCCAGGGGATCTTTCCAACCCAGGGATCGAACCCAGGTCTCCCACATTGCAGGCAGATTCTTTACTGCCTGAGCCACCAGGGAAGCCCCAAACCCTACATACTGAGATTCAATTTGGCAACCTTCATGCGTGCCAGCAGGCATCATTGCTGGGGTAATTGTGTAACTCCACTTCCAGGGTAGGGCCACCTGGAAGCTCATGCTTGGTTCCTCCTGGACTCCACTTGATATCCCCTTTGCCAGTTTTAATCTGCATCCTTTCACTATAGTGAACCACAACTGTGAAAGCAGAAAGCAGCTTTTCTGAGGTCTGTGAATGCTTCTAGGAAATTGTGAAACCAGAGGCTAACCTTATGGACCTCACACAGACATCCCAATGGCAGACTTTGTGAGGGGGTGGCTGTGATCAGCAGCCTTGTTGAAAGGCTTAGAACTCAGATGTAGACCCCAGCACAAAGACTAATTCTAAACCTCCCTCTTGGTGACCATATGGAACCTTATGTAACAGTCCCAGTGGCCTCTCACTGGTAGCTGGGGAGAGGCATATCTGCCTACAGAAAACAGGGTTGTAACTTGCCATGAATGGGGTGGATCCAGGACAGGGGCAAATATTCACACAGATATCCCCATCTGGTCTTCTTCTGTGTGACTGCTTTTTTAAATAAGTTTGTTAGCAGGATCTATGGTTCTAATTGTGCAAGCAATACATATTCATTGTTGAAAATCTGGAAAACATAACAAAATATACTAAAAAAAAAAAAAAATAGCCCACTGGAATCCCACATCCCAGAGGTAAGCATGGCTAATACTGTGGTACAGTTTTTTCCAGTCAATTTCTTTTTCATGAATATGCAGCAGTGTCCCTGATGAGACAGAATCTTTAAAAAATTTTTCGTTTGCAAGAAAATCTGCAAGTTAAAAGTTGCCAGCCACTTCCATGTCTAACAAGTCATCTGGGGACACATTTTTGTTCTGGAAACCATCACACGGGCAGTTTCTTTCAGTTTTGTGGATGTAAGGCAGAGACCTACCAACCAGAAGCAAGAATGCCAGTCACAGGCAATGCTTTCCTTAACAAAGGCTGTCCATCAAGTGCCCCGTTACTAAGGCCAGCACTGGGGATTCAGTGAGCCAATTTGAGAGAGCCCAGAAGCTTCCTAGGAGGAAAGGAATCAAGACTCCCAACAACTTCTCCTGAGGTTCACTTGTTTTCAAATGTCTCTGATGAGTTCAACAGGTCTCATGCAAGAGCCTGGACTAGTGAATTCTCAGCGTGGAGGGGAGGTGATTTCACGCAGCACGAGGCCAACCCGGAAGGCCTCTACTGCAGTAGTCCCTGAGGCACCAAGGGCAAGTCTGGGGAAAACGTGTACAAGGGTAAACTAGGAAACTGAAGCACTGGGAGCCCAGGCCATTGTGCACACAGAACATGAGGAGACACACCCTCCTCCTAGAACCATGAGAACCACGCCCTGACCAGTGGTGACAGCAGGGCCCAAGGAAGTGATGGCCGGCTGCTTCCACCAGACCCCAGTGCTGGGAGCAGCAGACGCAGGCCGTGGTGGGCCAGTCTTATTCTCCCAGGTTGTCTGCACAAGGCAAGTGGGAGCATCACTGATTCTTAATAAACGGAACAGAGGAGCCTTCAGCATCTCACAGGATGGGGATCACTGGGAAAGGGAAAGGAATTTTCATGTGCAGTGAGACGGGGCCTCTCCTTAGCTCACTGGCGACATGTGACCACGTGTATATCCCAAGCTGACCAAGCAGAAGATCCAAACTACAGACAAACACAAATGCACATAATGTGTAACAAAATAAGATTAAACTGCGTAATGTAGACTTTTTTCCCCACTTAGCATTATATACTGAAAATTTGTGGATGACATTAAGCATATTTTAAAATGTAATATTAATAGGCAATAATATAACGTAGCGGAGAAGGCAATGGCACCCTACTCCAGTACTCTTGCCTGGAAAATCCCATGGATGGAGGAGCATAGCATTTACCATGTGAGGCAGTATTAGTAAGCCTATATTTCACCATGAGGTAGTATTAGTAACCCTATATTCTAAAGAGAAGGCTTCCCTGGTGGCTCAGATAGTAAAGAATTTGCCTGCAATCGAGACCTGGATTCGATTGCTGGGTTGGGAAGATACCCTGTAGAAGGGAATGGCAACCCGCTCTAGTATTCTTGCCTGGAGAATTCTATGGACAGAGGAGCCTGGCAAGCTACAATCCAACGGGTCACAAAGAGTCGGACACAACTGAGCGACTCACACACATACACACACACACACACACACACACACACACACATATACACATTCTAGAAAGAGGCATACAGAGACAATGTAATTTGTTAATAATGGCTAGTAAATGGAGAAGTGGGGATTTGGACCCAATTTTGAATACACAGGATATTTGATCATTTTCCAATAGTTGGATACTTCATTTTCCCTATTTTTTCACTTAATATTTTTACAAATATGGAGACATAAATATCCTTGACCATAAACATCCCTGAACATAAATCTTTGAAAATCAACTTAAATGTTGGTCAATCAACTTAAATGTTGAAAATCAACTTAAAATGTTACCCTAAATATACAACTTCACATTTATTGAATTCTTTCACTTTTTCGGAGGGGCCATGCTATGTGGCATGCAGGATCTTAGTTCCCCATGCCCTGCTTATACTCCTGTAGCACTTTGTACATAATTCTACTTCAGACTGTTCACCCTGTGTTATATTTAGGTGTATGTGTGATCTCTGAAGGAATCTGAGCTCCTTAGGTTGATGACCATGTCTTAATCACCTCTGTGTCCCCAGAAACACCTCAGTTCCTGACATAAAACAAGTATTTAACAAATGCTTCATATCACTGTGTCCTTGGGTATTATTCCATTCTGCAAATCTTGTGACCCTTTCAAACACATTACTTTTGGAGCCATAGCTGACCAACTCCAAACTAAGATCCAGTGATATGTGAGATGCAGAGAGTCTCAGTAACCGAGGTGGTAACTTCCGGTGGGGGGCGGGGGACGGGGTGGGGGAAGGGGGCTTGAGTCTCTCTGCTTCCTCTCGGCTTCTGTCAGTCCCCCAGGGATGCCCACTCAGTGCTGCTGGTCCTCTCTGCAGCCTATCTTTTCTTTCTTTGCTTTTCCCACCTCCATTTATTGAAATAGCCGTAATTCTGGACTGGCTCAAAGTGAAGAGGCCACTGAAAGGATACAGGAAAACCTTCAGGAACCAAGGGCAGAGAGCACTGCTGGGTTTCTTGAGAAACTGGAAAGGAAGATATTCTGGGACATTCCCCTCTTTCTTCCTCCCTTGATTCAGCTGGCTGCCTCTCTTCACTCATCTTTCACATACCCCTGCCCCAATTTAGGTGACTTTTCAGCTCAGCTCTCCATCTTCTGACTGCTGCTGCTGCTGCTGCTAAGTCGCTTCAGTCATGTCCGACTCTGTGCGACCCCATAGACGGCAGCCCACCAGGCTCCCCCGTCCCTGGGATTCTCCAGGCAAGAACACTGGAGTGGGTTGCCATTTCCTTCTCCAATGCATGAAAGTGAAAAGTGAAAGTGAAGTTGTGCAGTCGTGTCCGACTCCTAGTGACACCATGGACTGCAGCCCACCAGGCTCTTCCGTCCATGGGATTTTTCAGGCAAGAGTACTGGAGTGGGTTGTCATTGCCTTCTCCATCTTCTGACTAGACCAGCCTTTTCAGTATTCCAGTCCCAAAATCACAAGAGAAGACTCAGATCATCCCACTGCCACCCCAGTTCTGTAGCTTCGGGTCAGGCATCCTGCCCAGCTCCAGTCATCCAGGGCTGGGATGGAGACTAGGATCACGTGGCTGGATGTGCTTCCCACATCGCAGGGGTGAAGGATGCGGCACAGCAAGAAGGAGCGGTTATTCAGTCACTCCATCTCCAGTTCAGCACTGGGTAAGGACATTTTCCAATCTTGGACAAGCCTTGAAAGAGAAACCCCAGCTGTTTGGGTGAAGCGTTGTCAGCTCAAAGCATTGCTAAACAAGATACAAAGGCTGCCCACCACCCTCAGTGTAACAGCCCAAAGACTACGTGTTAAACGTATTTTCCAAGCAGCCCCTGTTGGCCTGGCAAAATGAAGAAATGGGTCCATAGCTCAGAAGGGGAATTTGAGCAGGACATAAAAACATGACTGTCATCAGGAATCAGTTCAGTTCAGTCACTCAGCATGTCTGACCCTTTGTGACCCCATGAATTGCAGCACACCAGGCCTCCCTGTCCATCACCAACTCCCGGAGTTCACTCAAACTCATGTCCATCAAGTCGGTGATGCCATCCAGCCATCTCATCCTCTGTCATCCCCTTCTCCTGCCCCCAATCCCTCCCAGCATCAGAGTCTTTTCTAATGAGTCAACTCTTCGCATGAGATGGCCAAAGTACTGGAGTTTCAGCTTTAGCATCATTCCTTCCAAAGAACACCCAGGGCTGATCTCCTTTAGAATGGACTGGCTGGATCTCCTTGCAGTCCAAGGGACTCTCAAGAGTCTTCTCCAACACCACAGTTCAAAAGCATCAATTCTTCGGTGCTCAGCCTTCTTCACAGTCCAACTCTCACATCCATACATGACCACTGGAAAAACCATAGCCTTGACTAGACGGACCTTTGTTGGCAAAGTAATGTCTCTGCTTTTGAATATGCTAAGTTGGTCATAACTTTCCTTCCAAGGAGTAAGCGTC
>NW_011495020.1:4104992-4105980 GCF_000754665.1 Bison bison bison
AAAGTCGCTCAGTCTTGTCTGACTCTTTGTGACCCCATGGACTATACTACGGTCCATGGAATTCTCCAGGCCAGAATACTAGAGTGGGTAGCCTTTCCCTTCTCCAGGGGATCTTCCCAACCCAGGGATCGAACCCAGGTCTCCCACATTGCAGGTGGATTCTTTACCAGTTGAGCCACCAGGGAAGTTGAGAAGGTGCCAAAGATAGAATTCCAGGACCAGGGACATTTAAAGGGTTGGCAAAGGAAAGCAAATTTCTGAGAATAGAGAAAGGAACCGCCAGAGTGCTGGAAGTGAGATAGATCTTGGAGGCAGGGAGAAGGTGCCAATTCTAGGGAGATGCAAAAATTAAGGATGAGCTTCTGAGAAGTGGAGGGGAGTAGGTGGAAGAGTGGTGAGGGGCACTGAGGAAGTTGGCCAACCTAAAGCTTGGTGGTGGGGGGAGCGTGTCTTGAGAGACACAGGTAGACACCAGCGAGGAGCTTAGTGTCACAAAGATTCTCTCCCTCCCTTCTGCCTGAGGTTTACTCGAAGATGTTTAGATGTATAGAACAGTCTTTTGGACTCTGTGGGAGAGGGAGAGGGTGGGGTGATTTGGGAGAATGGCATTGAAATATGTATAATATCATATATGAAACGAGTCGCCAGTCCAGGTTTGATGCAGGATACTGGATGCTTGGGGCTGGTACACTGGGACGACCCAGAGGGATGGTATGAGGAGGCAGGAGGGAGGAGGGTTCAGGATGGGGAACACATGTATATCTGTGGCGGATTCATTTTGATATATGCAAAACCAATACAATATTGTAAAGTTAAATAAAATTAAATTAAAAAATAAAAATAAAAGGTGATAGGATTCAGCACGATTGAGAAGCAAGTTGGGCGGGGCGGGGGTGGGGGGATGGGCGGAAGGAGATTTCTGAGGATAAGGAACCCAGAGCACCCCTGAAGGAGCCCACAGAGCCGGGAATAGGAACTGGCAGGCTTT
>NW_011495020.1:4106212-4108111 GCF_000754665.1 Bison bison bison
CTGGCAGCCTTCACCGGCAGCTGCGGGACCCAAGGTCAAGCCGAGGACGCGGGCGGCGCGGGACCAGCCGGCCTCTGTCCCGGCCGGGCTCCTGCGCAGCACGTGACGTCGGTGCCCTCTAGCGGCGGTAGTCGGAATCGTAGGGCACGCGGAGTCCCTGCCGGCGAGAGAAACCGGACCCCAGCGGCTTGGGGACACGAGGGTCGCCGAGGATAAAGTTCACGGCACAAAAGGAGTTGGGGAGGAAAGCATTTCGATAGGGTACGTTTATCCGCCTTTCCTGCACTTGTATGTGTTAGGGGGCGGAGGGAGGGGTAGCGATCTGGGCCAATTAGTCAGCCAAAGCAACGGTTGTGCCTGAAGCCACAAAAACACCTGAGTGAAACCCATGCTGTGGATTCAGATCTATTGTGGCCCGCCAGGAACCGACCAACTGTAGATGGTGCGGCACAGCGAGCCTCCGGGAGTCTGGAGGAGTTGTTACTTGCGTCGCGCGGCCAAACACTGAGAAGACGGGGACGGGGAAAGTGGGGCCGGTGCATAGGAGAGGGGCCATCGGCTGCACAATGCTGCCATCTACCGGGAAAGTCTGGGAATGCTCGGCCAGCCCGGGGCCCGAGGGCAGGAAGGGCCACGGGGGCGGTGAGGGGGCGCGGCGCGGGGGGGGGGGCGCCGCAGTTAAATGCCAAGGGAGGCGCGTCTGGCTCTACAGTCGCACCGGGGTCTGTTTTTAGGGAGCGGTTTTCAGGCTCAGCAACACTAAAACAACCGCTCACAAAGCAACTCGGGAAAATATGCAGGTGTTTTGTGTTTGAGGGTCATAGGTTTTGGATTTCTCATCTTTCAGTTCAATCGCTAAGTCGTGTCCGACTCTTTGTGACCCCATGAACCGCAGCACGCCAGGACTCCCTGTCCATCACCCACTCCCGAAGTCCACCCAAATCCATGTCCATTGAGTCAGTGATGCCATCCAACCATCTCATCCTCTGTCGTCTCCTTCTCCTGCCCTCAATCTTTCCCAGCATCAGGGTCTTTTCCAATGAGTCAGATCTTCACATCAGGTGGCCAAAGTATTGGAGTTTCAGCTTCCACATCAGTCCTTCCAAATGAAAACCCAGGACTGATCTCCTTTAGGATGGACTGGTTGGGTCTCCTTGCAGCCCAAGGGTCTCTCAAGAGTCTTCTCCAACACCACAGTTCAAAAGCATCAATTCTTCCATGCTCAGCTTTCTTTAGAGTCCAACTCTCACATCCATACATGACCACTGGAAAAACCATAGCCAAAACCATAGACGGGCCTTTGTTGACAAAGTAATGTCTCTGCTTTTTAATATGCTGACTAGTTTGGTCATAACTTTCCTTCCAAGGAGTAAGCGTCTTTTAATTTCATGACTAAAATCACCATCTGCAGTGATTTTGGAGCCCAGAAAAATAAAGTCAGCCACTGTTTCTACTGTTTCCCCATCTATTTCCCATGAAGTGATGGGACCAGATATCATGATCTTAGTTTTCTGAATGTTGAGCTTTAAGCCAAATTTTTCACTCTCCACTTTCACTTTCATCAAGAGACTCTTTAGTTCTTCTTCACTTTCTGCCATAAGGGGGGTGTCATCTGCATATCTGAGGTTAGTGATATTTCTCCTGGCAATCTTGATTCCAGCTTGTGCTTCCTCCAGCCCAGCGTTTCTCATGATGTACTCTGCATATAAGATAAATAAGCAGGGTGACAGTATACAACCTTGATGTACTCCTTTTCCTACTTGGAACCAGTCTGTTGTTCCATGTCCAGTTCTAACGTTGCTTCCTGACCTGCATACAGATTTCTCAAGAGGCAGGTCAGGTGGTCTAGTATTCCCATCTCTTGAAGAATTTTCCACAGTTGATTGTGATCCACACAGT
>NW_011495020.1:4108211-4108807 GCF_000754665.1 Bison bison bison
GTCAGGTGGTCTAGTATTCCCATCTCTTGAAGAATTTTCCACAGTTGATTGTGATCCACACAGTCAAAGGCTTTGGCATAGTCAAGAAAGCAGAAATAGATGTTTTTCTGGAACTCTCTTGCTTTTTCCATGATCCAGCGGATGTTGGCAATTTGATCTCTGGTTCCTCTGCCTTTTCTAAAACCAGCTTGAACATCTGGAAATTCACAGTTCATGTGTTGTTGAAGCCTGGTTTGGAGAATTTTGAGCATCACTTTACTAGCGTGTGAGATGAGTGCAACTGTGCAGTAGTTTGAGAATTCTTTGGCATTGCCTTTCTTTGGGATTGGAATGAAAACTGACCTTTTCCAGTCCTGTGGCCACTGCTGAGTTTTCCAAATTTGCTGGCATATTGAGTGCAGCACATTCACAGCATCATCTTCCAGGATTTGAAATAGCTCAACTGGAATTCCATCACCTCCACTAGCTTTGTTCATAGTGATGCTTCCTAAGGCCCACTTGACTTCACATTCCAGGATGTCTGGCTCTAGATGAGTGATCACACCATCATGATTATCTTGGTTGTGAAGATCTTTTTTGTACAGTTCTTCTGTGTA
>NW_011495020.1:4108907-4141835 GCF_000754665.1 Bison bison bison
CACCTCTTCTTAATATCTTCTGCTTCCGTTAGGTCCATACCATTTCTGTCCTTTATCGAGCCCATCTTTCATGAAATGTTCCCTTGGTATCTCTAATCTTCTTAAAGAGATCTCTAGTCTTTCCCATTCTGTTGTTTTCCTCTCTTTCTTTGCACTGAATACTGAGGAAGGCTTTCTTATCTCTTCTTGCTATTCTTTGGAACTCTGCTTTAAACATCAACAAAGAGGCTTCTAGGAACAGAAGCGCTCCCATTGGCCAAATGAGATAAAATCTCCAAAAAGTGTAGGAAACAAAAGACAGATGGGTCTCTGGGTGTGGAATGGCATAGGCGACGGTTTTACGGGCCAAGATCATTCTCACTCAGCCTTACAAATCTGGGAAGTGCACGGAAAGAGGGTTGGGGGATTAAGTCTGTTAGTTCTCTGGGTTCAGTTTTTTCATCTGTAACATGGCAGTAAAGTTGGTCTCGCAGGAATGCCTGGAGGATCAGATATGCTGATCCTTGAGAAGAGCGTGGAAAGTATAAAACAGGTCCTCACTAGGTGCGAAAAACAAAAATTCTTATTCCAAATCAAATATGACTGAGCAAGGTGTCCCACATCCAGCAGTTGCTAGGAAGGAGGAAAGAGAATGAGTATCTCTATTGCATTTTCCCAGATATTGTTTTCAATAAAACCCGACTTTCCTAAATGGTTCTCAGATACCATCCCTAGGGATTTCGAAAGGAAAAATTAAATCACTTAAATAGAAAGCTTGTCTGTTCCTGGAGAGATTGCAATGAGGTCATTCGGTTTTTGGAGTTGTACTTGTTAAGTCCAAATGTGTGTGTCTTATTTTTCATAGCTAAACAGAACAAATGCCTAGCACTTTTTGCAGTGAGAATGATTTTCTCCATACTGCATAAGAGAAAACTGAGCTTCATAGAGGTTAATTTGCCCAAGGTCATGAAGCAAGTAAGCAATGGGTGTAAAACTCACAGTAGGGGAAGAAAGAATCAATAAACTTTGAACAAAGTTGGCCGTGGGCATAGGCAGGATAAGGGCCCATCCATAACATCTTTTTGAATGCAATATGATGACTTCCCTGACTTAAAAAAGCACTTTCTATGCCTGCTTACAGAGAAAATGTTACCATTAGACAGTAATTCCTCAGGTTTAAGACATTTTTGTTCCCTTTTTTAAAAAGCAAATTCTCCTGAGAATGGTAATGACTATAAGCTTCTTTAGTCATTTTACCTAAGTAAGAAAAAGTTTATTATATTCATCCCCAGAGAGCAGCTTTTGATAAAGACTTGGATGGAAAGCATGTAGAGTCTAAACGCTTGCAGGGAATAAAAAAGAAAAGGGGTATAGAAAGGGAGGCAGGTTGCCCAAAATTGTCTATTTCACTGTTTTACCTAGAGTTTTGGCTTTGTTGATAGGATATGTTTTTGATGCCAAAACATCACATACTGAAAAAGATCAGAGTTGAAGGGCTCACATTTCCTGACTTCAAAACTTATTTTCAAGCTACAGTAATCATGGCATAAGTTTATTATGGGAAAAGGGATTGACATATAGATTAATGGAATAAAACTGGAGTCAGAAATAAACCTTAACACTATGGTCAACTGATTTTTGACCAAGATAAAAACAGATAAATTGGACTTAAAATTTGAAACTGGTACTTCAAAGGACACTGTCAAGAAAGTGAAAAGATGCCTTATAAAATGGGATAAAGTATTTGCAAATCAAATATCTGATAAGGAAATTGTATCTAGAATATATAAGGAGCTCATATACGTCAATAATTTGGAAGACTACCCAATGTTAAAATGGGCAAAGAATTTGACTAGATGTTTCTCCAAAGAAGATATAAAAATGGCCAATAATCATATGGAAAAGTCATCAGTGTCATTAGCCATCAGAGAACCCACCTCACCCCCGGCCAGATGTGTGTGAAGAAGCCTGTGGATGATTCCAGCCCCAGCCATCCAAGTCTTCCCACTCAGATATGGTGGAGCAGACAAGCTGCTCCTGCGTGTGTCGTCCAAATCCCTAACCCACAGGACCCAGGCACGTACAGCACAGCCGCTCTTCAGGGTGGTGCGCAGAACAGTTCTAACAAAGCGCTCAGGCTCTGACCCTCTGTCACCTGATTTACTGGGACAAAGGAACAAGAGAACATAGGAACCTCCCCATGAAAAGTATTCACCATGGCAGCAGAAACCACTAATTGGACACCTGTTGTATGCTAGACTGGTGTTGGTGCTTTCTGTACTTTATCATTCATCCTCCTGGGAACCCACCTAGTACACAGTATGAGCCCCATCGTACAGACAAGAAAGCTGGGGTCTGGCAACTCTGAATGACTTGCCCAGGGTCGCACAGACAGTAGAGAGCCAGGACTGACATCCATGCTAATCTGACCACACGGCAGCCAAACCCCACGTGCTTATATCCACAATGTGGTACCCACCCCCGACCCACTCCCAGGCTCTCCACCAGGAATGCAAGGCATTTCTAAAACTGCAAACGTGGTATTGAGTTATATAAAGAAGGATGACATTTTTTGTTTCACTGTCAAAACTTCATAAAACATGCATGATGCCAAGTGGCAGAAGTGTTCAAGGTGTTCATTTTCGCTCATTCATCTTATCAAAAGACATTTAAATAATAAAAAGGAAATGAGGGGAACAGAAAAACAGAGCAGACCTCCCCTGCCTGGGGTAGAGAGTGGTAAAGGCACAGGAAGAACCTATCCACTCTGGCCCAGACTTAACGTAGAGACTTGGCTGCTCCTGTCCTGCCCTATGGACACACGGAGGTGGCCAGACTAGGGGAGATGACCCAGTGGGCCAGGATGCTCTGGGGAAAAGCCAGAGCCCAGGGTAACCCTGAAGATGGTGGAATAGACTGCCCCTAGATATTCCATATCAGCTCACCACATGCCACATCCCTAAGCAGTTATATAATTATCCAGTATGTACATTGTTTAGTGTCTGGATTCGTCAGGATTTTCCAGAGAGAGAGAAAGAGATTTATTACAGACAGTTGGCACATATGACTATGGAAGCTAAAAAAAGTCTCAATATTTGCAGCCAGCAAGCTGAAAACCCAAGAGAGCAAAAGGTATAAATTCCAGTACAAGTCCAAAGACAGGAACAAACTGCTGTCCATCTCGAGGGGTCGCTGCTGAAATTCCTTCTCACTCAGCCCTTTTGTTCTGTTCAGACCTTCCAATAATTGGATGAGGCCCACCCACAATGGGGGTGGCAATCTGCTTTACCCAGTCTACAGATTCGAATGTTAATCACATCCCAAAACACCCAGAATAATGTTAGACTAAATATCTGGGCAGCCCTTGGACCAGGTCTTTTGACACATAACACTAACCATCATAACGTCCATTGCCCCACCACTATAAGCTCCCTGAGCCCAGAGACAATTTTTTCTTGTTCTCAACATAGTTCCAGAACCTGGCATAATAGTTCATCAATAAGAAGATGTTACGTACATTATCTGTTGAGTGAATAATCCCAGGAGACTTCTTCATTGACATTAACATTGACATTGACATTGCCAAGACCCCTGTGAACACCTGATTATAACCGTGTGTGTGTGTGTGTGTGTGTGTGTGCATGTTCAGTTATGTCCAGCTTTTTGCGATCCCATGGACTGTAGCCCACAAGGTTCCTCTGTCCACAGGATTCCCCAGGCAACAATACTGGAACGGGTTGCCATGCCCTCCTCCAGGGGATCTTCCTGACCCACAGATCAAACCCATGTCTCCTGCATTGGCAGGTGGATTCTTTTCCACTGAGCCACCTGGGAAGCCCCAACCATGCCTACCTGAGTATAAAGTAACACCATGCTGTGGACTACTTCATAAATTTCAAGGTCCAAAGCAGATGATGAACTCAGTAACAACCACTAACTGTGATATCAAATGAAGAAATAGGAGCTAAAGATAGAGTAAAGGCATTCAGGGATGGGGGTGAATCTGGAGTAATCCAATAAAAATGTAATGTGGATGTATGGTTAGGTCCCTTCACTGTTCACCTCAAACTGCCACAACATTGTTTGTTAATTGGCTATACCCAATACAAAAAAAAAGTTTCAAAAAATTTAAAAAAGAAATGTAATGTGAACCACTTGGGTATTCTAAATTTTCAAGTAGCCACAATTCTAAAAAGTAAGAAGAACCAAGTGAAATTAATTGTAATATTTCATATTGTTATAAATACAAAGTATAGTTTTTAAATATAATTATTGCACTCAGTTTACCTAAAATATCATTTTGGCATAGAATCCATCTAGAAATCGTGAAGGAGCTAGTTTTCCTTCTTCTTTGATACTGAGCCTTTACAATCACGCAGCATGTCTCAATTTGGATGAGCCACATTTCAAGGGCTTAGTGTCCACATGCGCTGGTGGCCAGCAAGTGCAGAGCACGGCAGATGTCTGACCACTCACATGTGAGGATGACAACATCCTCTGAAGCCCTGGGTATTTAGTCAGCCTGACTTGAGTCTCCATGGGGTTAGATGTCCATGTCCCCACGTATTCTCTGATTGGAGGAAAATCAGAAGCAGAGTCACCACAGACCTAAAGGCTGTGGAGCCAGATGGGGCCAAAACTCAGGACGTGCCCCACGGCTCATGATCAGTGAGACCTGGGGTGAGTCACTCAACCTCTCCAAGTGCCCGTGTCCTCGCAAATGACATGGAGCATTGCTGCAAGAATCAAGTTTCAACAACCCAAACCTCATACTCCTCTTCCTGCACAAGGCATGGCAGGATTCCAGGCTAACCTCCCCAAACATGGAACTAAATGGGGGTTCCTACTGTTGGCTTCTTGCACGGAATCTCTAAGGACTGACTTATAAAAGAAGAAAACTGTATAATAAGCAGCAATGTGGATGCACCTTGAGGACATTATGCAAAGTGACATAAGCCCAGACACCGAAAGACAAGCGCTGTATGTTTCCACTTACATGAGCTATCCAAAACAGGTTCATAAACTCGAAGCCTGGAATGATAGTGACAGATGTAGAGTTATTAACCAACTGGCATAAAGTTTCAGTTAAATAAGATGAGTAAGCTCTAGAGGGGCTTCCCAAGTGGCGCTAATGGTAAAGACCCTGCCTGCCAATGCAGGAGACATAAGAGAAAGGGGTTCTATCCCTGGGTTGGGAAGATCCCCTGGAGGAGGGCATTACAACCCACTCCAGTATTCTTGCCTGGAGAATCCCATGGACAGAGGAGCCTGGCAGGCTACGGTCCATAAGGTCACAAAGAGTTGGACACGACTGTGTGACTTAGCACGCATGCAGACAAGCTCTAGAGACCTGCTGCACAACATCGCACCTCTAACCAACAATAATGTATGCATTTCCGATTTGTTAAGGGGATGGATCTCATGTTAAGTGTTTTTACCAAAGCAAAAATGTTTTTAAAAAGAATGGCCAAGGCTTGAAATGGTTTTTGAAAGGGACTTCCCACTTCCCTAGGACTCCCCTAGTCCCCTTCGTGGGACTCCTGAAGGAAGCTAGTGGGGGCACGAGAGGCCCCCACTGGGTGGATTTCATGGTTGCCCTCCATGGAGGGAGCTGGTGGTCTCTTCCAGCCCCTTACATGGGCTTGTAGTCCAGATGCAGGAGATTCCATGTAGAGCACGTCGATCGCCAGAAGACAGAGTCAGTGGCCCTCTCTGTCATGTGGCCAAGTGGTGCACACGTGCTCCCTCTCTGCCGTCTTTAGAGTGATCCAGGGGTTCAGAGAGAAGCAGACCAGAACACCCATAAACGTGTGTGTCTCCACGGAGTGATGCCCAAATCAGAAGATAGGCACCAATCCAGCTAGGGGCCCTCCCAGCTGTTTCCCACCCTCTGCCCATAATCAGGCTTCCTGTTGCCCACACATTTTCAAATTTCCAACAAGAGCAACTTCTGCATGCCAAAGGCATTAGAAATCTACCATCTTCTCCTAGCCTCTATATTGTACATTGGCTTCCCAGCACCCTTGACATTCACCTCCTCCCAAATGTTATCACAACCATGTTCCCATTCTTGATCCATCAGCCTCTTTATCTCTTGGAGAGGTAACAGAGGGAAAAGAAACCAGCCCAAATGGCTTTTTTGGCGGCCCACGGTGTTCTTGGAAATCTGTTAGCAAGGCATGCAAGCCTCCTCCCTGTTGTTAGTACCAGCTGGCGGGCCATGGGCCCACAGTGCATTCACCAGCATCTGTGCTGTTCTATTCAGCAGAATAGAGCTGGCTGGTTTTCCTCTCTACCAAAGTAAAAGAGGAGTCATGAGTAACTGGCAAATTATCTGAATGAGACTTTTTAAAAATATTTTAAACTTCCTGCTTACATAGAACTGTACAGACAACAGCTGAAGCACACACATTTCAGGGGATCTGTGGGCTCTCAGGACTATGGGGGGGAATGGGAGTTCCAGAAGGAGCAGGTGGAAGAGAAGCAGACAAATGGAGGATGGAAAGAAGATGGGAAAAAGCGAAAAAAAAGAGGGATGGTTCCAGTGGTCAGAGAAGGCATTTTGTTGGGTGCCTACCTGGTAGGTGTGAAGATAAGCACCCCCAACCCAGCCTTAAGGGAGGGCCTGGCTGCTCTGCTCCAGGATTGTGGCCAGGAAACAACTCCAGATGTTAGCTCAGGGCTTGCCTCTGATGAAGGAGCGGCCTTGCCCCAGGGTGCGCCTTTCTCAAGGCAGCCTCGTCGGGTGGCTGAGTGAGGCAGGGATGCAGAGAGCTAGCCAACTCAGCCCCTCATGGGGCCACTCTGATGGGCAGGAGTCACTCTGGGTCTCTGGGGGCCTGCCCTGCAGCCCAGCTCTCCCTGTGCCCAGGCCTGCCTCCTCCCCTTGCCACTCACAGGAGAGGAGCCCTAGAGAGGTCATGTACCCCAGACTCCATCTCAGCATCTGCTTCTGAAAAACCCAGTCTGCAGTTGCTAGATTTGATAATGCCTCCTCTTGATCTGTACTATTGTGTGAAAGAGGATGATAGAGTAGATAGATAGAGATAGATAGAGAAAATAGATAATTTCCCTGTTACAAGTGAGGACAGCCAGGCTCTAGGAGGTTTGGTAACTTGCCCATGGGTCACAAGCTGGCAGAACTGGGGTTGAACTCACCTGATCCAGCACCAGTATATGCTACCGCCAGGGGCTTGCAGATGAGAAGACCCTCCAGATTAATTCTGATGACCTACAGCACACCAGAGGGCTTCTCAGGTGGCTTAACACACAATTAAGCCCATCAGGAACCTGCCTGCCAATGCAGGAGGACTTAAGAGATGCAGTTTCAATCCCTGGGTGGGGAAGATCTCCTGGAGGTGGGCATGACAACCCACTCCAGTATTCTTGCCTGGAGAATCCCATGGACAGAGGAGCCTAGTGGGCCACAGTCCACAGGGTCACAAGGAGTCAGACAGGGCTGAAGCAATTTAGCACTCACACACGCACGGTGCACCAGAAAGTCTGGGAAGGAGTGAGCCCCTTTAAAGGAAGAGCAGAGGTGGGAGAAAAACTTCAGACTCACCATTGGGAGAGATTTCAGGGTTTCTTAGATGGTCCCCTGTACCCAAAATACTCCTCCCACCTGGCCAAGTGCTAACTACAGTCCCTAAATTGGAGAGGAAAAATTCATACATAATCCTGAGAAGATTACTGAATTTACATAAATATATTTGTATGGCTAGGTCTGCAGGCCCCCAGGCACCCCTTTCTGTGCCCCTTACTGTCATTTTCTGCTTTGCCTCCTATTCCTATCCTGTCCTTAAGAGAAGTAAGCTGATAAATGAACTCCTTCAGAATGACATGCACACGTGTGTACATTTTGCAGGATAACTCAGGGAGCAGTGAGTGCCTAATCCAAGCACAGGAACTCTACGTTGGGAAGATATTTTAAAGCAAGAGGATCATGAGATTTGCTTTCACTTAATAGGTTTGCGTTTGCAAGTCCAACACTCCTACAGCTGTTTATTTCTCCCTTCTTATGTTGCCCATAATTGAGATAAGGTAGATAATGGTCCTTTAGTAATTGTCTGGTGGTAAAAATTGCTCTTCTTTACCTGGGCCTGGTTAACATAGGTATTTTCTAAAAGCCAAAATAGAATTTTTCATTAAGCTGCATCATTAAGTACTAGTCTCTAAAACATAACACACAATTAAGGGAAGATTTTTTCATAAAAATAAATAAAATCATTTGAAATCTAATTTTGTTAGTCCTTTCAGTAATTCTTAATCTAAGCATATCTCCCCGTGGGCTGGATGACTGTCACCCCGACTCTCTCACCCTAAACCCTGTGACAATGCACTAATAGACATCTGAGTTTCATCACCCTTGATGCTGGCAAGTCTCTGAATCCAGTGAAGGCATCCAGAATATGCCACCCCCCAAATATGCCAACATAAAGATTGTTTTGAGCTAAAGGCAATTGAGAGTCATTGGATGCAGAAAGTTTTATGCCTTCCTCCTACCCATTTACAAGCAGAGCACACATTTCCCTTCGTGAAGATATTCCCCTTCCCATCCCATACCAGGAAGGGACGAGCATTCTTATCACACTGAGAAGAGTTTGCAGAAACAGACCTTACTAAATAACCTGGGTCTTCCATTAGTTCCCCCGGTATGTTTCCTGGTCGCTTCCCCATGATTTGCATCCCTTGAAGCCCAAACCCACTTTCCTTTGTTAAAATGGCATATAAGCTCCCTAGTCTCACTATGTCTTTGAGTTTCACTTCTTTTCTCTGAACTTGTGTGCAAATAAAATATTCGTAAGATTGTACTATTCTCTCCTGCCAGTTGGTCTTTTGTTAGTTTAATTTGCATACTCCAGATACTGAACTTAAGAGGCTAGGGGAAAGTCTTTCCTCCCCAACACCAGCTACAACCTTTTATTCCAAGCCAGAGAGGCTTTTGATTACTATTGAGTTTCTCTATCATGAGGCTCAAGATTCATTTTACTGAACAGTGCAAACTCCTTGTTCTCTGCTCTGAAGGCAAACATTTTCTGGATAACCTGGCTACTGAAAGGGCAAATTTGCAAACCCCTGGGACTTCTCTACGAGTGGAAACCTTGGAGACACATGAAGAAAGGGCAAGCCTAGAAGTCAAAAGATTTGGGTTCTTTGCTAACTCTGCTCTATGACCTTGGCACTAACCAACCTGGGGCTCAATTTCCTTGCAGAGGGGATGCAGGAAAGGGAGAAGACGGGAGTTGATTCTAACCCCAATTCTTCTGCTTACTCTCAGAGTCACCTTGAGCCAGCCCCTCACCTCTCCAAGTTTTAAACTAAGAGAAAGGGAAGGTACCTAGAGCGGTGATTCCCAAAGTGTCAGAACTACTAAATGGCCAGAACCACTAAATCAGAGTCTCTAGGATGCATCCCAAAAATCTATTCTAACAGAATTTCCAGATGATTCTCCCGCAAATATGAGAACCACTAGCCTAAATAATCTGGTCTCTTCCAGATTAAAAACCTTAAACTCGAGTCAGACAGAGAAAGACAAATATTATATGATATCACTTACATGTGAAATCTAGAAAATACAACAAGTGAGAGAATATAACAAAAAAGAAAGCATACTCACAGAAATAAGGAACAAACTAGGGACAGCCAGTGTGAGGGGGAAAGGAGCAATATATCCTTGAAGATGTCTTGTACAACATGGGGAATATAACCAATATTGTATAATAATTGTAAATGGAAAGTAACCTTTAAAAACTGTATAAAAAATTCTTAATTTTTTAAGTGTTTAAATAATCTGGGGGAGGATAAATACCTCAAATTCTTTTTGCTCCAACCTTAGGGTATCTCTTTCTCTCAAAACAAAACAAATGAAAAAATGAACACCTGCTCCAAACTTCTCTCCTCTATGCAGATGACTAACTTCAAGGGACTTAAAATAAAATTTGCATTCAGTCATTTCCATAGCAACCTTAACAAAACCATTATGATGCTTTTGTTCTTTAATACATCTGCTCCTTTCTTTTACAGCAACTTGTGTTCCTTTCCCAGTTATAAAGCCAATCTTATCTAAGGATAGCTCTTAAAAACATTTCAGTAGTACATAATTACAGTCCCAGCCAGCAGTGCAAAGAATGTCATTTAAATCATACCACGGCATTGATCCTCTATGCCAGCTCTTCTGAAAGCCAGCTCTCAGGATGGAACACACTCTATAAACTTCTAAATCCAGATGAGAGAGTCTGTCTCCATAAGTAGGACTCCATACACCTTTATTGATTTCACAGTCCACCTATTGGCCCTACTTCCAGAAATAGCTGCCAACTCTAATTGGTCAGCCATCTTGTCCCACCCTCAGGTCACGATGTTCTGGTGAGCTGAGTACACTTCCAGCTCCAGGTTTGGCCAGTAAAAGCCTTCATGACCCTGGACACTCTCACTGATTCACAGATGGGCACGTGACCCATTAAAGCCAAAGAGACATTGACTAAAACTTCAGGGATAGAAATGTGTGATATTCCTCACTACACCAGAAGCTGAAATGATGAAGCTGTTTTAATTCCATGAAGGGAAACTTGCCTGAGGAAGTAGAGCTGTGAGGCCAGGAGAGAGAAACTGATGCCAGATGACATCATTTTCGAGCCTATATCGAACCATGCCCGAAACCAGATTTCCTCTCAACCTTCGGTACAAGGTCCATTAAATTTTCTTTCTCCACTTTGGATTGATTTTTCTATCACATGACACCAAAACTATCTTAATGGGTAACAGAGCATATATCATTACAGCTTTCATTAGGTAACTTGTCAATATCTATTAAAAAAACATCTGTGCAATAACTTATTCTAGCAAGTCTAATTCCAAAAATATCAGAAATGCTCTCACAAGTATGAACATGTGTATATGTATAATCCTGAAGTCCACTGAAGCATTGTCACAGCAAAGAGTTGGAAACAGCCTGCTGTCATTCAATAGAAACCTGCTTTATTTTAGGCATTTATGATGTTAATGAAGACTAAAACAACCCTGATGATAGGGCCAAGGACTCTTGGAGTTCAAAGGCATCTTAAATCAAGTATTCCACATCCATCTCCTGAGAGACACAAATTCTGAAGCCCACAGAGGTAAAGTGACTTGACTAGTGTCACTCAAGCTGAAGCACTGATGCTTCACTGAGCACTGAAGAAGTGATTTTTCAAACTGTGGTGCTGGAGAAGACTCTTGAGAGTCCCTTGGACAGCAAGGAGACCAAACCAGTCAATCATAAAGGAAATCAACCCTGAATATTCATTGGAAGGACTGATGCTGAAGCTGAAGCGCCAATATTTTGGCCACTGATGCAAAGAGTCGATTCATTGAAAAAGACCCTGAGGCTGGGAAAGACTGAAGGCAGGAGGAGGAGGGGGCGACAGAGGATGAGATGGTTGGATGGCATCATTGACTCAATGGATGTGAGTCTGAGCAAACTCCAGGAGATAGAGAAGGACAGGGAGGCCTGGCATGCTGCAGTCCATGGGGTTACAAAGAGTCAGACACAACTGAGTGACTGAACAACAAACTGTCACTTGAGCTAATTCTTCAAAGAGCCAGGACAAGACCCTTTTTCTTCTGGCAGCCATTCATCCTCTATGTCACACTGGGTCTGAAATTCTAACCATGTTGGTCATTATTAGACAATGGCTCGTGTCTGGCTTTTCACTGTAAAATCAATACCCTCAAATGCAAAAGTTAAATCAACATTACACTCAGTATCAGTGATAACAAATTAAGCTGCTTCAAGCCAGCAAAAATAGCTTGTTCCCTAAGGGCAACTTTTCTTTCCTTCTCTTCCCCTTCACTTCTCCCAAAACTCATACTAATGCTGGACACCACAATAGAAATAGCAGTTCAGAAAACTGCAGCAACTCAATGCCAATCCAAGCAAAGCCCTATTCTCAGTCACAGTAATAAAAGCGGTTCAGAATGCTGAGCATTCGAGTCACAAAAGATATGATTTCTGCCTGAGATTGTCCGATAACAGAAATGAATGATGGTTCTTTGCCTGAAAATACATATTGATTGTTGGCTGTGATTTTCACCATGGATAATGCGCAAGTCACCATCCTTCAAATGTGTGTGAGTTGAAGTTGCTGTTGCCTATTGCTCGCAGGATGATTTGCAGCAAGAGACAAGACAAGGCAGGAGAAATTTCTACATCCAGGTCAGGCTGGATGCTCTGCAGCCAATTTTCCATCCTGGATTGTTTGACCTTCCCTTTAAAGGTCCCAATTTATCACAGGCAAAGGGCAGATTGATTGTCTGCATTTGACCAAGATAAAGGCATCCTCATATTCTTTAAACTTTTGTAGAACTGAGTTCCTCAGAAGTCACCCCATATTCCAGGCCCAGCCACCATTTACCAACTTAAATCTCTGATGTCCTGACCTACCGCAGGTTGTACACAGTTTCTGCTTGACTGAGAATGGGACCAAATGGAAGACAGCATATATATCAGGTGTCATCACCTCCCCCCTCCCCGGGCCAGACCAAACTTCATCCTTGCTGCTCAAATGCACCAATCGTTTTTATCACTTTCTGATGAATTAAGAATTACTGGCTAATTTGGCTACCAGAATAATTGTAAATGCTTCAGAAGATAGTTAGGCCAAAAGCAGATGAGAATGGTCTGTCTGTCTGAGCATCAGCCCCATTCTGTTCACAATCCTAGGACATCGGAGTCCAATGAGCTCAGGGATTTTAAGAATGAAGTTTCTCACAGGATGGAGTTCAAGGGCTCCTAATGTTTACCCTTAAAACCCTTCCCCGGGAGCCTATTGGACCTAAAACTTTACCATTAAAAATGTGCTTCATTACAGTTCAGTCAAACTGGGTTTCCTCGATGGCCCCTATGAAATTCTAGTACCACGGGGAGGGCTAAATATCACCTTAGCAGAGATGTCCTCCAAATAGGCACTGGGCACAAGGCTTTATGAGAATATGAAACATCCCAATTGGGGACAGACCCCAGAACAGGAAGAGAGTCTCAGAAAAGAAATGCAGGAAGACCCTGCAGATACCTACTCTCCAGGGTCAGTGCAGTAAAACACCAATGGTTCATAAAGAAAATCCGTCCCAGTGAAAGGTTCTGTGGACAGAAGTAAAACGCCACAGGACATTGCTGGAGCCTCACTAAGTCTGCGAAGAGGTTTTTCTTGCCTTCCCAGTCTTGTAGCTCATTTCATGGAGTGTTTCCAGGTACCTAATGAAGGAGACAGGACCGGGGGCAGACAGACTTGAAATATGGAGGACAGAAAGAGGAGAAACATACCATACCAGTCAATATCTTCCAGTGTCGGTGAAAACATTTTTAGTGCTTTATATAGTCAGCAAGACAAATCAGTTGACATCACTTTCTTTTTTTAAAAGTGTAAAATACTGCTGTTAGAGCAGCACACACACACCAAAAAGATCCCTTTAGGTATATCAATGCTTAATCATTGTTGTCAGCTCTTACTTTGTCTAACTAATGACTTAATCATCTTTCTCTTTCCCCCAAGTAAGAGCAGAGTCGGTTCCCCCGAGTCAATGGAAACTTAGATGAAGTGAGTATTCAAGGCCTCTTTATTATCTCTTTTCAGCAAGGTCTCTATGACAGAAACCACTCTACACTAAATGGATCCAATAATTGCCCCAAGCTTCCAAATTCACTTTTCTTTTATAGATAGAGGTGGTGCCGAATGTGTAGGCACTTCATATGTATCTATTTTACTCCTCCAGTTTCTATTACTAATCAGTTCTGCAGCCTCACATATTCTCAGTTAGCACAGCAAAACTCTAGAGCCCAGCCTTCTCAGAAAAAGAGGGAGGAATAGGGGAAACCTGTTATTACCGACACATTAATATTTTTGGTGTCACCAATTCTATCATATCTGGTTTTTTTCTAAATTTTTTAATAAACATATTTCTTTTTTTCCAATAAAGCTCAGAGTGTCTTTAAAATGTACCTTAAGACAGTGGTGCCCAGATTTTAGAATTTTACAGACACGTACAATTTTACTGAAAATCCTGAGAACTAACACAGGGTTAATAATTTTATATTTAGCCTCCCAAAAGATTTATTTAATCTGCTATCCTCACTATTTCATAAAAGGAAGAATTTTTTAACAACTATACAAGTAGGGTAGATATCCCATGATGAAAAAAAATGGTTTGTATTATTAATTAATTTGGCTTTGCAAAAACTCACTGCAGGGTGATTCATGTTTTCTCTTACCACTTGCCATGTAGTATGGACTTTTTTGGGGTCCAGGGCTGCTCTGAGCACTGGGATTTGGGGACCACCAGCTGAGAAGTGGTGGAAAGTACAAGAATGAAGTTGGTGCAGATTAGAAGCAATTTAACAGCAGCAGCAGTAGCAGAGAGTATAGAGAAAGAGATGAAGATTAGGAACCATCAGACAATGACCAAACAGAGCAGCTTCAGGGCAGGAGGAGAAAGTTGGTTGTGGGTCTTCTGGCTCCCACTTCAACCAGAGAGACCTTACTCTCATTCTACACATATGAGGATTCCACCTGGTCAGGCTACTCGAGGACAGATGGGCTCTCTGGTCTGGTGAATGGTTCATGCCAATTCTTTAAATATTGAGTGAAAGTATATAGTCAGAGTAAAAAGAAATGAACTGACTTCTGTTGATAAAAATTATATATATTTTTTATGTTCGGAACAACAGATGATCCCATATACTTATCATTAACATAATACTTCAACTTATTTGCAGCTGTCTTTCCTTGCACTGATTTTCCATTATTCCTAATTGCTAAAGTATTATGCCCTCAGACCCAGCCCTCAGACTCACTGGGATAAAAGCAGCTTATGTGGCTCTTTCAGTGAGCTTTTATCCTGTTTTGTTTTGTCATTCTATTAACAAAACGTTCTATTTTTCTGAAATGTTTGTTTCTTATTTAGGATGCAAATCTGGATGTAGCCAAGTCAGTCACATTTTAGGAGACATTCAAGGGCTTAAAATTCATGTGATAAAATAAAGCATTTGTCCTCAGTAAGCAGGACTCAGCGACATGTCGTTGGGTTTCAGAATTTTGGCCAGTTGCTGGCTGGCCAGCCAGGCTTGGTGGGGGCCGAGTGAACTTCATGTGCGCTGAGGTCACAAAAACAAAATTGGCCATCACCATCCAAAAGTATTTTTTGTGCTTTTGTTTTTGTTTCCACATGAAGGCCTCTACTTCACTAGGATTAGGAACAATGAACATTTTGAAGCTTCTGAAGATAACAGCAAGTGGAAACCTGAGTTTAAAAGTACCCTATTTCTGATTTATTCCAGAATCCATTATAGTTGCCTCCCTAGGAAGTAGCTCAGCTGACCTGCTCCCTAATCCAGCTCTATAAAATTCACATGAATAAAGGGTTTGACTTTTAAGTTTAACAACCACGAAAGCATAGGCGTGCACATCAGAGCCCACCAGAGGGTGACAGAACGCGGTTGTAAAATGAAGAGTATTTTAAAGTCTCACAGGGTTATTGACTACCAACCTCTGTGTCTCTGATGAGAACCTCATCCAGCCCAAGCTGATAGCAATTGCTTTCCCTCTGAGGTCAGCTTTGATTACTGCCAGGTGTGGAAGGGAAAGAAGCAATGAAGGGAAGAAGACACCAGGCGATGGCTGACAGTGTTTCCTCTCTCTTCCCCAGGGAAGTGAAGAGAAACAAGACTCTTCTCTGCCTACCCCCACCTTCCCCACCTTGTTGCCGGCCAAAGTAGCCCCTGTGGAAAATACATGCAGAAGCAGCAGTTTCTTCCCTTCCCTCGAAAATCCGCACCCATTGTTTGTGCTGATGCAGACATTTCATTTGATGTGCAGAGACAATCCCACCCAGAAGTAAGAATCAAGCCCAAATTCCTCTCCCACATCTTGAGGAGCAGCCTGGCTCCATCTCCCCCACCTCCCCACTGGCAGCATAGCCCCGTGAACGAAAGATCTAGGTGGGTAGGACCTGGCACTCACTGGAGCTGCCCTCTGAAGCTCATCCAATAATCCACTCCACTGGATGCAGGAGATATGGAGATAATGACTATTTCCTGAACATCGTGCTGTTTAAACAGCCCCACTGCAGTGTTTCGAGAAATTCAGGATGTTTTTGCATCCCAGGTGCTGCTGGAGCTGCCCAGCTAAGCTAAACACAGTGCACAGGCATTGAGAACAGGTGGTGGCTGGCCAGATTGCAGGCAGTCAGGATGGCGGCAATTGTTTTTCTTGTTCCAGCAGTTGGCAGAGGAAGGCATGCTTCAGTACAATCAGTAGCTTTCCACTTTCAAAAAGGAATGTTTTCCTGGACACTAGAGCATGAAGACACGCTCTACACTGCTCAAAAGCCCTTTCAGAGACAGAGCAAAGTCCAAAACAGCAGACTGCCATCCAGAATCTTCCTCCATTTATCCCTGTTCTTAGTTGAAGCATTTTGGCTTGCAGAATGGGAGGCCCAGTATAGCTAGCTCAAAAGAGGGTGTGTGTATGTGTGTGTGTGTGTAAACTACTTTCCTGCTTGTGGCCATGGGTCCTCTGCCCACTTGCTTCTGTCACCTTCTTGGAAAGGCCTTCCTTGACCCCAGCATATGGTGATATCTATCTCACCCAATTATACTCCATCAGATGACCCTGTTTTATCATTCCATTTCCTTTATCACTGCAATGTATCAAATATTTGTGTCTGCTCTCCCCAACACAACTCGTACGTTGAAACTGAATCCCCACTGTGATGTTATTTAGGGTAGGGCCTTTGGTAATTGGACCATGAGGGTGGATCCCTCATGAATGGGATTAGTGCCCTTAGAAGACAACAAAGAGATACATAGCCCTCTTTTCACCATATGAGGGGATAGCTAAAAGAGAGCTGTCTGCAAATCAAGAAGCAGGTCCTCACCAGAACCTGACCACTACTCTGGCACTCTAATCTTAGACTCCAGCCTCTGGAACTGAGAAAAACAAGGTTCTGTAGTTTATAAACCGCTCAGTCTATGGTACTTAGTTATAGCAGCCCAAACTGACTAGGACAATGACCACTGACATTTTCTTATTTGTTTGGCTGTTTCCCCACTTAACATAAGCTTGATGAGGACAGGACTTTCTCATGTGCATTGCTGTAGCTTAGGCCCTAAAACAGCATGAGGGGGTAGCACTCTGTAAACTCATGGTCTTTCATACCCAGCGCCCTCTGCTGTGAAATCTCTGTGATCATTGGTTCAAATTCCCAAGGGAGATCATCCGCTTGGTGCTCTAGCCAACCAATGGATTTGTGCCTTTAATTCTGATATCTGCCCTTGGTCCAATCAGCCAGGTCATAGAGGAGGGGTCAGAAATCGCCCTTCCCAAAAGAATGGGAGGTGCTGGGTCTCTAGAGGGATCTCTGGATGGAGAAGATACTGAAACCTGTCTCAGAGGGGGCTGGACACTTTGCAGTTACCTCCTACTACACACGTATGTACACAAGTGTGTGTGCAACCCATTCTCCATCCCATTCACACGGGCCAAGTACCGTGCAGACACCTGGCTCAAACTACACACTCAAAAATTTTTGTTAAGAAACATTTTTTGTTTGGTCACTCTGTATCCCCTACTTCCAGATCTTGCCTCAAGCTGTTCCCTCTCTACTAGAAAGGCCTGCCCCAACTAGCCCCACCCCACTATCGGTCTGTAGATGCTATAGCCTCACTACAGAATTCACTGAGATTTCACTTCTTTTCTGGATTCTGCAATTCTAAGTTAGTCACTTCCCCCCCCACCCCACCCCCCCACCGCCCAAAGGACCACCTTGTTTTAACTTCTATTTGGGACTTACTCCATTCTTCCTTCTAAGAGAAAGACAAGAATCAGGTAATAAAATGCCACACAAAGCCCCCTAAGTTGGTAACCCAAAGACTCACAGTAAGCTAGAGATGAAATGTGACATCCAAGCCAGGTGCAAGAAGATGCACCATGAGTGTGTTCTTGGAGAGGGCACGGATTCCTAAGAGGCTACGGGAGATTGCTGCAGCAGCTCGTAGGGCATGGACAGAGGCAGCGAGCTGCTGCTGCTGTTTAGTCACTCAGTTGTGGCCAGCTCTTTACAAACCCAAAGTGTAGCCCACCAGGCTCCTCTGTCCATGAGATTTCCCAGGCAAGAATACTGGAGTGGGTTGTCGTGCCCTCCTCCAAGGGATCTTCAAGGGTGACATAGATTAATTGTGCATTTAACAACCAGGATAAGCCCAGCCTTTACCCAAATGCAGGTGTCACTAAGCCACTCCCCTGAGACCAATGATGAATGTCACCTTGAGTACTTTTGAAAGCTACCCAAGTCCAGACTCCAATCTAGATACTGACTTAACTGCTCTGAGATAGGGCGTGGTCATGGAGAAGCACTGGCCTGAATCCGTGTCAAAACACCTATCATAAGAGAAAGACAAGGGCTTTGCTTCCGAATCATGAATTCCAGCTCCACCATTTACCAGCTTTGCCATCTTTGGCAAGTCACTTAAAATCTCTAAGCCTCCATATAGGTAAGATGGTGCTAATAGTTCCTGTCTCATTTGATTATTGTAAGGATTAAAGGAAACACATTCAAAATTCCTAGAGCATAATGGGCCCTTCATGAAATGGTGAGTACAAGTATTATTACTGCCTCCCCCAATCTGTTGCAGATTGATACTTAACACTGTATGGTTTAAACACATAAGGCAATGTTCCCTACATGACGAAATATTAGTGCTTTAAAGGCAGTTTTGTTTCTGTGTAGCCCACCTCAGCCCAGGCATATAGGAAAACTGTTTGTCAGGCTAGATGCACACTTTTCTGAAAATTAACATCGTCCAGAATCTGCCTTTTCATTGAGGTGATATGCCCTTAATACATAACATTTGTGTCAGCAACTCCAGACCAGGCCACAGCTATTCTGCCACAAAGCAACTGACGTGGATGTCAGTGACTGCTCTTGAATAAGAGTGCTGTGCCCACAGAAAGCGACAGGCAGCACTATGGGAACAGACCGTGAGCGTGGGCCAGGCGCCTATTGCATTTAACAGGCACATTTGTATATGAGGGGAAACCCATTGCCATGAATCAAAGGTAAGGAGAAATATCCTTCTTGTTTTTTCACCAGCAGAATAACAATATTCAGTTCCCAGGTTCCATTCAAGAAATGCTTCCTGGCTTCTTCACTGTACTTGATCCTCTTGCCACCTCAGACTGGCACTAAACCTAGAACTCAATCACACGAACTGAGACTTGCAAATTCCAGCCTGACTCTGGACCACTTTGTGTGTAAAATATGTTGTCATAGTCTGAACCATCAAAGAGAATGTTTTAATCAGGATAATTATTTGTGGACTTCATTTAGACTTATGGAAATGATGAGCCTGAACTCCCAATTAATTTTTTTTTCACTTGTTTATTTATTGCTTACACAGTGAGGCTTGTTTGTAGAATCTTAGTTCCCCAACCAGGGATTGAACGTTGGCAGTGAAAGCACAGAGTCCTAATCACTGGACCACAAGGAAATCCCCTAGACTCCCACTTTCTCTTTTTTTAATTATGAAAATATGATACCACATTTACAAGAGACTTGGAAAATATAGAACAAGGTTACATATAGTTCCATTATATAGGACAATTATTTTTTAAGTACATTAAGATTTTTAGTTGGAGTTTTACTATCAAACTCTCAAAAGTTAGTAGAATACACAGAGAAGTAGGATATAGTGGGCTTCTCAGGTGGCACTAATGGTAAAGAACCCACCTGCCAGTGCAGGAGACATAAGAGATGCAGTTTCAGTCTTTGGGTCGGAAAGATCCCCTGGAAGAGGGCATGGCAACCCACTCCAGTATTCTTGCCTGGAGAATCCCATAGACAGAGGACCTGGCAAGGTACAGTCCATAGAGTCACAAAGAGTCGGACATGGCTGAAGAGCCTGAGCATGCACACACACAGAAGGATATAGTAGATTTGAAAAGCACTATGAACCAATTCAACATAGTTAAGATTTATACAGTTTTCACACAACAGTAGTATACAAATTCTATTCAAGTTCTAGACTATAAACTAGGAGACACTTATATCCAGGGATATAAGACCAGGTGCAAAAATGTGATGGTCTAAAAGTATCATAGACGCCCATTTTAAAATGCAAGATGTGGGAGGAAATTCCAATGTGAGACTCAATCAATTAAGTTACAACAAACTATTGCAAAAGGCAAGCAAAAAAAAATCTATGATAACAAAAATTAGGACCCCAATCAGCCCCTAACCGATCAATTGACCAATTGATTTTTCTCAACTGTGGACTTAGCCAGCGCTTGGTTATAATCATCAATAGTAGGCTCAGCAAACTACAGCGCATGGGTCAAAGCCCGGACTCACTGCCTGTTTCTGTGAGTAAGGGTTTGTTGGAACACAGCCACATTCATTTGTTTACCTATCATCTCTGGCTGTGTTCATGCTACAACAACAGATCTGTATAGTTTCAAGATCATACTGCCCACAAAGCTGAAAATATTTCCTAGGGCGTGCGTGCTAAGTTGCTTCAGTCATGTCTGACTCCTTGCTACCCTATGGGCTGTAGCCTGCCACGATCCTCTGTCCATCGGGACGCTCTAGGCAAGAATACTGAAGTGGGTTACCATGTCCTCCTCCAAGGAATCTTCCTGCCTCCAGGGTCAAACCTGCATCTCTTACCTCTCCTGTTCTAGCTGGTGGGTTCTTTACCACTAATGCCACCTGGGAAGCCCTACTTCCTATGCAGCCCTTAACCAAAAAGTTTACCAAGTCTGCTCTTCACAAGCATGGCATAATGTCATTTCCCCACCCAAAATTCTTAGGTTAGACATGATATCTTAAGTAAAAATATATTAAAATATGTGCTTGAAGATTTATGCTTTATATGGAGTTCATCAAATAGCAATAACGTATTTATATGTTACATATTAGCTGAGAAAAATTACTAAGTAAAACTACCTTATGCCACTAAGTATTTTTATATAGGTAGGAGTTATGATAACAGTAAAGATTTCACTTCAGTCTTTATTAGTAATTACTAAGTGGTTAATTATTTTCACCTATCAAGGCAACTTGGAAAAGAAATATAGTTCGTATTATTTCTGTCTTAGTTTTTCCACAGATTAAATATAAGGAAATGGAACTGGTATGTTTAATTCAACTCAGCACTTTCTAACAAGGATGAAATAGTGTCAATTATATGCACTGCAGTTGTTTTAAAGCAAACTGAAACATAAAATATACTCAATTTAATTAAAGCATAAAAATAAAATGAGGTATCAATAGTAAAAGAGTAAGAACAGTAGTATTGGTATGGTAATCTTATTTATGCATCTGGATTTACTGCATCCAAAACTGTGTGGGTTTTAAACAGTCATTAATGGGAATCTGGCTAAAATAGAGCAACGAAGAAGGGGGGAAAACAATTTAAATAAGCGACATTTTTCTTTTTTGCATTTAACCATCTTCTAAAGAAGGGGCTATTAAAATTTTAAATCAGTTTTTAATCAAAGTTTAGTGGTACAATATTTAATTGAAAACAACACCAGATGTTCTTGATCAAAACATCTTTCATAATGGCTAAATCAAGGTCTGAGAAGTTATTTAATGAGATAATTATCAGTCTGTGAATACAGCAGCAATTTCTTTTTTGCCTCTAACACTAAAAACACACAGGTTTGAAGGTTAGCCCTGGTTCTGTTGACTGCTGTCTGCTTCTCATGGCTCTTCCTGTGTGGTCCAAACCAAGATGGGCACTTGGAACATCAAACCTCAAAGTCCAAAACCAACAGATGAGTCCCGGGTATCAGTGCCCTGGGAGACTGGCACCCTCTTTGAACCAATGGAAAAATTCCATTGATAAGACAAAGCACAAGCAACAAACTGCAAAGCTCACAAGTACATAAAAGTAATAAAGGGAAACCACAGAAGCTTGGCTTCAATGAAGAGTTAATTTGAGAAAACAACACTTGATTACTGTTATAGGCAGAATTCTAAACTGACCATCGAAGATTTCCCACCTAAATCTCCAGGACTATAAATATAATAAGATATCATGTCCCTGATTATATTATCTGGCAAGAGATTTTACAGATATAATTTAATTATTTCCAAACAATTGGCTTTGAGTTAATCAAAAGGAGACTGTTCGGATGAGCCTAGTGCAACCACATGAGCCCTTTAAAGGCACAGAGTATTCTGTGATTAATGGCAGAAGAGCAAGTCAGAGAGATTTGAAGACTAGAGGGATTTGACAAGTACTGGCTTTGAAGATGGAAAAAGCCACAGGCAAGGACCAGAAAGCGGACCACCCAACAACCAGCAAGAAAGTGGGGACTTTAGTCCTACAACCACAGGAACTAGATTCTGCCACAACCTGAATGATTTTAGATTCTTGCCCTGAATTCTCCATTTAAGAACCCAAACCAACCCATACTCATTTCAGCCTAGGCAGAGAACCCAATCAATCATGCAAGCTGCTAAACTTGTGTTAATTTGTTAGGCAACAATAGAAAGCTAATACAACCACCACCCCCTCCATTATTCAGGACAGAATGACAGGACCTGTCCAAAGTATCTACTGGCTTTTCTCATCAAGGTTCTGCTTCATCAAATTCCTAAGACACCATCCCCCCAACACCCACTATAAAATTAACAATGTTTCCTCTCTCTGGAAGAGAAGATGGACCTGAGTCTCTACGAATATTAAGCAAGTTGATCTCAGATATGCAATCACCTTTTCCAAAAAGGCAAATAGTACAACAGGTGGAACATGTACTGCTTCTCTGATTCCTGGGAGATATCTGTCCACAGAGTTGTGTCCGTTTACTGTTCAATGCTGCTACTACAGAGCAGAGGTGGACTTATCTATGAAAGGGCTTCCAATGAAGTAATTAAGTTCAAATTGGATGTTGGCACTAATCATCACTTCTGCCACATAGGAGATAATAAAAAGGGATAAAAACAGCCCCACCCCAACCCCTTTGAATCAGCCTCTGTTTGTGAGCAGAACTCTCTGTGTCCATGCTGCCCTTAAAAGTGAAAGACTAGAGCTATTTAGCCTTGTGGGGAAAAAAGGGATCTCACCAGTAGGGGGCTGAAATCAATGTGGGGAATATTCAAATGCCATTTCCTACTCTTTGAGAATTAAAGAGCAATAGGAAAGCCCTTTGGAGAAGGCGATGGCACCCCACTCCAGTACTCTTGCCTGGAAAATCCCATGGGCGGAGGAGCCTGGTGGGCTGCAATCCATGAGGTCGCTAAGAGTCAGACACGACTGAGCAACTTCACTTTGACTTTTCACTTTCATGCACTGGAGAAGGAAATGGCAACCTACTCCAGTATTCTTGCCTGGAGAATCCCAGGGACGGGGGAGCCTGGTGGGCTGCCGTCTATAGGGTCGCACAGAGTCGGACACGACTGAAGTGACTTAGCAGCAGCAGCAGGAAAGCCCTTTGATGCCTTGGAACCTTGGCCTTTTTGTTTCTTTTAAAAGAATGAGGAAGGAGGATCCACAAACTTCAGTAGGTCCTAAAGCAGCAACCCTGAAGAACTCCATGGGCATGGAGGAAGCAGTGCTTTTCAAGAAATGCAGACTATTCTCCAGAGGACTTTCCATTAGCAGTGGATCAGCCTGTAAGTCTTGCAAGTCAGGCTAAGAAGACCAGCCCTACACAAATGAGTTTTCGTCTTGTCCCAGGCACCATTTTATTAGCGTTCATGTAAGGTTGTGTTTTTCTGTTGGCTTGTTGTGTTTTTTTGTTTGTTTGTTTGTTTGTTTAATGGGGAGGTCCTTGTAAAACTGTTAAAACATCTTCAAACTTAAGCCTCAAACCTCAGGTATCACTAATATCCTAAATGTGGCTTGCAAAGCCATTTAGCCCTAAGGGCTACCAACAGAGCTATCCACCCACCCTCCTCAGTACCCTGAGTCCCTCCAAAAAACACTGGAGGAGTCAAACGCAGAAGCAAAGAAACAGGAAAACGAAGCTGTGTTCACATAACTTCCCCCAACCTAGTGAGAGGAAAAGGTCCGACAATATTTTATTCCATCAGTTTTGAAAAAATCATTGATTTAGTAACCTTTTGAAAACAGCAATGAATGTACATGAAATGACTGAAAAATAAAATTTATTGGTGGTTAGTTAGATCCCAAGTACTGTTCTAAGTGTTCCATGTGTATTAGTTCACTTGATGTCCCTACAACCTCATGAAGTAAGTGCTACTCTTATCCTCACGTTATAGATGAAAAATCTGAAGCACAGAGAGGTTAAATTACTTACTCAAGATCATACAGTTAGATATGACTGGAATAAGAGAAGAAAGGAGCCCCCTCAGACACACACACACATACACACACAGTCTAAAGAATGTATGGTGACTGAGATGTCTTTGACAACAGAGAGCTCACCGGTGGAAGGTATATAGAGCAGCCATTCATTCCTGCATTCACTCACACATGCATGCATGCTCCTATTAGGCTGACTGCTAGAGCATTCGTAGTAAATCAGTTTTTAAAGCCAGTCAACATCCTTGAGATTGCACAGTCTGTTGGTTGGATACAGGGCAATGAAGCTAAGGGGTAGAATACGGCCAGGAGAGGCCACTCCACCAGACCTGAGGGTTAGAGGATGTTCTTCTCATGGAGACCAATGTCTGAGCTGAGACCCAAGGGAGAGGCAAGGAGGCTCTAGGGGATCAGAGCAGAATGCCTTAACCTTTTGAGAATGGTTTTCACACACCCACCCATCCCCCCTGCCCCAAGCCCTGAATGTCTTAAAAATAAACTCCAAAAGAAAAGAAGATTCTGACAAGCAAATTCCAGTCAGAGTTTATTTTTCCTCCTACCCTCAAAGCCCCCATGGAAAGAGAAAATCCTTGGTAAAGGCAGGATGGGTGGATTGGGAAAGCCTGGAAGCTGGGATGTGATGTGCTTACTGAAAGGAAGGAAGTCCCTGGGGGCAAACCAACTCAGAGGATGTGGGGGGACACAGCCTGAGGTGTAGACATGTACGTGGAGAATATGATACACATAGATGGCAAGAAGTTCAAGTGAACTCTCAGAAGGAAGGGACTGAACTTGTGGAGTGGAGAACACAGATAGCATATGGGCAGGCGGGCATCAGACAGGCCTGCCAACAAACCGTGGGAGTTCAGACATGGCTGGGGTTCAGAAAGACCACTCCCTGAAGGGAAACAGGCAAAGGAGGCAGACAGAGAAAGCAGGGTCGTGGGAAGGAGATGAACGTTCAGTTTCTCCAGGGAACTACATAAAGCAGAAATAGCACATGAGAAGTCTAGAGAAGATGGTATGTCCAAGAAACCGGAAGCCTTTCGGTTTGGCGAATCAGGGGGGTCAAAGGAGAAGGGTGGAGGGATGCAACTGGAGGACAGGTTATAAGTACCTTATAAAGAAAACTGTCAGGAAATTCCCTGGTGGTTCAGTGGTCAGGACTCCACACTTCCACACTACAGGAGGTAAGGGTTCAATCCTTGTTGGGGAAAGAAAGAAAGAAAATTGTAGGAAGTATTGCATTTTTTCTATCAACTGGGGTTGGTAAATCAACAGTATTTATTTGAGAATAAAACCTCGACTAACCAGAGCTGCCTCAAGAGAACCCAGGTAAAGAATTATATATGTTCTAAATGGTTGATGCAGCTATACCTGCTGCTGCTGCTGCTAAGTCACTTCAGTCGTGTCCGACTCTGTGTGACCCCATAGACGGCAGCCCACCAGGCTCCCCTATCCCTGGGATTCTCCAGGAAAGAACACTGGAGTGGGTTGCCATTTCCTTCTCCAATGCATGAAGTGAAAAGTGAAAGCGAAGGTACTCTGTCGTGTCCGACTCTTAGCGACCCCACAGACTTCAGCCCACCAGGCTCCAAGTACGCCAAGAGTACTGGAGTGGGGCGCCATTGCCTTCTCTGGAGAAGAGCTCTAAATCAGTCCCCAAAGAGCTCTTCTTGCAAATGCAAGTGCAATAGAATCACATTAAGAATGTGACCCAGTGGGGCTTTCCTGGTGGAGAAACAAGTTCCATCCCTGATCCAGGAAGATTCCACATGTCGAAGAGCAACTAAGCCTGTGCGCCTCTCCACAACTACTAAGCTTGTGCTCTAGAGACTGGTAGCTGCAACTACATGCCACATGTAGTTCACTGGTAGCTGAACCCACATGCCACAACCACTGAAGCCCAAGAGCCCCAGACCCTGTGCTCTGCATCAAGAGAAGCCATCACAATGAGAAGCCCACACAGCAACGAAGACTCAGCAAAGCCATAAATAATTTTTAAAAAAGAATGTGACCCAAAAAGATTTAGCAAGATGGTTTCTGAGAGGCATATGAAGGTGTCACTTTCCCACAATAAGTCAATTTCCTGGGTTCTGGAATGGCCATCACCTCACTGCCATGGCTAAAGAGGTGGAATGTTTTCCCACACCTACATCATTGCCACTACAAAGCCCCTCCTGCCACTCACTGCACACCTATAAGGACAACTCAGCAGCTCTACTTCCCACCCCTGAGCCGGGTCAGCCCTCCACTAGAGCCCCCTGCTATGTGCTAACCTGCCAGGTGGATTCCTGAGACCTGGGACCACACACAGTGACTTCACTGAAGGCCGAGGAGTTCCTTTCTCTTGAAGTCATATCCTCTCTCCCCTCTCTTGACTATCTCATCCCCAAATTACACTTTTTGCAGTAGGATCACTGGGAAACCCCTGAAAGCTTTGACTTTCATGCCAATTCCCCCACCCCTGAAAGCTTTGACTTTCAAGCCAACCCACCATGGGCTTTCAGGATAGTTTCGAGCACAAAATTTTCACCCTTGAACCTTGGAGAAAACTTTAAAATGTTACTTCTCAAGAAGGCATCAGGAATATACTCAAATGACCTGAGATAATTCCACTCAACAAGAATCAAAAAGAAGAAGGTCTTACACTTTTCCAGGATTCCCTTTGTTCTGGCCCATCACGATGTCTCTTGAAAAGCAAGCATTTATATTAAACTATGAGGAAGTACTAATGCGGGAAATGGCTAGGCATGAAGGGATTTGAATTTGAAATTTGATAGTTATGGAGTTTGAAGATACTGGAATTAGCTTGTTATTCCCCTAAGAGGCAGACATCCCAGCGAGGTAGCTCCATGGCAGGAATATAATAAAGCAACAATCGTGCCCTTTGGGTAATCAGCTTTTCAAAAAGTCAATCTTTAGCATCACTGAAAGGAATGTTGCTATTCTAATCCCTTAACAAGCTTAGGAAAAAACCAGCATCAGTGAAAGAAAATGTGTTACTCAACTTCTTAACATTGTAGCTGATGATCTGTTCAGAAGGGAAAGGATCCAGGCACTCAGGATAAACATCATCACAAATTTTCAAAGACACCCATGTAACCCCTTCAGTTGTACTCACAGTGAAGTTTGTGAATGAACCCTATCCCCTGAAAATGATTTTTCCCTCCTGGTTTCACATTCTGCCACACCACTTACCTTTAGGAGCCATTTTTCACTTGTCATTCTTCTACTTTGCCAAGGTGAATTATGGAATCAGGCAACTGGAAGATTAATGTGAGGGCACTGCATCATTTACCACCAAATGATCATATCATTTCCCCCACAACAAAAAAGGATGGAGCCTAATTACGGAATAACCCAAAGAGATTTCTTCCTACTTGTTGTCACAAAAAGCAATGCTCTCTAACTTATTTTATACAGGAATTAAAATGTAAAAGTATACATCAATTCAAAGTTAAGGTGTAAAATAATGAATTTTAAGCCAGGAAATGAAACTCCTGGAGGTTTCAGATCCTCACGTGATATATCTACTACAGTAAGCCGGTAAATGAGGCTCCAGAACTTAAACCTACATTTTCTTTGCAACTCTGTATATTTGGAAGTTGGCTTATTATTCAGTGACTTTCTTAAATCTTGAAAGACTGTCAAATAACAGAGCTGAATACAAACAAGAGCATCTTCCTCGATGATCTTTTAGAGTTCTCGGTTATCTCTGTGCCCCTGATGACCTACGATCAGGGCTAACAGCACACTCGCGTGAGCTAGCTTTCAATGACCTCTAGAGAAGTCCTCCGAGTTCTGTCTCTAATATTGAATTTTATAGGCTATTATCGCCTTTTCAATTATATCATTAGCTACTTCCCTGCATAGCGACAGGTCTTTTAAGAGGTCAGATATAGAAAGCTGATAAGAAATCAGTTTCTGTCCTTTATTAAACAATAAGATTTTATCATTGAGAGACTTCACATACAGAGAAAACAAACTTCAAGGGCTGACTCTTAGTCGGGGCCCTGAAGCACCCCTAGAGTAATGTGATATAATTATTAGAGAACTTCTCTCGCTTCCCTTTCTAGAACTGTCCAAAAAGGACAAACCTGCTTTTGTAAAGAATTAGCATGGCCAGGAACTTCCCTGAGAATCTGCTTTGCAATGCAGGGGATGCAGGTTCAATCCCTGGTTGGGAACTAAGATCCCACATGCATTGGTGCAAATAAGCCAGTGCACTACAACTGCTGAGCACATACACCGCAACTAGAGAGTCCGTGCACTTCACAGAAAGATCCCACAGGCCACAACTAAGACTCAATATGACCAAATTAACTAATTAATTTAAAAAGAATCAACATGTCCAAAATCAGTGACCTCTAGAGAATCCTCCAAGTTCTGTCTCTAATACTGAATTTTATAGGCTATTCAGTACAGTTCAGCCACTCAGCCGTGTCTGGCTTTTTGTGACCCCATGGATTGCAGCATGCCAGGCTTCTGATCCATCATCAGCTCCCAGAGTTTGCTCAAACTCATGTCCATTGAGTTGGTGATGCCATCCAACCATCTCATTCTCTGTCGTCCCCTTCTCCTCCGGCCTTCAATCTTTCCCAGCATCAGGGTCCTTTCCAATAAGTCAGTTCTTTGCATCAGATGGCCAAATTATTGGAGCTTCAGCTTCATATAGGCTATTAACACCTATAAATGGCTATCTCCTTCCCCCAACACAAACCTGCTTCCACAGCAGCTATTGTCTCATCTTTGATGCAAGAAATGTCGAGGTTTCTCTTGAGTTGCTTCCCAGTCAGAAGCTTCCTGAGGCCTGATAGACTCTACCTCTTAAAGATCCCTCAACCATCCCTTCCTCTCTACTTAGGAGGACCATATGTTCCTGGTGTCCAGGACGATCTTGATTTATGCCTGTTGTCCAGTGTAATTATGAACAGTGCCCGCCTTGTGCTCACAAATGTGTCCAGGAAGGATTAGAAATGGTATGGTCCATTCCCTGCAGTCCCACGGCCCGGACTTGCTCCAAGCTCTCATTGATTTCTGCCTGGATGGCAGTAGTAGTTGGCAGTAGTGGGTGGTTGAGGCTGTCCAACTGATCTTCCTTTTCATCCATTTACTTTCCAAGCTTTTTAGTTGAGTGCCAATTCTGAACCAGACAGTGTTGGCACCAGAGCAAACTTCCCTGTAAGGCTTTGCACACTGCACAAGGGTGCCCAGCCCAGGGAACAAGTGAGGATAAAGTTCAGCCTTCCCTCCACCTGCCAGGCCATGCACCTTGGTGGAGCTAGGTCCACTTCTCAGGAGCAGGATGTTCCTTGTTCTTGGTGCCAGATGCTTACCAATCTTGTACCCTCAGTCCTGCAGCTGCTCATTTGGGGTGCTGTTTTGTAATTCACAGGAAGCCACAGCATAGGCTTCAGGGAGCCTCTGCACTGTGGACATTACATTCTTTCTTCAAGTCCATCTCCATGTGAATCCATTTCCCTCCTACACTGCAAACCTGATCTTGCCTCTTCCCTGCATCCTTCAGCAACTCACTGTCAGCTAGAAGTCACAATTCAAAGTCCTGGGCATGATCTGCAAAGTCCTAGGTCATCCAACATCTCCCCTCTTTCCAGACTCCTTTCCCCCCATTTTTCCCAATACACACCTTCCTTCAGCTGTGCTGGACATTTTCTGGTTGCTGAAATGTACTAAAATGGTTTCCACTGCCTTCATTCCTTTTTATGTGCTGTTTATCTGGGCTAGGATAGTCACCCATATCCCACCCCACCATCTGAAAATCTTACTGATGATGATGAAGAAGGAGGAAGGAGAGGGGGAAAAGTGAGATGATGATGAAGATGATAGATAATTACTATAACAGACTGTTGAATAGAACAACTTTTCTCTTGCCTGAAAATGACACTAAGATCCATAACCCAAAATAATGTGTCCTCACATTCTGAAAAAGGGCCACCAAGAACTGGAGCAGACTATTCCTCGAATTTTTCCTAAATAGCCCTACCTCAATCAACTCCAGCAGCACACTAACCCCCACTCTATACAAGGATGTTGTGGGATAAAAGCCTATTGGAGGATGCAAGGGGCTTCTCCTCTCCCATTCTTCTCCCCGCCCCCACCCAAAGAAGCCAAGAAAGGAGAGTGGGAAGCCAATGTATTTGTGATTATTGCAATACAGGGAGACAAACATTCCATTTTCCAATTAGACATTTGGTGAGAAGGATGGGCACAGAGAAACACAGCAGGGTAGGCTGCATGGCACCATGGGTTTTCTACAAATGCCACTGAAGTTTTCCAGCCAGAGAAGTCTCAAAGATGCCCAACCAAGAAGGATGCTTGCCAGGTATGAGGACCCATCAGTGAAGGGTATTAGATTGTACTATGGATTGGGGCTAAAGCTCAGCTGGTAAAGAATCTGCCTGCAATGCAGGAAACCCTGGTTCAATTCCTGGGTCAGGAAGTTCCCCTGGAGAAGGGGTAGGCTACCCACTTCAGTATTCTTGGGCTTCTCTGGTGGCTCAGATGGTAAAGAATCTGCCTGCAATGCGGAAGACCTGGGTTCGATCCCTGAGTTGGGAAGATGCTTCGAGGGAGAGCATGGCAACCCACTCCAGTATCCTTGCCTAGAGAAACTCCATTGACAGGGGAGCCTGGTGGGCTACTGTTTATGGGGTCACAAAGAATCAGACACAACTGAGCCACTACACATACATGGATTGGGATGGAGAAATTTTTGCTGAAGTTGGATAGAAGAGAAGGGGCTAAAAGGAGATAGCTCATGTGTCACTGCCTTTCATCTAAAAACCACCAGGAAAATACCTGTAGTCAAGTAAGGTGGGTTTATTACTTATCATAGCAAAACAGAATAGACTCCATACAGAACTGCTGGGAGTTCCAGTAAGAGGGAGTTAGAAAGAAACTATTATGGGATTTGGGGTTGGTTGGGAAAGGTTCAAAGAAGCTGGAGCTTGCCCTAGATAGAAATAATTCAGTGACTGAGTATCTCAATATATCATATCTATAAGGAAGGAAGACGAGCAATATAAAGCTATAATTGGTAAAGTAGCAGTCTTGTTCAGTGAAGAGATGAAGGTTCTTAGTATTTTATGGGTGGCAACTTGTCTGAAGTGGGGAAGATCTTACCCTTATGACTCTCACAGGAAACCAACCCTGCTGGCACCTTGATCTTGGACTGCCAGCCTCCAAAACTGTGAAAATAATCACCCTCTGTGGTACAAACCACACAGTCTGTGGTACTGTGTTATGATAGCCATAGCAAACTAACACAGGCCTATAACAAGTAAACAGGCTGAAATAATAACCAAAGACTTCCAATGAAGAAAAAGCCCAGGTCCAGATGGCTTCACTGAATTTTCAGTTCAGTTGCTCAGTCATGTCCGACTCTGTGACCCCATGGACTGCAGCACGCCAGGCCTCTCTGTCCATCACCAACTCCCAGAGTTTACTCAAACTCATGTCCATTGAGTTGGTGATCCCATCCAACCATCTCATCCTCTGTCATCCCCATCTCCTCCCATTTGCAGTATTTCCCAGCATCAGTGTCTTTTCAAATGGAGTCAGCTGTGGCCAAAGTATTGGAGTTTCAGCTTGAACATCAGTCCTTGCAGTGAACACCCAGGACTGATTTTCTTTAGGACAGAATGGTTGGATCTCCTTGCAGTCCAAGGGACTCTCGAGAGTCTTCTCCAACACAACAGTTCAAAAGCATCAATTCTTTGGCGCTCAGCCTTCTTCACAGTCCAACTCTCACATCCATACATGACCACTGGAAAAACCATAGCCTTGACTAGATGGACCTTTATTGACAAAGTAATGTCTCTGCTTTTTAATATGCTATCTAGGTTGGTCATAACTTTCCTTCCAAGGAGTAAGCATCTTTCTATTTCATGGCTGCAGTCACCATCTGTAGTGATTTTGGAGCCCAGAAAAATAAAGTCAGCCACTGTTTCCACTGTTTCTCCATCTATTTGCCATGAAGTGATGGGACGGATGCCATGATCTTCGTTTTCTGAATGTTGAGCTTTAAGCCAACTTTTTCACTCTTCTCTTTCACTTTCATCAAGAGGCTCTTTAGTTCTCCTTCACTTTCTGCCATAAGCGTGGTGTCATCTGCATATCTGAGGTTATTGATATTTCTCCCGGCAATCTTGATTCCAGCTTGTGCTTCCTCCAGCCCAGCGTTTCTCATGATGTATTCTGCATGTAAGTTAAATAAGCAGGGTGACAGTATACAGCCTTGACGTACTCCTTTTCCTATTTGGAACCAGTCTGTTGTTCCATGTCCAGTTCTAACTGTTGCTTCCTGACCTGTATACAGGTTTCTCAAGAGGCAGGTCAGGTGGTCTGGTATTCCCATCTCTTTCAGAATTTTTCACAGTTTATTGTGATCCACACAGTCAAAGGCTTTGGCATAGTCAATAAAGCAGAAATAGATGTATTTCTGGAACTCTCTTGCTTTTTCCATGATCCAGCGGATGTTGGCAATTTGATCTCTGATTCCTCTGCCTTTTCTAAAACCAGCTTGAACATCTGGAAGTTCACAGTTCACGTATTGTTGAAGTCTGGCTTGGAGAATTTTGAGCATTACTTTACTAGCATGTGAGATGAGTGCAACTGCAGTT
>NW_011495020.1:4141935-4144793 GCF_000754665.1 Bison bison bison
CAATTTGATCTCTGATTCCTCTGCCTTTTCTAAAACCAGCTTGAACATCTGGAAGTTCACAGTTCACGTATTGTTGAAGTCTGGCTTGGAGAATTTTGAGCATTACTTTACTAGCATGTGAGATGAGTGCAACTGTGCAGTAGTTTGAGCATTCTTTGGCATTACCTTTCTTTGAGAAGTCTTTCAGTGAATTTTACTTACCATTTAAAGAAGAATTGTACCAATTCTTCACAAACTTCCAAAAAAAGCAGAAGATGAAGAAATACTTTCTGATTCATCCTACAAAAACCACTATTATCCAGATATCAAAACCAAAGACATCACACAAAAAGAAAATTATAATCCAATATCTCCTATGAAAACAGATGCAAAAATCCTCAGCAAAATATTAGCAAATCTCATCTAGAAACATAAAAAAAAGGGCTATATATCATGGCCAAGTGAAATTTATTCCAGGAAGGCAATTTTGGTTCAACATTCAAAAATCAATTAAGGTAATACATTATATCATAGAATAAAATACATCTTTATTGATCATTTCAATAGATGCAAAAAAAGCATTTGACAAAATGCAATACCTCTTCATGATAAAAGCACTCCACATATTGGAAATAGAAGGCAATTTCCTCAATGTAACAAGAACATCTATGAAAACATAGATGTTTAACATCTTACTTAATGGCAAAAGACTGAAAGCTTTCCCTCTGAGATCAGGAACTAGGAAAGGATGCCTACTCTCAACACTTCTATTATATAATATTATATATAATATATATACATATATTATTTATATATATATATATATAATGTAATGCTAGAGATTCTAACCAGGGCATTTAGGCAGGAAAAAGAGATACAGGGCATCCAGATGAAACAGGAAGAAGGAAAATTCTTCTATTTGCAGAGAACATATCTCGTCTACATATCTAGGCTTTTCGTCTCACCAGAACTGAAGCTGAATGGGAAACAGTATCTTCCTTCTTGAAAGGCAGGAGTTGTCAAGTTTCTTTGTAAGACTCCCCTTTCCTGCCTTTTCTCCTTCTTCTGAATAACCACATCGCTCTATTTTCAAGTCCTCCAGATTGGTGTCATCACACAGAGCCAAGGCACTCCCTTCAGTGATAAAAACCGTGCTTGCCCTTCCACTTGCTGGGCAATGAGTTCCCCCCATCGAAGAGACACTACTGTGCCATGCGTTTGTGTTCTTACTGCTGACTCCACTCAGCTTGTGAAAAACCCTGTGAGGTACAGCCCTGAGTGGTGCAGCTGCTGTCAGTGCCTGCCCCTACTCCCCAGACCCTCCCTACACAAAACTTTATACAGTCTGAGGGCAGATGAATCTGATCACAGAGCCCACCCTGCCCAGAGCCAACTTGATTATCAATACATTTATTGGCTGTCTTCCCTCCTGCTCACCTCCTCCTGCCTCTGCCCCCTCCCCTCAGCTGATGCATCCTGACCTCAGGTAAACGACTTGCACAGGAATCTTTGTCTCAGGTTCTGGAGACCTGAAAACTACAATAATCACAGCGGGTCATGAAGTCAACTTAGTAGACCTTGACCAGGGAATTCATAAAATTGAAATAGAATAGGCAGTATCAGAGTGCCCTGTCTGCATTTGGTTCAATTTGGGACAGTAGACTGGGTCGTGTAAACTCTATAACTGGGGGACAAACGTAAGAACACTTATGAAAAATCTGCTCTAAAGACTTTTCATTGTTTTATAAACAATTTTCTTGTCAACATAGACCTTTAAAAGAAAAAAAAATGCTTTTTTTAGAAATATGCTAGAAAAATAGCACTTTTCTAGAATATGCTAAGGAGAAGCCAGAAAATAAGAGCTAAGTTTTCCCGATAGGAGGGCCCTTGATATTTTATTCTCTGAATTTTGTGACTAATTTTCAAAAAAAAAAAAAAAAAAAGTACAATAATTATCCAAGGAAGCCTCTGGTGAGAGTGACATCTAGAGACTGCTGGTGGTATGGTGACCCGCACACTGAGTTAGCAATCCTAACCCTTGGATTTATGCTAAGAAAAAAGAATTCAAAGAATTCAAATGCAGTGTGTAGAAGGACACACACGGCAGTGCTTACGTTTCATAAACATGGAAACAACTTAAAAGTCTGCTTAATAAGAGGGATTCATGGAGCCCTTTCTCTCAGAAAAAAGCTTTGAAGTTGAATTTCCAGAGTACTTTTCAGGAAGACTGAGGGGGGAGTTGTCAGTCGTTTATATAAAAATAAAAACCTCAACAGAATGACTGGTGAAAATTGGGGCGCTCTAGCGGCCTCAGTGGCCGCACCCCGCCCCCCCCCACCCACCCCACGCCCTCAAGTCGTGCTCAGGCCTCCAGAGGGGTTTGGTGGCAGTCCAGCACCACATATTATAAACTGAGGACACAACCAGCTCTCGCATGGGTTCCACTACTCACACATAAAACTTGACATGAGAAAGCACAGGGGGAGCAGGAAGTTATGAGGTTCCAGAAAGAGGAGCGGTTGGCAACAATTTGTCCTTTAAGCTCGGCACCCAAGACCACACCGGGCTTGTGGCCAACCGGGACACAAAATCTCCAAGTGGGGTTTGGAAAACGAATTGTTCTTAAAAGAGCTTCGCAAACCGCAGAACGATCACTACTCAGGTCTCCCAGACCCACAAGAATATAATGGATTACACAGGAGACCATCTCAAAGTTGTTATGAAGAAGTATAAATATTCGGACTACGAGAGCCGAGGAACAAGGCTGTGAGGGAGCTGTTTTCACTAAGGGCGATTCCCCAAGGATGGGGTGCACGCAGCCCTGGGGAGCAGGGGGCCGAGCAGGACCCGGCGGGGCGCGCTCGGAGCTAAAACCCAAA
>NW_011495020.1:4145398-4154921 GCF_000754665.1 Bison bison bison
CCAGCGGCTGCCAGCTGCGCGCCGCCAGCCTCAGGGCCGAGAGCCGCGGGGAGAAGGCCATCACCCAGGTCAGCAAGGGCACCTGCGAGCAAGGTGGGCACCTGCGCTTTCCCCTTGGATCCCGCCCCGCCCCGCTGAGAGAGCCGGGCGCCCCCTCGCGGCGCAGAGCCGGCAGGGCGTCTGCGGCCTGCGCGCCGGGCTGATTCCCGCGGCTCCTCCCGTGGGCATCCCAGGAGACAAGAGCTGGGGGAGTTGGCGGTCGTGGGATGCCGGGAGGGAGTGATGGGCGACGCCTCCTCTTCTTTTTTTTTCGTTTGTGTGTGTGTGTGATTTTATTTTGAGAGTTCGGTGCGTGCGCCAAGAAAGTGAGGACTCGTGGAGCGAACGAATATATAGAAAAGATTTCCCGATACCATAGACTCTCCCGTCCCCAAAGCCCACCCAGCTCATATTAACAACTGGCAAATCGATTCACGAAAGCTGCCCCCACTCTTTGCGGAACCCAGAAATACATTTTCGCCTCTTTCTTTCTTGGCTTGAGTGTCTAGATAGAGATGAAGGCAAGAGATAGGGAAAAGGAGTTTGACAATGAAATACAGAATAAGGACTTTCAGAGAGAAGTTGTCTCGTGTTTGATGGACTAGATTGTAAGAATTTTAAAAATTAGATTTCATGATTTCTTAATGTCAAGGGAAATAATTCACTTACTGGACTTTACAGATTCTCAAACAGTAATTTAAACTAGCTAGTTATTTGTGGGGAGAAAAAAAATACCTCTTTAAAGATGTCGTATATATTATGAACCTTATAACCATTTTGTTTTTCTTTCTTATTCCTTCTTTTCTTTCTTTCTTCTTCTTTTTTTTTTTTTAATAATTTGTCCCCAGGATGCACTTTTCAGCAGGAATGCCTTTGAGGTTATGTTTGGTCGTTTATTTTATTCCAGACAAGTCCAAGCTTGCCGTAAACGAAAGGGGAAAATAAAGAGAGTCTGGACTTGCAAAATAAAAGGAGGGGGCTTTTAATTCTCAAGTCTGAAATAACATTTTCCATAGAAAGCAGTTTCAGGGGAAAGTTAGAAATCCAACTTTGGCAGCCCCATTCCTGGTCCCAGCCAAGGCAGAGAAAGGGAGAGAGGAGGCCGTTCTCCTGAAATGACAGAAGCAGTTGGTCCTTTAACACAGCTCAGACTTTCTCCAAGCTCCCAACCAGTTATTTTGTTAGAGTTTTTCCCAGAAGTCCAAATGGCAAATAGGTCATATGTCACTGATTGAAAGCTTTAAATAGTGTAACCAACTTGCTGTTAACTATTTATATTATCATCACCTTAAACTTAGAAAAACCACAATGCAAAGTAATCCACATGCTCTTCCAACAGAAGCAGTCATTTGTTCCTTTGGATCTAACTTATCAGTCATACCATGAAAAGAGAAATGTGCATAGTTGAAGAATTCATTCCAAATATTGACATTTTTCTTACACATTCCAAGGGGAATTTTTCCCCACAGTCTCCAAATCAGTGGAATTTGCCTTATCAGAGCAGAAGGTTAGCTTGGAGATTATTTGAGTATTATGGTCACTTCTAGCCTGTAGCTAGTTTTATTCATCTTCCCTCGTTGCTATTTACATCTCTAAACACTCACACAGTGCAATTATAAAACATTGAGACTGATAGTCATGTAGAAGTAGTCATGTAACCTCATTATCATGTAAACCGAGATCCTCAGCATCTCTCCAATGTCATGAGGTTACAGACCTAGTTTTCCTTTATGTTTGGGAAAATGTTAAGAGAAATAGCTTCTGAAACTGGAAACTTTGTCATAAATTAGTTTTTTTCCCCCAATCTAAATTTAGAGTTAAGGAGTCTAGTGCCTGAGACCATTTTATAGAAAAAAGCCAGGGAGAGCAGAAAAGAATGTGAGATCCACCAGAGTACGTTTCCACAGCAGAGATAAATGGGACTAAAGCCAGATCTAATTTATTTCTCCTGATTCCTGAATGTGTTTTGACACATCACAGAAGCAAACCCATCAGAGTGCCTTTAACCTCTGTGCCATTTAGTACTGGGACTTTGCAATGAATAGAAATGCATTTTCTAGGTTCTTCCAGTCTAGAAAGGGTTCTTCTTCTACCCTCAGAAGAAACTCAAGTTATGCATCCTCAAGTATTGAGATGGAGAGGGCATCACTGTTTGTCTCACTTAACCTGCATTTACTGAGACCATGTGGCGGGTGTCGGCACTCTTGCTAGATGCTGTACAGTTGAAGATGAACAAAAGAAGTCTGGTCTTGCTGATTAACAAAGTGTCCATATGAGTTACAAACCTGTCACCCAGAGCACTTTCCCTGGAGCCCAGGAGAACCCCAATCTAAAAGGTAGTGACCTAGTAATCTCACCTAAGACTGTCATCATGAATTTAGTGCCATTAGATCTTATTGAGGTCCCTGAAGTCATGAGTAACTAGAAGAGATTTTAAAATTCAGTTTAATTAAAAGTTAATAGAGGGACTTCCCTAGTGGTCCAGTGGCTAAGACTCTGTGCTCCCAATGCAGAGGGCCTGGGTTCGATCCCTGGTCAGGAAACTAGATCCCAGTTCAGTTCAGTTCAGTAGTGTCCGACTCTTTGCGACCCCATGAACTGCAGCACACCAGGCCTCCCTGTCCATCACCAACTCCCGGAGTTTACCCAAACCCATGTCCATTGAGTCGGTGATGCTACCCAACCATCTCATCCTCTGTCATCCCCTTCTCTTCCTGCCCTCAATCTTTCCCAGCATCAGGGTCTTTTCAAATGAGTCAGCTCTTCACATCAGGTGGCCAAAGTATTGGAGTTTCAGCTTCAACATCAGTCCTATGAATGAACACCCAGGACTGATCTCCTTTAGGATGGACTGGTTGCTGCAAATAAAAGTCCACATGCCACAACCAAGACTTGGTACAGCCAAACAAATAAAAATAAATTTTTTAAAAAGTTAATAGAAATGCCAAGATATGTAATAAAATCTCACAGGGAAGAACACCATGCCTCTTTATTCTGGGTCTTGGTTACTCCTTTTGTGCATAATCCTTTATATCTGAGTTACTTTGCAATCCCTTGGTCCTTGTGTCTCATTCCCTCTTCTCCCTCAGAATTAATTTTTTACTTGTAGAATCAGAATTCATTCTTAAAAGACTCTTTCTTGCTAGTACCTTTGTTGTTTGCTATTATTCCGTTGTTAAGTCACGTTTCCGACTCTTTGTGACCCCATGGACTTCAGCACACTAGACTCCACTGTCCTCCACCATCTCCTGGAGTTTGCTCAAATTCATATCCCTTGAGTCAGTGATGCCATCCAACCAGCTCATTCCCTGCTGCCTCCTTTTCCTTTTGCCTTCAATCTTTTCCAGCATCAGGGTCTTTTTCCCATGAGTCAGCTCTTCAAATCAGATGACCAAAGTACTGGAACTTCAGCTTCAGCATCAATCCTTCCAATGAATATTCAGGGTTGATTTCCTTTAGGATTGACTGATTTGAGGAGTCTTCTCCAGCACTACAATTTGAAAGCATCAATTCTTTGGCACTCAGCCTTCTTTATGGTCCACCTCTCACATCTGTACATGACTACTGGAAAAATCATAGTTTTGACTATACAGACCTTTGTTGACAAAGTGATGTCTCTGCTTTTATATACACTCTCTATGTTTGTCATAGCTTTCCTTCCAAGGAGTAAGTGTCTTTTAGTTTCATGGCTGGCAGTCACCATCTGCAGTGATTTTGGAGCCCTGGAAAATAAAATCTGTCACTGCTTCCACTTTTTCCCCATCTATTTGCCATGAAGTGATAAGATCGAATGCCATGATGTTATGCCATGAATTTTATGAATGTTGAGTTTCAAGCCACCTTGTTACTCCCATCTTTCAACCTCATCAAGAGGCTATTTGGTTCCTCTTCACTTTATGCCATCAGGGTAGTATCATCCACATAACTGAGGTTATTGATATTTCTCCCGGCAATCTTGATTGCAGTTTGTGATTCATCCAGCCCAGCACTTCACATGATGGATTTTGCATATAGGCTTCCCTGGTGGCTCAGACGGTAAAGAATCTGCCTGCAATGCAGGAGAACCAGGTTTGATTCCTGGGTTGGGAAGATCCCCTGGAGAAGGGAATGGCAACCCACTCCAGTATTCTTGGCTGAAAATTCCATGGACGGAGAAACCTGGTGGGCTACAGATCACAGGATCGCAAAGAGTCGGACATAACTGAGCGACTCCAAATAAATAAGTAATACTTTGCATGTAAGTTAAATAAGCAGGGTGACAATATACAGCCTTGTCATACTCCTTTCCCAATTTTGAAGTTGTTCCATTGTTCCATGTCCAGTTCTAATTCTGTTACTTTTTGACCTGCATAGAGGTTTCTCAGGGGACAGGTAAGGTGGTCTGGTACACCCATCTCCAAGAATTTTCCAGTTTATTGAGATCCACACAGTCAAAGACTTTAGCATAATCAATGAAGCAGAAGTAGATGTTCTTCCCTTGCTTTCTCCATGATCCAACAAGTGTTGGCAATTTGATCTCTGGTTCTTCTGCTTTTTCTAAACCCAGCTTGTACATCTGGAATTTCTCAGTTCACGTACTGCTGAAGCCTAGCTTGAAGGATTTTGAGCACAACTTTGCTAGCAGATGAAATAAGCAAATGGCTCAGACAGTAAAGAATCTGCATGCAATGCAGGAGACTACTGTTCGATCCCTGGGTCAAGAAGATCCCCTGGAGAAGGGAATGGCTTCCCACTCCAATATTCTTGCCTAGAGAATTCCATGGACAGAGGAGCCCTAGCAGACTACAGTCCATGTGGTCACAGAGTCAGACTATACTGAGTGACTAGCACTTTCACTTGAACATTCTTTGGCATTGCCCTTCTTTGGGATTGGAATGAAAACTGACCTTTATAGTCCTGTGGCCATTGCTGAGTTTTCTAAATTTGCTGACATATTGAGTGCAGCACTTTAACAGCATCATCTTGAAGGATTTTGAATAGCTCAGCTAGTACCTCTAGGACCAAGTTAAAACTACCTAGCACTTCACAATAACTCTCTTATTTTGATTTTGGCCTCTTGTCTCCAACCACCTTTATGGTCCAGCCACAGTAATTGTTTGCTCTTAGCTGTTGTTCACAGTCACACCTTCACTTATCTTTCCACTCTTGGAACTCTTAGCCTTCAAGGATCAGCTGGTATCATTGTCTTTATGAAACCCCTTGTCTCTCCCCTCCCCTCCTTACCCCTCATAATTATGTTCTTGTCCTTCTTCAGCTCTGTGTAGGCTTCCAGGCATCTTTTTTATTTTTTAATGTTCTGAGTCTGTCTATATACTCTGTGGGAGGTGGAGGATGTTACTTTACTTTTTACTGGGGTAACATTGGCTTATAACATTAGATACATTTCAAGTATACAACATTATATTTCTACTTCTATATACCCAGCAGGGTGCTCACCGCCAAAACTTTTGTTTCCATCTGTCTCCATACAGTTGACCCCCTTTACTCATTTTGCTGTCTACCCCACCCCACCCACACTGGTCATCACTGCTCTGTTCTCTATAGCTACCTGTTTGTTTTTGTTTGGCTTGGTTTGTTCATTTATTTTGGGTCTTGGGTTGTTTTTTTTTTTTAATTACACATAGAAGTGAAATCATACAGTATTTGTCTTTTTCCTTCTGACTTACTTCACTTAGCACTGTACCCTCAAGATCCATTCCATGTTGTCACCAATGATAAGATTTAATCTTTTTTATGGCTGAGTAATATTCCATTGTGTGTGTATATATATGTGTGTGTGTGTGTGTGTGTGTGTGTGTGTGTGTGTGTGTACCACATCTTTATCCATTCATGTGTCTCTGGGCACTTAACACTGTTTCCCTATCTTGGCTATTGTACCTTTGTAAATAATTCTATGATAAACTTAAGGTGCGTATATCTTTTCAGACTTTGTTGTTCAGTTGCTAAGTTGTATCTGACTCTGCAGTTCCATGGACTGCAGTATTCCAGGCTCCTCTGTCCTCTGCTATCCCCAAGAATTTGCTCAAATTCATGTCCGTTGAGTTGGTGATGCTATCTAACCATCTCCTCTATCTTTTCAAATTAGTGTTTTTGTATTCTTGGGGTAAGTAGCCAGAAGTGGGATAACTGTATCATATGGTAGTTCTATTATTAATTTTTTGAGGAATATCCATATGGTTTTCCATAGTTTCTGCACCAATTTACATTCCCACCAACAGTGTACAAAGGTTCCCTTTTCTGCACATCCTCACCAACACTTGTTATTTCTTGCCTTTTTGGTAACAGCCATTCTGACAGGCAAGAGGTGATACTTGATTGTGGTTATGATGTGCATTTCCCTAACAATTAGTGATGCTGAACATCTTTTCATGTGCCTATTGGCCCTCTGCATGTCTTCTTGGGGAAAATACCTATTCAGCTCCTCTGCTTTCTAGCTAGTATTTATTGCACATGTACTGTGTGTATGTGAGCACAAGGCATTCTAGCAGAATAGTTAAGATGCTGAGCTCCAGAACCAGACTCCCAGGTGTAAATCTTAACTCTGCCACTTACTTAGCTTTGAGCATGATCCTTGACCTCTTTGGGCCTTGGTTCCTCACCTGTAATATAAGAATTACAATCATACCTATCTCATAGAACTGTTGTGAAGATTCAATAAGATGATCCATAGAAAGCACTCAATGAATATCCATTGTTTTCATTTTTCAACTTGAAAACAAGCTCTATGAGGGAAGGGGAATTTCACTCCCTGTTCTCTCCTCAAGGGCCTAAATCAGTCCCTGGCATTAGTAAATGCTTTGAATATATGTTGAATGAATGAATATATGAATTTTTAGGTGCTCTTTCTAGTCTCAGGGTAAGCAGCCTTGAATAAGATAGACAAGATCCCTCTCTCATGGCATCTATCATAAACTTTAAACACAAACAAGTAAACAGGTAGTTTCACATAGTATGTACTGTGAAGAATGTACACAAGGGAAATAGCATAGAAACTAGGGGTGGATGAGCAGCTTTAAGTGGGGGTGGGCCAAGCCATGCTGAGGGCCCTTGTGAGGATTTCAGCAATGGAGCAGAGCTCCTGGGAGAAGAAGGAGCTCTTCTAGTTAGTATAGCACCTTCCACTGCCTGGAAAGGGCTCTTTGAATGTCTGTCTTCCCCACTAGACTGGGAGCATCTTAAAAGAGGGACTCCATCTTGACAACTCCCCCTCCCCAACAACCACAAGTTGGTTCTCTATGTTACTGAGTCTATTTCTGTTTCATAGATAAGTTTGCACCATATTATAGATTTCACATATAAGTGATATCATATGTCTTTTCTCTTTCTCATTTAATACATATGATAATCTCTAGTTGCATCCATGTTGCTGCAAATGGCATTATTCCGTTCTTTTTTATGGCTGAGTAGTATTCAATTGTATACATGTACCACGTCTTCTTTTGAGGCTTCCTAGGTATCTCGGTCTCCAGTACTCTTGCCTGGAAAATCGCTGAGTCAGACACGACTGAGCGACTTCACTTTCACTTTTCACTTTCATGCATTGGAGAAGGAAATGGCAACCCACTCCAGTGTTCTTGCCTGGAGAATCCCAGGGACAGAGGAGCCTGGTGCACTGCTGTCTATGGGGTCGCACAGAGTCAGACATGACTGAAGCGACTTAGCAGCAGCAGCAGCAGCAGGTAGCTCAGTGGTAAAGAATCCACCTGCCAACACAGGAGAAACTGGTTCGATCGCTGGATTGGGAAGATCCCCTGGAGGAGGAAATGGCAACCCACTCTAGTATTCTTGCCTGGGAAATCCCATGAACTGAGGAGCCCAGTGGGCTGCAGTCCATGGAGTAACAAAGAGTCAGACATGACTGAGTGACTGAGCATGGACCATATCTCCTTTATCCTTCCATATGTCAATGGACTCTTAGGTTTCTTCATGTTTTGGCTATTGTAAATAGTGCAGCAATGAATATTGAGGTGCATATATCTATTGAATTATGATTTTCTCTAGATGTTTGCCCAAGAGTGGGATTCCTAGATCATATGGTAGCTCTATTTTTCATTTTTTAAGAAATTTTCATACTGTTTTCCATGGTGTCTCTAACAGTTTATATTCCACTAACAGTGTAGGAGGGTTCCCTTTTCTCCACATACTCTCCATCATTTATTGTCTGTAGACTTTTTGATGATGGCCATTCTGACTGGTGTGAGGTAGTACCTCACTGTCATTTTGATTTACGTTTCTCTAATAGCATTGTCGAGCATCATGTGCCTATTGGCCATCTGTATGTATTCTTTGGAAAAATGTCTGTTTAGGTCTTCTGTTCATTTTTCGATTGAGTCCTTTTTTTGTTGTTGTTAAGTTGTATGAGCTGTGTGTATATTTTGGAAATTGAACTCTTGTTAGTTGCAACACTTGCAAATATTTTCTCCCATTCCATATGTTGCTTTAAGATTCTTTTAGAGGAAAGTAATCCAAAGAACAAGTTACTGTTTCTTCATGGTTTAGGAATTAGTTATTAAATGGAAGGTGCCTGACCTACTGTTCTGCAATTCTTCAGGAGACAAATTAACAGGCTTGGAATTAAATAGCCACGAGGCACTTTTCGATTACACACAAGTAAGAACTTGCAGTAAAAGCTGTTGAATCCTGTAATGTGCTCTGGTGGGAGTCAGGAGAATTCTGTTTCAAAGATTCTTTTTTATGAAACGAAGAGATAACCTAAGGGAGGAGGGGAAGTGTCTGGGAGATGATGTTATAAGGTTATGAAAGGTCTTTTAAGACGTTTTACATTCTAGACGTATGAGATGGAGTGACTGAGCTGAGAAGACATTTATTTAATGCCCTTAAATACGCTCTCCCATCTTTCTCTAGAGCTTGCCCTCTGGGTTTGTCATAGATTTGCCTTCTAGAAGAAACTGCCTTATAAGGCTCTCTTTTGTGTAGTTTAGTGACAGAACTCCCTTGAATAGAATCCAAGGCCAGCCAGCCTTCCCTCATTCTAAATTCCTCCCCCAGTGGATAAGATTATGGTGCTTCCTTTACTTTAAGCTGCTTCACAAATGATCTCACCTCGTCTGTGTTTTTAACTGTAAGACAGATAACATTTTGTTTTTAGCCAACTGTTTGGGGGAAAAAAAAAAAGAACCTTGAAATATTACCAAAAGAACTTTTACGCCAGGGAGCATATGAGTGTAACCTTTTTTTGTAGTTTAGATCCAGGAGTAGCACTGTTAAAAAGCTTTGAGATGGAAGAAGACTTTGGAAGAAGATTTAGGAATATGTAAATGAATGAGCCTGGTTATGTTAGGAAATTTTAAAGTTTTCCCAGTGAGTCCTTTACTCTTTATGAGTGGCATAGGAGAATGGGAAGGACTATAGAAACACCCAAGGGAAATTTTGCCAAGCCTGGTCTGTGTGGCTCTTTCAGGCTGATTTAAGACCACCACCCCACCAGTATCCCATCGCCTCCATGAAACCTCTGAGACAAAGT
>NW_011495020.1:4155021-4174159 GCF_000754665.1 Bison bison bison
ATTTATGACTTAAAATTAATGTGTAAAATAGTTGAATTTCATTTTGTCCCAAGTTAGATTAATGGCAAATGATCTGATGCCTTTGAAAACACTAACTTGGGCTCCCCTGGTGGGCTAGTGGTTGGGAATCCACCTGCCAATGCAGGGGACACAGTTTCAATCCCTGGTCCAGATGCCCAAATCCCACATGCCATGGACAACTTAGCCCGTGTGCCACAACTACTGAAGCCCGCACATCTAGAGCCTGTGCTCTGCAACAAGAGAAGTCACCGCAATGAGAAGTCCTTGCGTTGCAACAAAGAGTAGCCGCCACTCACTGCAACTCAAGAAAGCACGCAGACAGCAGCAAAGACCCAGGGCAGCCAAAAATAACTTATTAAATAAAGGAACTCAGAGGAAATGGACGTGGATTCCCAAGGCTCGAGAAATTTCTTCTTATTCTAAATAGTACTTTTAAAATATTTAACTTGTTGAGTTTGACTTAACCATCCTGCAAAGGAAGGCAGGGCGAGGTTAATCAGAAATAGCTGAAGCCTAGCAAGAACCCTGCCCTCTCAGTGCCTCCACCAAGCCATGGGTTACAGAGAGAGGAGTCATGCATGAAATTGCCTGGGTCTAAAAGCAGGTCCAGGTTGCAAAGTCTGAAAGGTAAGAAAGGTTCAGACCAGGTAAAACAGACCTAGTAACCCAGGGTTGACAAAGCCCCATTCAGATGCTATGAAGTTACTTACAGAAGAGTGTTGGCAAGGCAAGGAGAGCTGACATGTTCAGAGTAGAGTTTACCACTATGAAAAAGCAACCCCCTCAAAAACCTCAGAATAACATTATATGTATATAAATTAAGATATAAATTATATATACTTAAATTAGTATATATAAATTAAGATATATTATTATATATAAATTGCATAAATGAAGGCACAGTGTATTCTCCCTACTTCACAGAATTATCACAAAGGTCAGATTATAGAATGGACATGAAATCATTCTGTAATACTGTGCAGCACCAAAAAATGTAAGGAATCATTATTGACTACTCTGTAAACTCCTTTGGGCCAAAACTCTACAGAATGCCTTGTAGGGTGTGATAATGATAACTGGTGTTTGTGTAATGCTTTACTGAGGGTTTCCGTGGATGTTTCCTCGGAAACCACACAATAGCCTTGGAAGGTAAGAGGAGCTATTATCCCAGCTTCCAAATAAGGGAACTGAAGGTCAGCTGTCACACAGCCAGTAACTAGCAGTTCTAGGACATAAATCTAGGTATTCTTCTGCAGCTGAAACACTTCTGAAAAAGTGTTGCTGCTGCTGCTAAGTCGCTTCAGTCGTGTCCAACTCTGCGCGACCCCATAGACGGCAGCCCACCAGGCTCCCCCATCCCTGGGATTCTCCAGGCAAGAACATTGGAGTGGGTTGCCATTGCCTTCTCTGAAGGCAGGAGTTTGATTCACAAAAGTCAAACTCCTGGGTGTGAAAAAGTGTTAGGAAGACCTTAATGAATTTATCTTACTTCTCTTTTCCTTTTGATGAGTTAACAAAAGAGATATAAGATACATTCCTGTCTAAACTGCTCTGAAAGAGCTTTTTCAATAGCATAAAAGAAATTCTGTATGATAACAGAATTGATGTCATGGTTCAACTGGCTTTTTGTGGTAGTGTGGTGCAACTTGTAATAAATATGTTACATTCAGCGAAAGATGGTATGCCTTCTATGAATGGATGTTTCCAAGGGGACTTTGTACAGGTGCCTGAGTGCCCAGTCTAGAGTTGGCCCTTCGAGGGTCAGATTGCAAATCTAAGAGCAAGCCTCTTTAGTTGCAACCAGGAGGCTCTTTCTTAACCACTGGACTACCAGGGAGATTCCTTAACCAAGAGGCTCTTAAAGGTCCAGTATGCTAGAGGCAGCTGGCATGAAGATTCTCCCAAGCAGGACCTCTAGGAAGATACCGTTTGTGTGTGGTGTTTGGTCATTGGCCAGGCCTTTCTGGTAACTCTGAGTAGGGTATAGGAGAAGATCCCCAAGAAGACTGCCCACACACTCAAGTGTGGACTTTCATCTGAGGTTTCAGCCCCGAGTGCTGACTGAGGCCTGCCCCTCCAGCACAGAACCATCAATATTCCTGGCTGGGATAATAATATTTACTCCACATCTGAGCAGTAGTTCATCATACATAGGTCCGTATACTCTCTTTAGGGAATTTGCATTTTTAGGGACTGGAGTGTATTTTTTGTCAGTCAAGTGACAACTTGCCAAAGAAGAAAAATCCATGTAGGAGTTTGAGGATTCAATTAAGTCTAATCCATTGTGACTTCCTGACAAAGAAAAAAAGAGAGAGCACTCTAATAGTCTTAACAGGCATAAACGCAGCTGACTCCAATCACTCTGTTCTTTCATGTTGTTTTTCTTGAGGAGGGGATGACTCCAGCTTTTTGGGAATCTTGTCTTTTTCCCTGAGTGAGAGAAGCTCAAAGACATCTCATTTACATCCGGGCAGATTAGCAGGCCGGCGGTCAAGTGGCTGAATTGAGAAAGCTTCAGATCTAACATCTGTTCAGCAATTTTTTGGCCTGACCCCAAGCATGGGAGAAAAATTTTTATCAAGAAGTAGATCTCCTGGCACCTTCAGAAGGTTTTGAAAGAGACCACACAGAAATGAGGCTTTAGGAATCTGTCAGAACAGACCAAGCCTGAAGGATGCAAAGCCTGCTTCTTCTCCGTGGGAGCTTTCAGAACTTCCTGTTCAGGGAACAGAAATCCAAGAGTGAATTTCAATAGCAGCTGTAGCAATTACACTGCAGCCCTGGCTTCCAAAGAACCCCCCTCAGGAAGCCGTGGAGCCTGTGATCCTGAATGAAGGGCTTGGGTGGCAGCGCAGCCCTGAGTGAGAGGAGTCGGAGCGAGGGACCCTTGCAGTGAGGCCGCTTATTAGAGATGCTCAGCCCAGCTGGAGAGGCCAGGCCAGGGCAGAGATCAGGATGCTGCCTGAGTTTTGACAGGTCAGGACTGTGGAGCCGAAGGCCCCTCTCTGCTCAGGTGTGTCTCAGATCAGAGCTGCAGAGCAGAAGGCAGAAGGTGATCCAGCTTGGCTCTTGCTGTACCACTAAGCCTGTGGTTCATGAGAAGATAACTATCAGGGCCGGGGCAGGCCTGTTCAGGACCCAGCCGTGATGTGGGCAAGTTAGCAGCCCCCTCCTGCAGTCCTGCCCCATCTAAGGCTTCTTTCCTTTCACCTGCTCTGCCTGGCCTGTCGTTACAGACTGCTCTTTTTTCCTGTTTGATGGAGTGCAAAGAAAGGGGGTTTTCTTTCTCCACCTCTCAACCCTTTCTTAGCTACAGAGCCTGGCCAGCAACTTTATAAATGGTGAGCTCTGCTCCGTCTTCTCCCTCAACTCCATCCCCAGACTCATGAGCCATCTCCTGGCTTCTCGCAGAAGACGGTGAATAAGCAAACACTTGACATCCACCCCTAGAGGCAGCCAGCTCAGCCCATGTCATGCGAGAGATGGCTGTCCCCTCTTGTCTTAACACTCCTTTGGGAGGAAGCTTTCTCAATGTTTTAGGAGCCTAATCCATTCCATGCATCAGCCCCAAACCCTGTGACCCATCTCAGGTCCAGTCCAGGGTATAGGAGAGACAAGCACACCCCCTGGTGACCATGGGTTTAACAGATCCCCAAGGAAGGCAATGGCACCCCACTCCAGTACTCTTGCCTGGAAAATCCCACGGACGGAGGAGCCTGGTGGGCTACAGTCCACGGGGTCGCTAAGAGTCGGACACGACTGAGCGACTTCACTTTCACTTTTCACTTTCATGCATTGGAGAAGGAAATGGCAACCCACTCCAGTGTTCTTGCCTGGAGAATTCCAGGGACGGAGGAGCCTGGTGGGCTGCCATCTATGGGGTCGCACAGAGTCGGACACGACTGAAGCGACTTAGCAGCAGCAGCAGCAGCAAGGTTGACCCCAGATCTGACCCTTGTCTTCAACTCTTGTGACTGTGCTGGTCGCACAGAAGCCAAAACGTGACTGGTTATTTGTAAGGAAATATAGCAGAGTGGTCAAGAGTGTGAACTTGGGACTCAGACCACCTGAGGCAAAGTCCTCTCTGCCACTTAACTGTGTGACTCTAACCTCCTCAATTCAGAGTTTTCTTACTTTCAAAACAAACATAATAATAACGTCTGCCACTTGGGGTTCTTGGGAGCTTAAGTGAGATTCATGGAAAGCCCTGGTACCTGGCATGTAGTAAAATCTCATTAAATACAGTTTCATTTTAATTTTTACTGGTATTAGCATCATAAACCCTGGTATGAGTTAGTTTATAAGTGCCTTGACTATAGCATGTGATGTCTCATTTTAACCAATCCAGACTATCTTCAAGTGAGATCTGAAACCAGTGTTTAGATCTCTGCAAACAAAAAGGCAGGATAATGTTCTTATAAACAAATCCCTGGAAACGTCCATCGGGCTTTTGTCCTTGTTCTTCAAGGATTCCAGGGCAGGGAGTCCAAATGCAGACAATCACATGGGAACCCCCCGGATGCTGGCCCGAGGATTCACTTTGTTTTCACAGCATGGAATATTTCCATGTTCCAGCTCAGGTCACACACAGTATTTTCTAATAACATCTTTTATGCATAGAGGACTTTTTGGATTCAGGAGACACTCAAATTCAGTAATTACTGGTCTGTTTTTTCCCTGCACATATAGGAAATGTTGCGCGGTTTTGTTGGTTGGTTCATTGTTTAGAAATGGAGGTACTGTCTCCAAAGAGGAGGGTGAACCAGAATCACAGAGATTGGCAGAGGAAAAGTACGATCAGTATCCATTATGTACATATTGGGTGTTATCCTTGACGTTTAGAGACTCATTGATAGAAATAATAAAATCTTTTGCTTGTGATTCATGTATCTCTGCTTTGGCTTTCACATATAGCCTTGGCAGGAGCTCATTTTAAAAAAATGAACTGTTTAACTATCAATGGGCACATTTAGCCTCAGGAAGGTACCCACTTAGGTTGGTTCTTTGTATCCATCTGAAAAGTGATAACATCCACCTCCCAGTATAGAGGGGAGAGCACAAGAAATGAGGGTGTGGAGGAAAGATTTAAGAAGCTGCATAACTTTTCGGATTCCCCAAGCATTAGTCATTTTGAATAACAAGCTGACAGAACACTGGGACTAATGCCTCTCCATGCAGTAGGTACACCGTCACCTTCTACAGTGGTAGTTCTGGACCTTGACTGGACACCAGATCACCTAGGGAATTTTATAAAATGCTGATGCCTGAGTTCCAGTGCCAAGATTCTGGTTTCACTGGTTTTCTTGTTATCTGGGCAGCGAGCCTTTTAAAAGCTTCCCAGATGATTTTAAGGTCCAGGCTAGGTTCAGAACCAAGGTCCTAAAAAGACTTACTGTGTCTTTGAGGGAGCATCATTTCCTTGGGATAATTATAATAACAAGAGGCCAATTATGCTCAATTTATCCAGCTTCTAGTGTTTTACAGCAGAGATGACTTTTCAGGCTATCTGATACATGGTAGGAAGCGAAAGCCCTAGAAAAAATGGTCACTGGATACAGCACAAGCAGGCTGATGCTTTGGCGGCTTTTTATCTCCTTGACTATTTCAGTGCCGTAATCTGAATCTACAGAATGAAAATATTTCTACATCCATCAGTATTGTTGGTAGTAATGAAAGTTTGAGTACCACGGTGCTTTAGGTATTCACCTAAATCTGTACAATGCAGTCTTTCAGTCATGTCACTAGAACCTAAGTTCCATGAGCTCAGTGCTTTTTGTAATCTGTTTTGTTGAATTCTCAGTGGTATTAGACTGCAAAGTCACAGTGGGAGACCAGGATCAAGAAGGTGGAATGTTGTCTTGTTTGACCTCAGCTGGGGCCTCACAGTTTTTGCCACTCTGTGCAGGTCCAAGGATGATCTTATTTGCGGGGAGGGGGAGTTATAAATAGATTTTAGCAAGTAGGTGGATTTGCACATACAGCACTCACAAATAATGATGACCAACACTGTTGGGAAGGGTCAGATCAGTGATAAGCATTAGGGAACTGCCAGGGTTTTTGAAATCAGAGCACACGTAGGGGTTATGCCTCCTTTGCTTAGTTCTGGTGCCTAGAGGTGCTTGTTTAACAGGCGCTTAGAAGATTCTTCTTGGACTCTTGACCCAGGTTAACAAACACATGTGCTGTCCCTGCGCCCCCGCGGCCAGTCTCTAGTTTTGCCCTGCGCCCCTGCGGCCAGTCTCTAGTTTTGCCCTGCACCCCCCTGCAAGCAGGACTCCCATTCCACAGGCACTGATGCGAAGTGCAGATTTTACTAAATCTTCACAGGGTGCACGAAGGCCCTCCCAATTCTCCCTCCAGCCTTCCCACCAGCTGACCTCCCTCATACCCTTCCTCCCCTCACACAGAGCCAAGCTCAGGGTATCATCCCTCACCTCGCCTGCAGCCAGGCCTCTCCCCGCTCTCCAGGTTTATGCTTAGCAGTTAAACTCTACCCTGGCCTAACTGAGCTCACCCATCACTTAGCTCAGGAAACAAAGGTTGCCTGACCTTCAATGTCATCAGAAGTGGAAAATTATAATGATTTCCCTGTCAGTCATGTCAAGTGCCTGCTTTTTGTAAATGCTGTGCAAAGAGCCATCACAAGGAAATTTGCAGTGAGGAAAAAGATAATGCCCTTTCTGTAAGGAGCTCACAAACCTGTGGTCCAGTTGGTGGTTTGTGAAGTGTGGCAAGGCAGAAGTGGAGTTAGGCTAAAACAAAAAAGCTCCTTGTAAATCTGGTCAGTAAGAATGCATGGGAGCAAAGGATACACACACATATATGTACTCATCTCAACTCTTTATCATTGGAAGTATATATTTTCTGTGCAATTCATACTGGAGGGAAAAGATGAGCAAAGCTACATTCATGTTTGTGGCCTAAGAATATATCCTAACTACAGACCTAAGGGCTTGTAAATAATATACTAGGCCTAAAGATATAGTATAAACTTAGTTATTACTTTGCCTAAAGTGACATTCTGGAGAGATGAGTGAATTTTGTTTTCATCGGCTCAGAATGGAAGAATAGAATATTGATCCAAAAGAATCTTTAAGATGGTGTTTAAATACTTCGGTAATGCTAAGAAAAAATATGCAGTAAATTCACCTTGGCCTGGCAATGTGTAAAAGCTAAGTTTTAAACAGGTGCAATGACCTATTGAGACCAGGAGGATATATTTTGCAGTTGTTTAGCTTTTTGGACAAACCACAGTGGGTTATAAATTCTAGACTTACATAGCCTTGTTAATTAAATTAATTTAAGCTGTGTGTTCCGGAAATGTTAATTCCCAGAATTAAATTTAATTTTCAATAAAGATCTTTTTTGTTATTTAAGAAAAACATTAAATAAAATTGTAGAATTCATTGAAATCATTAATGTTTTTATTCTACCAAGTTCATATTTTATTTTATTCTAGTGTTTTTCTAGGCATATGTTATATAACCATTTTGACAGTATTTTTTACATCTTGTTTTTATTTATAATTATTTTCCATATGTTTAAAATGTTTTATAAATATATATGATGTTGCATAAGCATTTGAATGAGCCATAATATATTCCAGTTTTCCTCTATCAAAAATAAACTTTAAACTCACATCTTTGGATTTATAGATCTTATTTCTTCTGCATTGTTTCTTTAGAATAGATCCCAAATTAGACTTACTTATTCAAAGGTGTGAAGATTCTTTTAAAATGTTGATATATGTTGATATTGATGGATTTGTTTAAAAATTAGTCTCTCCAAAATAATTTAAACACATTTTCTGAAAACAAAAAGCCAAAAGCAAAACATTTTAATATGCCATTGAAATTACTTTTTAATTATCTTCAGATTTGGATTTTACTTGTGACTGTCCCTCTCTGATGGCCTAGAGACCATCGAGAGTTGTTCCTTAAGCCCAGTTCCTATTTATGAGATTTGTAATGACTGGCCAAAAACCCAAGGGCCCTAGTTTGCATCCAAGACTTCCAGGCATTGAGAGTAGATCAGATCAGTTAGAACTCTTCTTCCATCACTGAACCGGGGTTTATAAAAAGTCCGTGCAGCCCTGCCAGGGTAGCTTAAAAATGTTGCAGTGGCAGCCATCTATGTGAGATGTAAACAGTAAAAAACTGTGAAATTTGGAAGGTTTGTCTTTAGTATTTTTTCACAGAAGAAAAAAAATAGCCTTCACAACTCTGACTACATACAGTCAAATACACATATAGTCGATTCTTAGCATCTCTTTAAATACAAGTTCTGTGCATAATACTGAGACCATGGTTTGACCCCTGTTTTGTTTCAGGGTGAGATACACTGTTACTCTCCACCTCTCCGGGAGAGCCTATGGCCTGCTCCACTTCATAAAACTGGAAAAGGACCTACTTACAACATTTTACTACACGTGTCCTTGGAGCTCTCCTTGGGTTCTTAGAGATTGGCAAAGCCTCGTTTCTTTTTTCCTTAAATCCTTTAATCTCCAGTACATTCAGCAACAATAGTCCTCTGTTAGGCAATTATTCCAGCTAAGAGAGTAACTAAACATGTGTAGAAAATATATTTATAAAATGGAGAGGCTGTGTGTAATTGTTCTGGTGGAATTTCTCCCATATTTGGGAGAGAGGAATACTAACAAGACCTTAACATAGTGCAGTACAGTTTATAAGAATTTTCACATACGTGCACACATATAACACCTTTTTAATCCCCACCAGAACCCTGTGGTGTGTTGTCCTCACATTATATATTAGGCAACCATGATTCAGTTTGAGTGCCCAAGCAGAGCCTAATTAAGTGGGAAGGGTTTCAGGTGAGCTGTTGTGTCGATGGACACACATGTGTACCCACATTTAAAGCCACAGGAAGCTAAAATTGAGTTTCAGAGACAGCTAAACATAAGAAATACTTCATTCCGGTTCTTAATCTGTGAATTTCAGTTTCCATTCTTAAACTTGTGTCTCCTTTAAACTGCCTGTATTGCTAATATGCTACGGTTCCACAATTTTCAGTTACTCTGATTATTACTAAAGTATAGAAATGCATATACTTGTGCTTGTTCTGTTAAACCATATATGTGTTTTTGAAGAACACTCTCCAGAGATTCTAAAGCTGTTGCTTTAGTAAATAACTGAAATTCAAGGTTTGGCAGTAGCATCTGTCTAATATAGCATGATATAATTGTTCCCCAAGTGCTTGTGATTAACTTGGTTAATTACAGGTGATCCAGTTCCCAAAGCAAGCACACTGCCTGGATCCGTAAGCTTTGCTCAGTGAAGTAACCAACCAATGTGCCATTCAGTGTTCTGAAGAAAATCCAAAATAAGTTAGAAAAGGTAACCAGGTAAATCTCTGCTTTCACATGTTTTCTAAAAAAATAAAACCAATATCACTGAAGAGCATAAGAACAAATTAAATTTCTAATGAGTTGAATAAAATTGAGTCTCAGAGAGTTTTCATATTTTTTTCTTGTGTTGCATGCATTCATGTGCATCTGCTTCATATCTCTGTGGAATGTGACCCACTGAGAGATCCCTAAAACCAACGGAGTGCATCGTAAGAACTAGAAGATCTTGACCTCTGACACTGCCCAAAAAAAGTGGGAAATGGTAGATGCTTCATGGAAGCGTGACATTTATCTCAGACTGAAGAAATTCCTAAGCAGAGGTGAACACTTGTCAGCGATTTTCAGAATCAGTCATGTAATTGAGTGTGCATTATATTTCAGTTTGTAAATACTTTTAGGTTATGTGTAACCTGATGTGAAAGTGCCATTCTATGCCAATTCCTACAATGTTTAAGGAGATGCTTGGAGTTGGGGAAGAGGGGAAGAAGAAGGATAACACAAAAGGGCAACAGTTGGTCCATCAGTAAGGAATGTGTTCAGCTGGGAGTAACAGAGAACCTGGCTACAGCGGCTCCCTTAGAAGGGGTGGAGTTGCCTGCAGAACAGAGAGTCCAGATGTAGACAGCTCTTGGTGTGGATTTAACAACTCAACAATAACAGCATGGAGGACCCAGGTTCAGTCTTTGTGCTCTGCCATCCTTTGTGTGTGGTTTTTGACTTCATGCTTGATGGTCACAAGGAGGCTACAGTACCTCCGATCACTGAGTCCTCATCCAAGGCAGTGCCTGTCATCTCATTTTACCAAATGAGCAAAGGGTTCCCATACCCTCTCCTCTCAGCAAACGTCTATTTCATTGGCTGAAAATGGGTCACTTGACTACCTCTAGCAGCAAGAAAGACTGAGGAGGGTGGCGATTAGGGCCTACCTGAAGTGTCTGCCATAGCTGGGCAGCAGTTTTTAGTCTTAGACTTCAGAAACAGTTTCTGGAGTCACACTTAAGGGATGACTTCAGTGTTTGAGAGTCCATAGACCCCATCAGATTTCACTGAACAGTAATCAATCACCAGTCACTATTGAGAATCAGGTGATAAAACATATCATGACTGGGGAAAAAAAAAAAAAAAAGAGCTTTCTAGAAAAATGTCATTCCCAAAATTCAGTGGGAAGAGGGAAGAAGTCGTATATGAAAGGTGCCAAAGAGCTTCATAGAGACCATTTTGAAAGAGAGCATTTTGAAAGAAACGATATTTTACTCCTTAAGTCTCTAACAGAAATGATGGCTAACACATTTGTGAGTTAGTGCTTTATTTGCTTTAATATGTGGAACTAACATAACGTTAGTAGGTCAATTAAACTTTAATTAAAAATAATAATAAATTTAAAAAGAGGATATGACTATATGGTATTAAGAATAAAAAAGACAGGGTAAAACTTATGATAAATTTTTATAAAATTATTTTAAAAATTTTAAATAAGAAACTAACCTGAGAAGAAAACAGTGCTGATTATACATTGACTAAATGTGTGATTATATTACTTAACCTCCCAGGCCTGTCCATTTCCTCACTGTGAAGTGACACTATCAAGGCCTGTATTCAAGAGTTGGAGTCAAGGGAAAGAAGTGAGGTAATGGATTTGAAGCCTTTTTGTAAAGCCCTATATGAATGCAAGATTGTATTCCCTTTGATCTCACCAATTACTATAACAACAACTCTCAAATATGCCCAATTAACTACCTTGTGTACATCTGTGTCAAATGTCTACTTTTTAATAGGCCACCTCGTGTATACCTTCCCTTCAAATCACTACCAGCAAATAGGGCCTGGGAGCTGCTTATTTTATAATGTCAGCCTGAACCAAAGGTAATTAGTAAGGAAATCTGCCACAACAAACTCATACACAGCAAAATATAAGGTACTTCAAAATCGGCATCCATTTGAGCTAGTCTCTCCTTTCCCCACCCTCCGTTAGTTGGGTATTCAAGAGTTGGCAGCGCTCTCCCCTCTAGGAGCTTGTGTTGCATATTGGCCTGGAAAGGCATCAGTCCAGATAAAGATGGCAACTTTTATGTTAACCATCAATCACTTTAATGAGTACAAGAAAGCATCCTATCACCCTGCCAAAAGGAACAGGAATTAAGAATGACTCCTTCATCAGTTAAGTATAGGAGTGTTTTCTTTCTATCAGGTGCTACCCTGGCACTGTGGGTATGGAACACAGGCTCCAGTCTCCAAGAGTTAGGATTTAATAGCAGGGCGGTGGCAGCAACAGAGTTTGTTGATCTCTCTGAATTCAATCCCCTCAGAAAAACAGCCAGGAGAAGGATGGTTGCCAGGAGCTGGGGGAAAGGAGGAATAGGGAGCTGTTGAGTGGCTATAGATACAGTTTCAGTTTTGCAAGATGAAAAGAGTTCTGAGGATCTATTGTGCAACAATATGAATGTGCCTAACCCTATGAACTATATGCTCAAACATTGCTAAGATGGTAAATTTTATGATGTGTATTTTACCAGGGCTTCCCTGGTGGCTCAGACGGTAAAGCGTCTGCAATGCAGGAGATCCGGGTTTGATCCCTGGGTCAGGAAGATCCCCTGGAGAAGGAAATGGCAACCCACGCCAGTACTCTTGCCTGGAAAATTCCATGGACAGAGGAGCCTTGTAAGCTACAGTCCATGGGATCCTAAAGAGTCGGACATGACTGAGCGACTTCACTTTACTGTTTTTCAAAAGTAAAAATAAAGCCACTAGATAACCAAAATCAAAACCCCCTGGACAACACTTAACCACACAAAAGGTAGCAAGCTAGCCCTGTAAAGTAAGTGGGTTAAAGCAAGCCATCTCTGCTGGAAGACCTGCATGATGTCAGCAGCTTTGTAGATGGAAGCAGAGGAAAATAATGAGGTGATGACAGACCTGATAACAAGAAAATTTCAGAATAGCCAACAAGCACTCGCTCCTGGAAAGTGTGATGCACCCAGTCCATTAGTCGGTGAGTGCAAGGGAACCGTGGAAGGCCCTGTGGAGCTGAGCGGTCTGAGCCCCATGAATTCTCACAACTGACCGGCTAGGGCTCCCTTCCAGGACAAGGTCCTTCACCCAGGAGAAATTTCTGGAAGTAGAATCAAAAGTGAGCAGGAAAGTAGAACAGTAGAGAGGAAGGAAAGACAGAGCCAGTTGGGGAGTGATTTAGGTCCTTGTGATTGCAAGACAACTCAACAACAACTGGAGAAAAGGAAGAGGTTTAAATATGGTTTCTTGACCAATATATCAAAATGATCTTTGAATTATGGCAGGATATAGAAGGAATAAGGTATGATTTCTATCTTTAAGGTTCCTGGACTGTAATAAAGTATAGTCAACCACATTCAATCCTGTGACATAATTTTATTGTCTAAGTAGAATTATTCTCAAGAAGCACCTGGGTTGCTTGTGAAGTTATTCTCCTGGGGCTCAACTCAGCACCAATTACATAAAAATTTTAAAAATTTTCCAGTGGAGAGGTAAAAAAGAGCTGAAGAGAGAAATATAACAGGAAATCACAAAAAGCAAATTATCTTTATTTTTTGGTTAATTATTTATGAATTCATTTGGTTATTTCTATGTGCTATTAAAGATAGAATTAACCAAATTAATTAACAATTAATTGCTTGCATGCTCAGTCACTCAGTTGTGTCCAATTCTTTGCAACCCCATGGACTCTAGCCAACCAGGCTCCTCTGTCCATGGAATTCTCCAGGCAAGAATACTGGAGTGGGTTGCTATGCCCTTCTACCGGGGATCTTTCCAACCAAGGGATTGAACCCAGGTCTCCTGCACTGGCAGGCAGATTCCTACCACTGAACAGCCTGGGAAGCCCTCCTTTAGGTTACTTGCTTTCAGTGCTGCTACCTCAAAAACATGCATCTCCTTGCTTTTGACATTGTTGCCTGTGGTTGAATACTTTTAAAAACAACATCTACTAATTGAGAAGGGTTCATTTCAAATAATCTCATTTCCGTAATTTTGTAATCTCTGGGGTGCTTTGCCTGATGAAGGTCTTATTTATCATCCTTACATTCTCCCGGGTCTCAGGGTCTCTATCTGTGTAGCATGTATAAGCTTGATGAAGCCTTTCTAGAAACTCTGATGGATCCTCAGTTGGTTTCTGTTTTATCTTCTGAATTTTGTCTAGGCTCTTTTGTCTAGATAACCTGTTGGGTTTTCTCTCAGACCTCCACACCATAAGGTGGTAAGTCCTCTGACTCCTTTTTCTCCTGATGCCATAGTGTAAATGCTTCTATATATAGTATCTCATCTCTTTTTGCTATTCTTTTGCCAAACATTTCTAACTGCGAGATCACATAATAGTTGAGTGAGCCATTCAAGGGCCACTGCTCTTAAGCAAAGATATTTTAATAGCACATAAAGTGATAGGGTGTATTCCTGTATTAATGTAGAATTTGTATGTGGTAGGAAGTAGGGTAAAGCATTTGACCCTGAACTCCAAATAGGAAAAAAAAAATTTTTGAACAAAAAATTCCAGCTGGATTAAAGGATTAATTGCAAAAAATTAAAAGTAATAAAACTATTCTGATAACCCAGAAATCATAAAGGAGAGGATTGACAGATCTGGCTACATAAAAGTTTTAAGCTTATGTATTCTTCAGTCATTTTTATTGAGAACCGACTATGTGCTGGGCACTATTTAAGATGCTGAAGGTATAGCGGTGTACTAAAAAACCAGCTCAGTGCTCTCAATGAGCTTACAAGCTACATGATAACCAGTACCACAAATAAATGGGGCTTCTCTGCTGGCTCAGCAGTAACAAATTTGTCTTCAATGCCTGAGATGTGGGTTTGATCCCTGGGTCAGAAAGATCGCTTGAAGAAGGAAATGGCAACACATCCCAGTATTCTTGCCTGGGAAATTGCACAGACAGAGGAGGCTGGCAGGCTGCTGTCCTTGGAGTCACAAGAGTCGAACACAACTTAGCCACTAAACCACCACGACCACCACCACAAATAAATGGTGGTGAAAAAAACAAAAACAAAGCTGAAAGACGTTTGTAGCATGGAGGAATTATTTGCAAAATAGATGACAAAGAGTAAATATCTGTAATAAACAAGAGTTCACATACAATGATTTTTTTTAAAAACCCAAATATGAATAAGCAAAAGTTATAGTGAATTAAAATGAACAACTGCCAGTGGCCAATAAACCTGTGAAGAGTTGCCCTGATAAGCTGCTGTACTTCACAAGTGGTCCTGAAAATGCAGTTAGAACTACAGTGACGTACAGCGTTTCCCCCTTCAACTGGGCCTAATGTTTAAAAATTCCTACCTCCCACTGCTGGGAAATATGTGAGGAAATGAGCACTCTGGATTAGTATCACCAAAGACAAGAATCCCTAACAACTTTTTTGAATGTAATCTAAGAAAGTCTATGAAAACTAAGCATTCTCACACCCTTTGACCCAGAAAGCACTTTTCTTGGTGCCTATCCCACAGAAACAAAAGGACTAATACATAAGGACATATGTGTAAGAATATTTATTGTATCATAGTTTGTATACAGAAAAAAAAATGGAAACATCCTGAATGCTCTTAAAGAACTACACCCATGTTATGGATCATTTTGTAGTTATTGAAAAGAATGAAGTTGTTTTATGTATATTGACCTAATAAATCATCATATGATACACTGATTGTTCACTGACAACAGACAATGTGTCAGCTAAATATGAAAATTTTAATTAAAAAAATAAACTGAAAAAATATGTGGATGTATGAACTGTTAACATAGGTTACTGTGTTAGTCGCTCAGTCATGTCCAACTCTTTGTAACACCATGGACTGTAGCCCAGGAGGCTCCTCTGTCCATGGGATTTCCCAGGCGAGAATACTGGAGTGGATTGCCATTTCCTCCTCCAACAGGTTACTGTGGTGTTAGGATTATCATGAGATTAAAGTAGACAATTTACTGTCTCTTTATGTACTGTGTATTGTTTTAATTGTTACAATGAGCATGGACTTCTTTTTTTATCATCTTGAAAAACAATTTATTCCATGATGTTTTGGAGAATGGAATTTTAATTAGTGGTGGAGGTTGCAGGAAGGCTGATTTTAGTTCACTTAAGGGAAAACTTTCTAATAACAACGGTGATGTAGCAATGGATTTGAAAGCCTTGGGGGAGGGTCTCTGGAAGTTTTCCTGCAGAGAACCATAAACTGGTAGAGAGCAGACTTTTGTATCCAGTTTGAGGGTTGGATTAAATGACTCAAGATTACTTCCAACCCCAACAGTTTGGTTTTTTTTTTTTAATTTTTTTGGTCCGTGCTGCACAACATATGGGATATTAGTTCCTCATCAAGGGATTGAACCCATACCCCCAGGAGTGGAAGCTCAGAGTCCCCACCACTGAACCACCAGAGAAGTTCCCCCAACCTCAAAAGTTTTATAATAGCTTAGTATTATATAGTGAGATTTATAATCATTTTTGTTAAAGGTCTTTTTATTGAGATATAATTGACATACAATATTATATTAGTTTCAGGTGTACAACATAATGCTTCAGTATTTGTATATATTGTGAAATGGCTACCACAAAAAGTCTAGTTAACATCCATCATCACACATAGTCATACTTTTTTTTTGTGATGAGAACTTTTAAGATCTACTCTTTTAGCAACTTTCAAATATAGTATTATCAATGTAGTCACCATGCTGTACATTATTACATCCTTGTGACTTATTTATTTTGTAACTAGAAATTTTTGTACCTTTTGTGCCCTTCACCACACCCCTACCTCTAGTAACCACACTTTGTTCTCTGTATCTATGAGTTCCGTTTTTGTTTGTCTTAAATTCTACATACAGGTGAGATCATAGTGGTATTTGTCTTTCTCTGTCTGACTTATTTCACCTAGCATAATGCCTTCAAGACCCATCCCTGTTGTTGCAAGGCAAAACTTCCTTTTTACAGCTGAGTATTATTCCTTTGTGGGCTTCTCAGGTGGCACAGTGGTAAACAGCCCACCTGCCAATGCAGGAGACACAAGAAACAAGGGTTCGATCCCTGGGTCAGGAAGATCCCCTGGGTCAGGAATAGGAAATGGCAACCCACTCCAGTATTCTTGCCTGGAGAATTCCATGGACAGAGGACCCTGGCAGCTACACTTCATGGGTTCACAAAGAGTTGGACATGTCTGAGCATGCACATGTACAGGATTATTCCATTGTGTGTGTACACCACATCTTTATCCATTCATCCATCAGTGGACTTTAGGTTACTTCCATGTCTTGGCTAGTGTAAATAATGCTGCAGTGAACATAGGAGTGCATATATTTTCAAGTTAGTGTTTTTGCTTCCTTCAGACAAATACCCAGATGTGGAATTGCTGAATCATATGGTAGTTCTATTTTTAATTTTTTGAGGAACTTTCATACCTTTTTCCATAGTGGCTGCACCAATTTACATTGCCATCAGCAGTGCACAAGAGTTCCCTTTTCTCCATGTCCTCACCAACACTTGTTATTTCTTGTGTTTTGATAGTAGCCATTCTAACAGGTGTGAGGTGTTATCTCATTGTGGTTTTGGTTTGCATTTCCCTGATGATTAGTGATACTGAGCACCTTTTCGTGTATCTGTTGGCCATCTGTATGTCTTCTTTGGAAAAAATGTCTATTCAGATCATCTGCCTATTTTTCAATCAGATTTTGTGGGTTTTTTTTTTTTTTTTTGCTATTGAATATGAATTCTTTATATATTTTGGCTATTAACCCCTTATGAGATAATATGGTTTGCAAATATTTTCTCTCATTTGGTAGGTTACCTTTTCATTTTGTTGATCATTTCCTTTGCTGTGCAAAAGCTTTTTAATTTGAGGTGGTCTCACTTGTTTTTGTTGTCAGATTTGAAAAATCACTGCCAAAATCAATGTCAAGGAGTTTACTCACTATGTTTTTTCTCCGAGCTTTATGGTACCAGGTCTTACTTTCAAGTCTTTTATTCATTTTGAGATAATTTGTGTGTGTTTGGTATAATATGGTGGTCCAGATTCATTCTTTTGATGTGGCTCTCCAGTTTTCCCAACATAGCTATTAAAGAGACTATTCTTTTCCATTGTAAATTCTTGGCTCTTTTGTCATAAGTTAATTAACCATAAGTGTTTGGGCTATTTCTGGGCTGTCTATTCTGTTCCATTGATCTGTGTGTCTGTTTTTATGCCAATACCATACTCTTTTGATTACTATAGCTTTGTAATATAGTTTGAAGTCAGGACACATGATGCCTCCAGCTTCCTTCTTCTTAATCAAGATTTCTTTGGATATTCAGGGTCTTTTGTGCTTCTATACAAGTTTTAGGAATTTTTTCTATTTCTATGAAAAATACCATTTTGATGAGATTACATTGACTCTTAAGATTGCTTTGGATAGTATAGACATTTTAACAATATTAATGCTTCCAACCCATGAGCAATAGATGCCTTTCTTTTATTTGTATTTTCTTCAGTTCCCTTCATTAGTGTCTAATAGTTTTCAGTGTGTGGATCTTTCCCCTCGGCTAAATATATTCCTAAGAATTTTATTCTTTTCAATGTTGTTGTAAATGTGACTGCTTTTCTTAATTTCTCTTTCTGATAGTTTATTGTTGGCATATAGAAATGCAACTGATTTTTTTATATTTACTTTGCACTCTATAATTTTACTGAATATTTTTATTAGTTCAAACAGTTTTTTGGTAGAGTTTTTAGGTTTTCTCTATGTAACATTATGTCATCTGCAAAAATGGCAGTGTTACTGCTTCCTTTTTAATTTGGATGCTTTTATTTTTCTTGCCTAATTGCTCTGGATAGGACTACCAATGCCATGTTGAATACAAATGGCAAGAGAGGGTATCTTTGTCTGGTTCATAATCTTTGAGGAAAAGCATTTATCTTTTCACCATTGAGTATGTTAGCTATGCTGATCATATGTGGCCTTCATTATGTTAAGGTATGTTCCATGTATAGCCACTTTGTTGAGAGTCTTTATCGTAAATAATGTTGATGAGCATGTACTTTGTGTTTTGTTAAATACCAACAAAATTTTAAAAAATACTATACCGTTACAGCATTGGTGTTCCCTTTGTAACATGATAAAAGCTGCTAAAGTTGTGAAGTATTTTCTTTCCCTTCTTTTAATTACTGAAAAAACCTAATTAAAGTGTAGAATCATAGATCTAGAATGGTTCTCAAGTGATATTTTAGTTCACCATTAACTATCCACTACCCACTTCTCTGTATCATCCCCGTCTATGAGATTGCAAACATGACAGCTCCAAACCATGTGTCCTGGAAGAGTCCTCTTGGACAGCAGTTTAAGATCCATACTGGTCTAGAGGGAGAAATTCCAGGGTGTCCTTTGCAAACCCATATTGTTCTCAGGAAAGTCTTTCTTATTGTGACTGATGTCCTTTGGACTGAAGCTTATTCCTATTTTCTCAACTTTAGATATTAGAGGCAAAAATCAGAAATTATTCTTGGCCCCCAAAGGACCTCCAAGATAATTGCTTCAAACCTCTCATTTTAAAGATGCAAAAACTGAGGACAAGTGGAATGTGTAACCTGCCTCTGGTGAGAACTAGTACCAAAACTCACTTATCATACCTGCCAGACCAGTGCACTTTCTACTGCCCTAGTCATAACTGTCTCTCACACACACCAGCATCACCTAGTTTATTCTACATACAATGCCCGTCGGCTACAGGGTCTGATAGATACATACTACTT
>NW_011495020.1:4174259-4178512 GCF_000754665.1 Bison bison bison
TACTACTTAAAAAACTTCTAAAGCAGAAACTAATTTATCAATATTGAAGAACAAAAAAGTCAAAGCGGTTTGCCTTCCTACTCCAAAGTAGGAGTGTTTTGGAGCAAGAATAAAACTCTGAGTTTTTCATTTTGTGCTGAGGACCTAGAACCTCCACTGGTTCCAGGCTCTATGCTAGAGCTTTGTTTTAAAATCAAGGTCCCCCAGGATTTTTTTTTTCATACCTATTCAAAACTGAAGCCCTGACACCATCAGGAAACTCAGGTTCTTTGCTCAGATTCTGCTTGTGTTTGGGCTAAGTGAAAAGCCCTGGTTGAGAATGGATGCTTCCAACACCAAATGGTTTCTTCAGAAAGTCCAAGTATTTCTCCTGGCCTGATAGGAGGTTTACACCACACACCAAGAAGGATGTGACTAATACTAAATGTGACTTCAGAGACTCCGCAAGTCGAGACAACTTCTGATAAACATTTAAACAGAGGTCAAGAATGTTTTCCTTTCTGAGGGGAAACTATGCAGTCTATGGTGTGAGTGGGAGGGAGCAGAGGGGAATAAATCCAAACAGCAGCTTCCTCCCTCCATAATTCTTAAGCATTTTAACAGCAGCCATTTTTAATAGCCTACCAGGCTTTTATACTTAGAACCCATACCTGGGTGCTTGCCAAAAAAAGGAGAGGAATGGGATCTGTGAAGATCAGACAACTCCAGAGTGATTACCAGGGAAGTTTAGAGCTAAGTGAGGCAATTAGGTCAAGTTTCGCTGGTTCCCACCCAGAGGCCAGGAGTGCTCCAAGACATCCTCTTAAGGCACAATGTAAGTACCCCAGTTGGGATGCTCACTTCCTATGCTGACAAAAGGGGGAAGCTCTGTAGAGGAAATTGGCCTTGCCTCTCATAGGAGGAAAGGTGAGATGGACCAGATGGCACCTCTCAGCGTCCTCAGCCCACCCAAGGAATTCTGGGAATGCTGGCCCAGAACAGGGAGGAGACATTGAAAGAGCGTGGAGCCAGCATAGATGTCCCCTTCATGGGGGAAAGAAAGCAGCACAGTTTCTGTGACCCAGAACACTTTCATTGGTAGTGCTGATCTAACGGCTTGAACACTTTCATGCCCATGGATCATTTGGGTGTGTGTTGGCAGGAGGAGTGTGGGTAAAGATTGATATTCTCTCTCCCTAATACTAGATAAAAAGTAAGAAGAGTAAACATTACTCAGCAAGCTCCCTCTAAAGTGGGAGGAAGGGAGTTCAGTATTGGAAGAAAAGACATTGATGTTAACTTTGGTGAAAACCTTCATGTCTCTGAAATCAAGGTTCTTTTGAATATGTCAGCTTCGGTTATTTCAGCCATTATGCCTGTGGCCAGGAGCACCAAGAACCAACGGAAGTAGAGTGCAATCGTGTCAGTTCCTCTCTGCTGAATTTTAAAGATGTGAAGGAAAGATCTCATTTTGAGAATTCCCATACTCAATTTTAGACATTTCTTGGTGTTCTGGCAGAGAGAGAACTTTACTTGAAAAAGTCTTCAGAAAGCACATTCACTTGTTTATTGGCTTGTTCCTTCACGTAGTCATTCATTCATTCAAGTGCCCTGCAAGCCCTGTGGTGGGAGGTTCATGTCAAAGGGCCATTACTCAGAAAACTGGGAATCATGATCAGGACGCAAGTTTTGGAGTTAAACCTACTGTAGACTCCTGGCCCTGGTACTGACTGGTAGGCTCTATGCGAGTTATTTACCTCTCAGAGCCTCTGATTTCTCACCTGAAAATGGGGCTAATGAACGTTCGATTCTTGTAAGAGTTTCCTGAAATAATATGGGAAAGCTTGCACAATGCCTGGCGTATATTAAGCTCAGTAAATGGTGGTAGAGGCAGTATTAGTAGCGATGGTAAGAATAATAGTTTTTATTATTACTGATTATCATCATTATTAATGAGACCTCTAGCACAGGAGTGCGAGAGCAAAGCAGAAGTGATAGGTTTCAGCAGGGGAGAGATTGTCGGACCGGAGACCTTGGGAAAATTTCATAGAAAATTCGACTTGTGGGCTTTCTTTCCCTTGAGCCCTATTATAATTTTCAATCACATCTTAGTGGAGAAATTGGGAAATTCCTTTCCCTTTGCATTCCATTTTCTATTACATTCCTGAAGACTGACGCTTTGGTGCAGAATTCAACTGAAGACTGCATCCCAGCATTCGCATTGATGTTAGAGTGCTGTGGTAATTATTCTGTCAGTTATTTGACTTTTAAAGTGTGCTTACCTTGAAGAACCTCTGCAAAGGAGAACCATGTTAATGTGTAACATGGAGATAAGCAGGGTGCTGCTCCTTTTTTTCTACTTTTTTCCCTGGCTGTTCAACTGGAAAACTGAAATGGTTCTATTTGCATCTCATAGAGCCTTGTGGAAAGGTGGTGGGGAAAAAGCTTTTACTAATGAAGTACAGCAGAATGTGAATTTTAGCAACACAAAATGCAAGGGATCACCTGCAATTTGTTTTCATTTTAAGAGAAAAAAAGGAAATCACAAGACAGTGTAATACCTTGGTTGAAGAAGTGACTGGAAGTCCGCAGAGAGGATACTCCTGTGCTGAATCAAGTAGCTGTGTACTTCTGTTGTAGATGGAATGGGTGGCCCCTACTTGTATGGAGAGCAAGGTCATTTTTCTAAAAGAGAGGGCATTAGCCATCAGTGCTGGAGGAAACACGTGGAACAAGAGGAAACGAACAGCTGCAGCCAGAGGCATGGAGTCAGTTGATCCAGGAGGATTGGGTTCCCTGTGGGTGGGGAGCCAGCAATGCCCCAGTGGCAGCTCCCAGGCCAGCAGGGGTGGGGTGGTGGAACTGGTCCTCTCAAGTCCTGACAGCTTTATTGGGAACTTTTCATTGTTAGAGCAACCCCCTCGTCATCATCTAAGTGCATTTCTGAGATGCCTGACTGTGCTCAGGGCTCTGTTAAGCTCAGGGTTAGCCAGCCCTCCAGGGACCTGGTATGTATCACTAGCAGAGGAACTTGGTAGAGTCAAGTTTTTTTTAACCCTAAACCCAGAAGTGAATGGGAATGCATATTTATATCACTGGTCCATCAAGGGTAAGAGTGTTCTGTGGGAAGGGAGGGAGAGAAATTGATAATTAGGAATGAAGCTCTGGGGTGTAAAGCTGGAAGATCTACGATGGAGACTGAAAGCACGCACTGGATCTTGTATCACTGTTTCATCAGCTGCAGCACACAGTTGACCAGTTGACTGTATTTGGTTGGTCCATATGTTGGGGCAGAGTTTTAGGTTATTTATAAGATAATATGGGATGCTGGCTAGGAACCTACGTTCTAGAACCAAATTGCCTGGTTTTGAATCCCAGCTCTTCCATTTTAAGCCTCGTGACTTAGGCAAATCACTCAACTTTCCTGTGCCTTGGTTGTCTGCTCTGTAAGACGGGAGACAGCCCCAACCTCAAGGAGTGGTTGAGAAGGTTAAGTTAGTCACACATCTGAATGCCCATGGTGCAGTCAATGAATGGGCCTACATATTGTTGTTAATGCCACGGATGGGGATGTGAGGGGCACGACTGAGTTGAGAGGGGAAACAGTTAACATGAAATGGGTTAATAATAGAATATGGTGGTTAGACACTATGAAAGTCATTTGGTCCAGCTTCCTCCTTAACCAGGAAAACAAATCCTATCCCACTTTAAGATAACTATTTTGAAATCATAAATAACAGTGGCCATTTATTGAGTGCTTATTGTGTGCCAGAAAGCAAGGAAGCCCTGTGCTTGTAACACAGAAATCCCATGAGACCTGGGTACTTATTATTACCCCATTTTGTAGGTGACAAAACTGAGGCTCAAAATGTTAGATAACTTACCCAACATCACCTAGATCTGCCTGAATCCAGAGATTATGTTCATAACACAGCAGTTCTGTTCCCTTTGCTTTCAATTTTCTATCACTTTCCCAAGACTAATGCTTTGGGACAGAATTCAACTGAAGGGATTCATCCCAGCATTTGCATTGGACTTGGAGGGTCAGGGTCATTGTTCTGTCGATTCTTTGACTTTTTAAAGTAGTCTTTCCTTGGAGAATCTCTGCAAAGGCAGGACTGATTATTGTGTTCTAAGTTCTCTTTGCGGAGAAGGCAATGGCACCCCACTCCAGTACTCCTGCCTGGAAAATCCCATGGATGGAGGAGCCTGGTGGGCTGCAGTCCATGGGGTTGCTGAGGGTCAGACACGACTGAGCGACTTCACTTTCACTT
>NW_011495020.1:4178612-4183873 GCF_000754665.1 Bison bison bison
ACCCATTCCAGTGTTCTTGCCTGGAGAATCCCAGGGACAGGGGAGCCTGGTGGGCTGCCGTCTGTGGGGTCGCACAGAGTCAGACACGACTGAAGTGACTTAGCAGCAGCAAGTTCTCTTTGAAGCAGATATTTAATATCCATGAATACATGTGTCCTTTGGTTTTTGCTCCATATAAATCAGGGCACCATATTTTGAAAAATACTTTCATTGTATTAAACTTGAATAAATTATTTCCCAGTGCTATGTTAACTGTTTCAAAGAAATGATAATATCAGATAATAAGAAAGTTTCCTTTGGAATCAGTTCATCGTTTGACTGGATTTGATTGCAATTGTGAATAAAATAAAGAATTCATCTCTGGCAACTCAGCCATTGTTCATCCATGCATGAATGCACTTTAAGCAAGTCTGTTTATTCTTAGAGATCTTTAACTGCTGATGAACGCTTTGTTACCTTGACCTTAAATATGTGATGTGTCTTTGATCTTAGTGCTTCCTTCAGGAGTAACTGAAATAAGGATTTCTCATGGCATCCCTTCAGATGTTAGAAGATATTTGACAGGTAGTCCCCCACCCCAGGCATCTCTTCTTTAAGCTAAATACCCACATCATCTTCTGTGTTGGTTTTCAGACCCCACACCAGTCTTTGATGGGTGGCTTCCACTCTTAACCTCTTGAACAAGACCCAGGGCTGCAGGACTGGCCAGAACAGAACACACTGCAGTACCGAACACACTGGAGCCATAGGGTCGGTCATGCAATTGCAGACCCAGACACTGACCTCCAGCCTCCCAGACTCACTGATGTCATTCTGGGCTCCATGGTTAAATTATAAAGGCAAGGTGATATGGGCTCAGTGGCAAAGAATCCACCTGCCAACGCAGGAGACACTGTTTTATTCCTGGGTCAGGAAGATCCCCTGGAGGAGGAAATGGCAACCCACTCCAGTATTCTTGCCTGGAGAATCCCATGGACAGAGAAGCCTGGCGGGCCACAGTCCATGGGGTTGCAAAGAGTCAAACATGACTGAGCACACATGCAAGTGATAAGCAGCAGCCAACAGAATGATTTCCCCCAAACACTTTCTGAGTGGTCCATGGCAGAGGCTGAGTGTCATTGCTATTGTTTGTATTTCAAATGAGAGTTCCTACTATGCTGGTCTAACAGAGAGATGCTTGGTACTCAAGATTTGTTCCTAAATTCTCAGGCACAAGTTCTAAAAATGAAGAGCTATTCCTTCTTTTCATACAAGGGGACATTTGTTGACATGTTTATCACAGGTCCATGTTACAAATAGACAGGGATTCGTGGAAAGGAGATGTTGAAAGGCGGGTCCAGAGATCACCAGGCAGCTCCTTTTGACCTCACCCCTATGCTGCTCTGCTTGGTGTCCACCCTTTTTCTCAGATGTGAAATTGTTGAGCTTTATTTTTTCCACTTGTCAAATTCTCTTCAGCTTTTTAACTGCTGTGTTGAATTCTTTTCCTTAAAGGCATTTGATTATTTTTTTAATGTTTTTGCTTCACTGAAGCTTAGTGTGCTTTTTATGGTTTTATAGTTACCTTGCAGAAATCTCATTAGAAAAGCACTTTAATATATTACTTGGCAACGAGACGTCTGACAGTGTTCTAGTTCATTAGTTAGGAAACCTCCCCAAGCTTGGAGGGATGGACATTCCTCTGTGAACTGGGAGGCTCTGATCTCTCCTGCAGGGGCCAGGATTTATTTTAATGCCTTTGAGGGGGAAGGGGAAGAGGTATGCTAAATCTGGCAAAATAAAAATAACACTGATTAAGAAAACAATGAAACATCCTTGAAAACGAACTGCACTTCAGTTAATATTATTCTATGGTACCTCCTGAGTCCTTTGAAGACAGTGCTTCGTTTTTTTTAGAAAATGGGTCTCTTTCTGTGGCAAGAGCCTAGTTAAACAGACTCACACCAGATCACAGATTACATCGAAATGATCCTAATGAGGATAGACTTTTCAAAGCGATATTCATTTTACCATGAATAAATGGATTCAAGTCTTATTCGTGGGTTTTTAATTTTCAACTTCGAATTTGCAAACTATCAAATTCCTTCAAAGCTATGGTGTGCAGAGAAGGCTCTAAGTAATAGAATTGCTTTATTTTTTAAAGAAAGATGCCCTTTAGCAAAGCACTAGGCTTTGAAATGTGATCAGTCAAGGGTTCAACGGGCACGGATTTCCCCCACATGACACTGTTTCTTGTCAAGTTCCAACCAAATTTAATACCTTTCATACAAAAACGCTACCCCGAGGGCGTCTGGTGCATTCAAAGTAGATAATGCTATATTGTTTTAACACAGATTATACCAAATGAAGTACAAGTTCCTAAAGCATGGCAATACTTAGGTGCTGGTGACTTTTTTTTTAGGAGCTGTATATTTTTTCTTTTAATTGAAAGACTTGATGCAAGCAGTCTGAAAAAAAATGTTAAAAAAGAAAAAGAGGGCTCAGTTGTTAGAATGGTATATAGAGAGCAGAAGGCAAGAGGTTATATGAAAGGAGGGCCTCCTTCAATTTCAAGAGATAAAGGGAAAGGAATGGAGCGTTTGGGCAATAGTGATGTTAAGCCCCTGAAGTCAGGCTGGAGAGGAAACTGGAGCATCCTGAACATTGACAGACATAAATGAGAGAAGCCAGTGGCGCTTTTAGACATGTCTGATTGACAGGCAGAACCCAGATACCAGTAATGGCTCACTTTCACCTTTTAATACCTTCCAAGGTAGATAGAAGAGAGGAATGGAAAGGCAGAGACAATAAAAATGGTTTAGTTTTGGGTGTGAGGTATGTTTTCCAAAGAGGAAAGCAGGGAAGGCCATTCGGACATCTGCATGCTCAGACCAGGACCTGCTGTGTGAGCCGCTGGCCTGGGCAGGTTACTTAGTCCCGATCACCCCCCACACCCATCCCCGAGGCCCACCCCCGCTCTCCTGTGTTGCCTCATCTCCATGCATTAGGGTCACAGAGGCTCCCAACCACCTTCAAAGCACTGTGCTGTGGGGCAGGTAAGATAACACACTTTAGAAAGCTCTCCACAAGTGGACAGCGACGTGGGGGACATTGGAGGCAATGGTTATGACTGTGGTGGCGTATCCAGCCTGACGCAAAGCCTTGCCAGTTCCCTTGCCTCTGTGCAAGCTTATAGGGCTGCCCAGGAGGCCCATCCCACTGCCCCTGCAGATCCAGAGACCTGGTAATCCCAGACAGTCTGAGGCTTTCTTTATAGCCACCTCTCTTCCTGAAGGAAGGGTTCACAATCCTCAGAGAAAAACTCTTCAAGACAGGTTCTCCTCAGTTGAGTCCAACTCTTTGCAACCCCATGTACGTAGCCCACCAGGCTCCTCTGTCTGTGTGATTTCCCAGGCAAGAATACTAGAGTGGGTTGCCATTTCCTTCTCCAGGGGATCGTCCCAGCCCAGGGATTGAACCTGCATCTCTTGAGTCTCCTCCTGTATTACAGGCAGATTCTTGACCACTGAGCCAACAGGGAAGCACCACATGTTCTATAATTCCATTTTTCAAACTGAAGTATAGTTGATTTACAGTATTGTGTTAGTTTTAGGTGTGCATCACAGTGATTCCCGTATAGGTTATTATAAAACATGTAGTTCCCTGCGCTATTCAGTAGGTTCTTATTGGTTATCTATTTTATATATGGCAGTGTATAAACATATGATTCCATTTGTATGGAATATCTAGAATAGGTTAGTCTGCAGAGACTGAAAGTAGATTTGTGGTTACCAAGTAAATGATGGGGATAAGGAATAAACTTGGTGTGGGGTTTCTTTTGGGGATGATGAAAATATTCTAAAATTCTATTGTAATGATGGCTGCATAACTCTAAATACACTGAAAATCACTGAATGATACACTTAAAACAGGTGAATTGAATGGTGTGTAAATTACATCTCAATAAAGCTGTTAACAAAGAATATATAGGCACACCTCAGAGATACTGCAAGTTTGGTTCCAGACCACCACAGTAAGCAAATATTTCAATATATTAAAAAAAAAAAAGGACAAGTCCTCCTAAGCAGACTCAAAGTTTTGAAACCCAGTGTGGACCTGCCTTCCTGAGTACCTACATATCCTCCATGCCAAGCACAGTCGGCCCTCCGTATCCACAGATTTTTGCATTCTCAGATTCCAAGAGCTGCCTGTATTCACTGTATTGTATCATTCCATGTAAGGGACTTGAACATCTGTGGATTTTGATATCCACAGGACTCCTGGTACCAACCCCCAATGGATACTGAGGGAGGGCCATGTACATTACAGCAGCGTGGCTCCCTTAGACCTGCCATGGTATTGACTGAGGCCAGCCCTTTCTGCTGGGCTGGGCACCAGGATTATGGGCTGGGGCCATGGTATTGACTGAGGCCAGCCCTTTCTGCTGGGCTGGGCACCAGGATTGTGGGCTGGGAGGATACCCCTGTGCCTGCTATTGGGGGACTCTACCCAATGAGTGACCACCCAGTAAAAACCAAGGGAGGCTGTCTTACCTTGTGTGTGTTGGAACCCACCAGTGTTGGAATCTGCGGATGCTTAATCTAAGCCTGAATGATCAAGAACCAGGGACAGCGCCAGATGGAAAGCGAACATCCGCTGGTCAGCACAGATGGCGGAGGGAAATAGACCTGCTGATGTGAGAGGCACAGCAGGCCTCCTGCTGGCCAGTTCTTCTCTCCTTGCCCACGTAGAACTCGCCTGATTTAATGAGACCTGTGTGTACTCAGTGGCAGCTTGGGATGTAGTGTTTGACTAGAAGAGGCTTTCCAAAGGCTGTAGCAGGAGGAACATTCTCTTTTTTTTTTTTAATTTTACAATATTGTATTAGTTTTGCCAAATATCGAATTGAATCCACCACAGGTATACATGTGTTCCTCATCCTGAACCCTCCTCCCTCCTCCCTCCCCATACCATCCCTCTGGGTCGTCCCAGTGCACCAGCCCCAAGCATCCAGTATCGTGCATCGAACCTGGACTGGCAACTCGTTTCATACATGATATTATACATGTTTCCATGCCATTCTCCCAAATCTTCCCACCCTCTCCCTCTCCCACAGAGTCCATAAGACTGCTCTATACATCAGTGTCTCTTTTGCTGTCTCGTACACAGGGTTATTGTTACCATCTTTCTAAATTCCATATATATGCGTTACTATACTGTATTGGTGTTTTTCTTTCTGGCTTACTTCACTCTGTATAATAGGCTCCAGTTTCATGGATAAG
>NW_011495020.1:4183973-4214544 GCF_000754665.1 Bison bison bison
TATAAACAGTGCTGCGATGAACATTGGGGTACACGTGTCTCTTTCCCTTCTGGTTTCCTCAGTGTGTATGCCCAGCAGTGGGATTGCTGGATCATAAGGCAGTTCTATTTCCAGTTTCTTAAGGAATCTCCACACTGTTCTCCATAGTGGCTATACTAGTTTGCATTCCCACCAACAGTGTAAGAGGGTTCCCTTTTCTCCACACCCTCTCCAGCATTTATTGCTTGGGGGGAACATTCTTTGTAAACTTCAAGCTAGTGTTTCAGACCCCAGATGTATAGATGGCACCGTCAGCAGGACCTAGAGTTCTGTACTGATCGGCATCACTTTTGGGTCAAATGTATTTGTGCTGCATCTTGTACCCATTCATACACTTCATCCAGCCAGGTTTCACTGCCACCATATGCAAATAGACTGAGGGGCTTCATTAACCAGGCAAGCCTGGTGTGTTCAAAGCAGAAGAAATAGAATGTAGTGTAAAATGAAGACATGTAAGGAGAGCCCATATGCAGAAAAATTGGCCTTTTCAGTTAGCAGTTTTATTTCAATAAAATTGTTTTTTTCTGGCCACATAGCATGGTTTGAGGGTTTGTACCCCAACTAGGGTTTGAATCCACACCCTTGGGAGTGAAAGCCCAGAGTTCTAAACACTGGACTGCCAAGGAAGTCCCCTCAATAAATTATTTAATACATTCTGTTGTACCATTTAACACTGATCTTCAAGATCAATTGCATTTATTTTTCAGGAGGAAATGATCTTAATCTAATAGAAAAATGCACTGAGCCCCTCTCCCCATCCCATGTTCATTGCTTATTACTCCTCCCTGCAGTTTGTGAGCTGGCTCAAGTGTTCTTAGGCATTCAGAAGAGAAGCATTCTTATGTAAGCTTTTGGTGGTTCATTTTGCATAGTGTTGAGAATGATTGTGGTCTCATAGAGGTTCAGTACTGCAGTCAGAGATTGAGTGGCTTCCATCATTATAAATGTGGCCTGGGGCACCCACCTCATTTTAACTAGAGCTTAATGCAGAGGAGTGACTGGGGCCTGACTTCTTCCTCCCTTAAACTAATCGTTTTAAATGATGTGCACGTCTTTCTGTGCCCAAAGGGATCCATTAAATGTGATTTTCAGTAGGAAATGTGCTTTTTTCAATTTGTTAGCCATAATGGAAATGCATAGATAAACAGAATTTGTGTGAATATAATAAGCTCATCAGACTTGGGAGGAGGGGACAGAATAGAGGAAACAAAGATAGAAAAAACTCTGTCAAACATGAAATGAGTGTCCCCTTGCTTTTCATTTTTATTTAAGCCAGCCTCCTCTTTATAAAATTAATTTCTTAATAAGACATTATACAGTGTTCTGAGTATTTTGAAGAGACAATGTCTTGCTCTGGGAGGACTTTTAGAAGAAAGAAAACTCACCTAAGATTCCCGCAGGAGATCTAAAGAGAACTCCTGGTGCTGAAGCCTTCTGATGGCCGGCTTCCTGTCTGGGTTTTGTTGTGAGGAACATAAACAACCTGAAAAGAGAGAGCCCAGTAACTGGAGGTTCCCCTGTGGCCCAGCCTTGGGTTCCTCCCCAGCTTCTGCTCACTAACCATCTTTTTCCTCTCTTCTAATGAATATTCATGAAATAACTGAATATTCATTGGAAGGACTGATGCTGCAGCTGAAGCTCCAATACTTCGGATATCTGATGCAAAGAGGTGACTCATTGGAAAAGACCCTGATGTTGGGAAAGATTGAAGGCCAAAGGATAAGGGTCCAGCAGAGGATGAGATGGTTAGCTGGTATCACCCAATGGACTTGAACTTGAGAAAACTCTAGGAGATAGTAGAGGACAGGGAAGCCTGGTGTGCTGCAGTCCATGGGGTCACAAAGAGTCAGACATGACTGGGCAACTGAACAACAAGAATTCTCTTCTACTCTGTCCAGCCTCACAGATGGCCCAAGAGACTCAGAGAAGCCTTAATGCTTATACATTAATATGAGTTTTCCTCCCGGACAAGTCAATGTGTCTCATGGTAACATTCTGTCCTGAAATAATACAGTAAGTCATCTACATATGAACAAGTTTCACAGTTCCAGAGAGCACTTGTAAATCCAATTTGTTCATAAGTCCAAAAAGTTAGCCTAGGTACCCAACTAACACAATGGGCTATATAGTGCTGTACTGTAATAGGTTTATAATACTTTTCACACAAATAATACATTAAGAAACACAAAAAATAAAACATTTTTAATCTTAAGGTACAATGCATTGAAAAGTATAGATGACAGCCGCCACACAGGGACTTGTTGGCATCTTTGAAAGCTCACAACTTGAGGGTTCGTATGTAGGGAACTTACTGTACAAGGAGAGGATATAACAGTCTTCTTCACCCTGACCCCTGGGAGCATCCCTCACAGAAGCCACCCACCCTGAACCCTCTGATATGTCTGAGTAAGAGGCTCAGAACACGTCTCTAGTCTTGGCCAGAAAGGCCTCCTTAGAGCTTTGGCTTTTCTCTCATGTCCTTCAGACGGATCTTGCACCCCAATTGAAAAGCTTCACAGAATCAGCTTTTGATGTTTAAAAAGAAAAGTAGCAAGCTAAGGAATGACTAAAGAGAAAGCACACTCCAGACATTAGTCAACTTTGAGAGCATTCGTATATATTCTAAAATTAATGTGTCCCTTTCTCCTTGTCTGTTTAACACCCAGTTTCCTTTCACTTCCTCCCTACCTTCCGCTAACCCCATTCCTGGTTCATCTGGCAACGATAATCAGCCCCTTGTGTACTGTTTCCTCTCTTTTGATATTTTCTTTCCTTTTTATGGAAAATGATATAACAGAATCTTGCTATCTATATGTTCCTCCTTTTTGACACCTCAATCATGTCTTAATGAATAGAAAGTATTTCAGTCTTCTTATTTTTCTCTTCCATCACTGATGTATTAATAGGCTCCTCTCATCTGGGCATTAGCTCATTGCTTATCTGAGTCTTCACTGGCTTCTGTTTTGCCTTGATCTCTTGGGCATTGTGTCTACAGGTCTTGGCTCTTGTGGAGAATTAGATAGTGAACTGGTGATAGCAATCCTTTAGAATTTCGCATTTCAAACACTCAGATGTTTTTAAAGACCACTTCTGAAACCTCAACATATCTTCAGATCCGTGATTTCCAAACTTCTGGGAATTGCAGGATCCTATCCTTATGTCTGGTTTGAATGAGATACCCCTCCTTATCCACCCTGTGAATCCTGCAGGAAGAAGAGAGAAACATTTCTGTTTTTAATATAAAAACAAGTAAAACTTTTTTAGGCTTGAGGAGTTTTGGGGAGCATATGACACTCAATGGTGTGTTGAAAGAGGCATGGAGTGTTGCAAAAAAGGAATCACTAATACATAGGTCTTTTTAACCTCACTGTTTCCTTTTTTAAAAAATTAAGGGCAAAAACACATAACATAAAATCTACCATCTTAACAAATGAAGTGTACGTACAGTATTGTTACATATGTGCACACTAGTGTACACATTTCTACAACTTTTTCATCTTGCAGGAACATTGAACAGCAACTCCTCACTTCCCCTCCCCCTAACCCATGGCAACCACCTTTCTACTTTCTGCTTCTGTGAACTTGACTACTGTAGATCCTTCATGTCAGTGAAATCATGCAGCATTTGTCCTTCTGTGACTTATTTCATTTAGCGTAGTGTCCTCAAGGTTCATCCATGTTGTAGTATATGGCAGTTTAATCTCCCTCACTATTTCCTAAAACAGAAATACAAGACTCTTAAGGAAAAGAAGTCGCTTATATTTCCTATGGGCTGTTTAAGGTTACAAATGCTCAGTTAAGGCTTATGTTTGGAGGATCCTAGGGAGATGTAAGGTGCAATATTTTTAATATAATGACAAAGGAACATAAAAGATTCTAGGATAGCATGTACAAAGAACAGTTCTTGAAAATACATAGTGTCATTATTACAATCATCTCCTTAGGACTGAGCCATAATGACCCCAAAGCAGTAAAATTTCTTCCATGCTGCTGCTGCTGCTGCTGCTAAGTCACTTCAGTCGTATCTGACTCTGTGCAACCCCATAGACGGCAGCCCACCCGGCTCCGCCATCCCTGGGATTCTCCAGGCAAGAACACTGGAGCGGGTTGCCATTTCCTTCTCCAATGCATGAAAGTGAAAAGTGAAAGGGGAGTCGCTCAGTTGTGTCCGACTCTAGCGACCCCATGGACTGCAGCCCACCAGGCTCCTCCGTCCATGAGGTCTGGTCTGTATAAATATGAGTGGTTTTGCCCTAACCTTTGAGGAAAGGACTTTATGACAAAAACAAAACTAACAAAAAAAATCTCTTTCTCTAAAAAGAGATGATGAACAAGGGACAATTCTAGTCGATGGTTCAACTAAAAAGTTCAAAGATGTTGCATTCTAGTTATTTACTGCTACTCAATAAATTAGTCCAAAACTTGCAGCCTAAATAAAGCAACTATGAATATCTGTTATCTCATACAGTTTGTGTGGGTCAGAAATTTGGGACTGGCTTATCTAGGTGGTCTTTGGCTTGGGGGTCTCTCATGCAGTTGCAGTCAAGATGTCAGTGGGTACTACTCATCTGAAGGTTTGAGGTTGGAGGGTCTATTTCCAGCTTGCCTCACTCACTTGACTGTTGTCATGAGGACTTAGTTCCTCATCACATGGACATCTCTATTGCACTTCTTGAGCATCCTAACAACATGGAGGCTGACTTCCCCAAGAGCAAATGATCTAAAAAGAAGCAAGAAGGAAGCTGCAGTGCCCTTAATGACCTAGTCTCAGAATTCACATATTGTCTCTTCCATCACATTCTGTTTGTTAGAAGGGAGTCACTAAGTCTAGCTCACATTCAAGGGCAGCAGGATTTGGCTGCACCTAAAAAGGGAGTATTTGATAAGGAAATGGGAAAGTCATGTTGCAGAAGGGATGAACAGACCCAGACCAGATACTCTAGTGATGCCTGGGAGACAAAGAGAAAGAGCATGTGGACATAACTCTCATCTGTGACTGGCATGGGTGCCAAGAGGGAGGGAGGGGAGACAGGGGAACAACTGGCCAGGCAACCAGAAAAGCGATAGAGGTAAAAGCACAAGGATGGATGCTCCAGGCTAGCCCAGGAGCCTGGCACTCCTGGAAGGGGAGCACTTTTCACCAATCTCACTTTGCTGTTGCTGAACTCGAGCAGTGCTATTAGGCCTTCTTCACTAGAGATGCTTCTTCAGCTCAGCAAGGCACTGGCTCAGAAACCAGACTCCACATGGGAGGAGGGCTGACATCTTGATGCCATTTGCCTCTGGAGCTGCCCCTTTGAATGCGACCATCTGTTGGCATTTTCAGAATTCGCTGCCGTAGCAGCCCTTTTCTGTTTTCATTATGGAGTTGGATTCCAGGGATAGTCTTTGTTTTCTCCAAAGCTTCTTTCTGAAACCCAACTTTTGTTTACTTCCTAAATTGCCTTCCTAACCTCCTTAGACTGAGTTGATTTGTCTTGATGGATGAATCAGAGTCTTGAACTCCTCTCTTTGGCTCCAGCTCTCTTGGCAGAGAACATGGGAAGATAGTTTTTGCTTATGTGCATGTGTGGGGAAGACTTTTTTTCTTTGTTTTTCTGTCTCAACCACAAGCTGCGGGTGAGCCAGCACCTGGGACCTTGACCAGCCTCCATGCATGCGTGGGCTGAGGTCATCTGGGGAGGTCTACCCAGGACCATTTGCCACGTCCCAGAATCCCTGAGCAGATTGCACTTTGCCAAATCCAAGGCTCATGGGAATTGGGGGAATTACTTTTCTGGAGCCGGTTTTATCTTGTCCATGTTCCATTCATGCAAATTGGACATCCTCCCACAACTAAACTGTGTGCTGCCCTTCTGCTTGGGAAATGCAGCTGTTCATGCTTAATGCTTTTGCTCAGCGCCTTTCTAATCGCTCAGCTTCACACTGTTTAAACGGCGGCCAGCTGATTGAGAGCAGATAATGTTTTTTCTGATTATTAATAAAGTACAAGGAGATGAATTCAAACAGTTCTAGTTCGATTTCTGCCAGCATCCTGGCAATGATGAGTGAGTAGGCAAATGTTTAACCATCCCCTCCCCATCCCCAAGCCTCATCTATAAAGTGAGAATTTGGACAACATGGATCTTGGGGTCCTCCTACATCTAAGGTCACTGGCTATATGATAATTTAAGAATAAGGAAGTATTCATCAGGCAGGAGTTATTTATCACAAGAGGAGAATCTCAGTACTGTCTCCTGAGACTGTTCTCCTGGAAGGGGCCTGTCTGTCAGCTGGAGCTTTTCCTCTGCATGTGGAATCAACAATTCTTCTTTCACGTTTGGAAACAGACTATTAAGTTGACCTTTTGTACTTAAAACCTCATATAAATGTTTTTAACATCTTTAGGGGACTGGGGTTTATGCTTTGCTGGTTGTTTCTTTTAAATCCATCTTTTCCAATATAATATTATTGCTTGTCAACACAGACTTGCACTTTTGTAGTTTTAAATAGTTGCCCCCAACTTCGCTCTGGTTTCTCCTACTAAAAGTCTGACCAATGACCCTCAATTTTAAAATCTTGTAAATTGACTAATAAGGCAGCATTTTCCTAGAGGGTCAGCCTTTATCTTTGGTCTCCTGGGTTTTATCTAAATTTTAAATGAGATTACTACTTTTGTAGATATTTTTAACATATGATCCATGTAATGTAAGTGTAAAAATACGGCATCAGCAACTCTGGCCATCTTATTGCTCTAGTTGAGTAGCTGGGTCAGGAACATAATAAGCAGGGCTCCTAAACATTGGCCTGTTTGTTCCTTTGAACAGCTGAGGACCAATGTTTGAATAGCCATAGTAATCAAAATCGCTGCCCAAAGACACGCCTTTGTACAAATTCTGTGATAAAAGTAGTTATAGCCTCACAAAATCCACAACAAAGGAAGCCAATCTCTTGGAGTGCTTCCTAAAATCTTCCTAAAACTTTGAATTGGAAGTACAAAAGCTGGTGTATATTTAGGTATTGGCATCAGTTCATTCAGCTACTCAGGTTTGTTAATCTACTTAGCTCCAGGCACTGGGATACAAAAAAGAACTAGAGAGAAGTTGGCCTGTCCTTACCAGCATTGATCCTACAGTATAGTGGGGTTCACAAACACAGTTACAGCCCTGAGAAGATGCTGTGATGAAGGTAAATAGAACCAGAAGATGCTGCATGACTGGCACATAATGCTCAGTCGCGTCTGACTCTGCAACCCCATGGACTGTAGCCCACCAGGCTTCTCTGTCCATGGAATTCTCCAGGCAAGAATACTGGAGTGGATTGCCATTCCCTTCTCCAGAGGGAATCTTCCTGACTCAGGGATTGAACCTGTATCTCCTGCATTGCAGGCAGATTCTTTACCATTTGAGCTACAGGGAAGTCCTTTACAGAAGATGTTGGGATGATGGTAAATAGGAGAACCCAGAAGGAGGCCCGCATTCTAAGTGGGTCTGGGGAGGAGGATAGGAAAAGAAGGGTTAAGGGAGGTTTGTTATGCAAAAAGATAACTACACTGAGATCCAAAGGCAAAGATGGAGAAGAATGGGAAAGGGGGAGAATTTTCCAGGAAAAGGAATGAAATGCACAAAGGCTTGGGGCCAGGGAGAGCAGGACATATTTGAGGAAGACAGAAGTTCATTAGGGGTCGAGCTCAGAGTTCAGGAGGGATGAGGCAAGAAATTAGGCTGAGAATGTACTCAGGGCCAGATCTTATTTATTCTGGATTTTATACTTTAGATAAATGTATCCTCTTTATGGCCGTTAAAGTTTTTCTCAAGATAAGGATGTAAATCTGAAACATATCCAATCCCAAAGAGGAAATATTTTCACTAATATGGGAATCGCTTGGTTCTGCCCAGGAATGTTTACTAACTGTTAACATTGACTTTTAAATTTTTCATAGGATTGCTGTCTATGTAAGGTGCTTTCTAAGAAGATGGCATCTTCTTAATGGTTTGAGAAACAAAACATGAGGTGTATTTTCAAATACTGATGTTCATAATAAACATTCATTGAAACCATTAAAATCTAATGAAAAGTTCTGGAGTTCCCAGATTGCTTTGTTCTAATAAGACATGGGTGGGACTCTAAGCATGTGATCACAGTAGGGTTAACATCTACTCAGGATTCAGTATGTGTGGTGCTAAGTTGCTTCAGCCATGTCTGACTCGTGGAACTGTAGTCCACCAGGCAAGAAGACTGGAGTGGGTTGCCATGCCGGGCTCCAGGGGGTCATCCCTGACCCAGGGATGGAGCCCAAGTCTCCTGCATCTCTTGCATTGACTGGCAGGTTCTTTACCACTAGCACCACCTAGGAAGCCCCAGCATTCAGTATAAGGAGGATAATTCTCACCTATCTGGGGTTGCCAGTCCAAACTGCTTACCCAGAACAACTCGGAAAATACCTGTGAAATAGTTTAGGCCAGAATGTGAATGGTGAGCCGTGACCTCTGTTTGTGACCCTCATAATTGTGTAATCTTTTCTCCAAAATACATGAATGTTTTTATTCTCTTATTTTTCTTCATGATTTCCTTTGCTTGATACTAAAAACCTCTGCAATTATGTCTGGTCTCCAGTTCTCAAGATTTCTTTTCCTTCTCCCCAAACCCCTCATGTTGCACACTCAGACGTGTCCAACTCTTTGTGACCCTGGACTACAGCCCACCAGGCTCCTCTGTCCATGAGATTTCCCAGGCAAGAAGACTGGAGTGGGTTGCCATTTCCTTCTCCAGGGTATCTTCCTATCCCAGGGATCAAACCTGTGACTCCTGAGTCTTCTGCATGGGTAGGCAGGTTCTTTACCACTGCACCACCTGGAAAGCCCCCATACCCCCATCTCTAACAGAACAAAGCAAGATAGAACATTTCACTCATCCTGGGTTATGTAGAGCAGCACCGCAGGAGCCGAGGAAAGCTCTGGGTTTGGACTTAGAAAACACAGATTCGTGTTCCAGGCATACCACTTCCAGGCTGTGGACTTAGCACAAAACAGTTAACCTTACTGAACCTTAGTGTCTTTATCTGTAAAGTGACTGGCTCAGCTCACAAGACTATGGGGAAAATCAAAATGAAGTAATGGATATAAAAACTCTGTGGGCTGAAAACCCTAATACCGATATAAAGCCACATTCCACCTCTTTGAGCAGGCTGATCCTTTCCTTGGAATTTCCTCACCAACTCCACCCACTAGCTTTAACTTTGAAAGCCCTTTTCCTCTTCCATGAATTCAGTTCTGACCTACTTGGTCAGAATGCTATGTATTTGGCTGTGTCAGGTCTTAGGTGCGTCATACGAGATCTTTCCTTGCAGCGCAAGGATTCTCTAGTTGTGGCACGCAGGCTCGTAGTTGCAGCATGCGGGCTTAGTTGCTCTGAGGCACATGGGATCTTGGTTTGCCAACTAGGGATCGAACCTGCATCCCCTTCTTTGCAAGGTGGATTCTTAACCCCTGGACTACCAGGGAAGTCCCCAGATGCTTTTTATATTTATATCACAGGACTAGTCACACTCCTCCCATATTATAATTGCTTCTGTACTTGTATACTTGTCTATACTTCGTGTTTTGTACATCGGCATCAGGTAGGAGTCCAACCCCATCATCTTTTTTTTTTCTGACAACCCCATCATCTCTCCATCCCTCGTGTCACCCAGCACAGCACTTAGTTCATAGATCCACGCCATGCTTTTACCTGCTTAGTGCCATGCAATGCTGAAATTCGATTTAGTTTGTGTCATTGTGAATCTTTCTCAACTTTTATACCTTTTTCCACAGAGATTTTCCTTCAGTGAGTAAATTCTTCTAGGCAATAGTAGAAATAGTGTTCTCATTACAGAAAATGAATATTAATGATGAATAGATGACATTTGTCTTTCTTATTAGGGATTAAACCTCTGGGCAGTCCAGTTTTATAGCTGATGACTGATATGTTACAGAAAGATCCGTTCTTTAATCATCTGCGTATGTTATGACCTTGAGAAAGCTGTCCAGTGCTGACACTGTGGAGTATTTGTGGATTTGTTATTCCTCATTATTGTTGTATAGGTTAAAATGCTGCTTACTTATTTTTCAAAAAATTATTCAGAACTGTCTGTGAGTGGGATTAAGCTCTCTCAGCTCCAGAGATCATGCCCCTCAATTTCCACAGAGGCCAAGCTCCCATGGGTGTGTGAGTGGAGGCAGGTTACATGACATCATACTTGTCAACTTATCAAGCTGTCATACTTACAACATCATATTTGTCCCAGGGGTCTTGTCATGTTATCTATTTGAGTCTACTTTGACTTTTCTTCTCTTCAAGTGTCAGTTTAACTGATTTCCAAGCTCAGAGACCATCATCATTTCCCATGGACCAGACAAGTCTGGACTACTTCCCAGCTCTTCCCCTTGTTCACAAGCAAAGCAGGCTCCTTTACAAACCAGCTTCATCTTTGAAGCCCTCACCTTCCTAAAGGGGCCACACATTTGCTAAAGATTTCCTGAGAATATACCCAAAGGCAAGGACTGAGGAGGCAAAAAGCACAACTTCTACATCAGTTTCAGGAACCTCAAGAACATTTTCTCCCCCAAGTTTGTCAAGAATGAGTTTCCTACTTTTATGTATCGCTGCTCTGAAGAGGTGCCAAGTCTGAAATCCCAGCTGCTGCTCTGAGGAAATTATTTTTCTTCACTTAAACAAAAGGATAAAATTTCCAAGGCTGGAGCTGATGGCTGCTCTAGAAGGAACACCTGCAGAGGGAAAGGATGTTTCAACCACCAGCCCCATGGGTTTCCTTGCATGCAGTTGCTCCCAGTCCTCATAAAGATGCCATGTCTTCACCTTTAAAGCCCAGTTTACTACTGAATCCGTGAAAGCTTCTTCACCAGCCCCCTGCATTATAAAAGGAATTTATAACTCAAGGAAAACAAAACTCAAAAAAAGAGAAAATACCACTAATTATAGAAAAATAACCACTGTCTGAAAATAAATCAAAATGCCAAAGTAAAGCTGTCTGGTCCTATAAATACCAGTAAGAGGGCTTCCAGGTGGTGCTAGTGGTAAAGAACCCAACTGCCAATGCAGAAGACATAGAATCACAAGTTCAATCCTTGGGTCAGGAAGATCCCTTGAAGGAGGCATGGCAACCCACTCCAATATTCCTGCCTGGAGAATCCCATGGACAGAGAAGCCTGGCGGGCTACAGTCCATGGAGTCACAAGGAGTCGGATACCACTGAAGTACAAGAGCAGCAAAGAGCCTTCTCATACCCCCAGGGACCCTCCTTCTAGGATAACTACTCACCCATGCGGTGACATAGCTTTCCTTTAACTGGTTTCCATTTTTCATAGCTCACACCCAGCAGGGTGGGCCCCAGGTCAGCCTCCACCAGATAAGAGCAAGCAAGACTTGCCTCACTAATGAAAATACAAAACCTTTATTCAAATCCCCCAGTTCCTATGGGAGAGGTTCTCATCCCCCGTGATCAGAGGGACATGCCCATTTCGCTGGTTTCCAGAGCTGTTTCCTGACACTTCTGAGGTTCCTTGAGCAATCCAGCCCTTCCCAGCTCAGGTAGTGTACGGCACCCACATGTAGCACCTTCTGTAACATGAATTTCCCCTCAGCACTCAGAAAGAAGGTCTTGCTATACTGGGAGCACACAGCATGTCCACAAAGCGAGTGCACAGTAGCAGATACCGTCCAAGTACTCGAGACACACCTGAGAAGAACTAGCCCACAGAGTGAGAGAAGTGTTCTGCTCCAGTCTAAGCCTGCAGGGCAGTGCTAGAAAAATGCAGAACGTGGGAGGAGTAACGCTCAATCCTCCGAGAAAGCTGGGAGGAAATCTGAGAACACTCAGCAAAGCAGAGATAAACAAAGAGTGAGACTTGGGGTAAATAACTGCGAGCTTTCAAGTGTGTGGAGCTCACAGAGGAGTGCAGACAATAACCAGAGGGCACCGGAGAAAGAGAGAAAAAACCCTGAGAAAGAGAAGGGAGGAGCTGTTAGGCACGGCTGATGAGTGTCTGGGGTTGTCAGCCCAGGAGGCAACTGTAACCACGAGCGCTCTAGAGGCCGGGGCCTGATGGGCACAGACTTCACCAAGTCAAAACCTGCCAGGCTCGGCTGGCACTGCACACCCCACGCCGTGTTCTGTGGCTGGGGGTGGGTATGGGACGGGGGGGTGCCTCCCTTGTGTTTTTTCTTGCCCTGGGCCCTGGCAAAGCCAAGCTGAACGTGTCTTAGCAGAGAGGTGACCTGACTCTAAATTGCCAAAGAGTCCAGATTCAGTGAGCTCTTTAGTGAGAATCACAAACTCGCGCAGAGCCCCATCTCCGGTGTTGCCATTAAATGCAGGAGAGCGGCGGGGGCAGGGCTGGGGCTATGAGCCAAATGCTTTATTTTTAGGAAAATGGAAAACAGCACAGAAGGAGAACTGCTAAGATTCTGAGAGCAGGCAACTCCAAGCTCCTGACAAAGGAGGGGAAGTCAGACATGGCCCACCGTCCCCCCAGAGAACTAACGCAGGAATAGTAACACCAAGGAGCATGGTTATGGGATCTCTACATGCTTCACCCCTCCCAGTTCCGGGGACTGTCCTCTCTTCTCCTTGAATCTTGGCATCTTCCACTGTCCTCGGCCTCTCCCTAAGGAGACTTGGGAGCGATGTTTCTCCAAATCTCTCCTCCTCTCCTCCTCTCTTATTCTCCACTTCTGTGTCTTCAGCATCTGAGCATCTCCTGCTCTGCAGCCATGTTTTAGTTGAGTGGTTTTACCTGGGGAGTGGAAAAAAAATAATTCCAGGGCCAGGCTCCACGCCCAGACTGAGAAACTCTGGGAGTGCAGCCCAGGCCTGGGCTTGTCCAGTTAAACATTCCCCGAGGAGCCCAGTGAGAGGCCAGGCTTGGCAGGCACGGCAGCATAGGATCCTTCTTATAGGCCAGTTCCCGGGTGGCGGGGGCTTGCCCCTTTGGCTGTGTCTGACACCTGTTATTCCTGCAGACGCCCCTCTGTGAGATCTCTTCCAGCCTGCAGGACCTCCAGCGGCTGAACACATCTCCTCTTTTTGATAAGTCCTAATCTAAAGGGGGACCCTGCACTGTCAGTTCCCATAGGCTGCGTCCAGAGCCATCAGCCTGGACTGAGGGATTTCCTACCACATAAGTCTCCTCCTTGAACAAAGTGGAGTTGAGGGCTTACCTAGTTCTCCAGGAGCTAATGACTTTAGTCTTCTATGAAATACCCCAGCAGGAAACTCCCTGGAAGCCAGGCTATCCGGTGGACAAGAAACAGCAGGAGGGGCCCCATGGTGGTATCCTCCTAGGGCACCCTGGGAGCTCAGGTCTTAGCCTTCTTCAGCTTTCTAAAGTGTTCCAGGCAGTAGGCTTAGCCAGTCCAACACTCTTTGAAGTCGAAAGCCACCTGACAGTCCTTCATATCCTTCCCTCCAGGGGCAGAGGTTCAGGAACATCTCTTTTTTTGGATCTGCCCAGACTGCAGTGCTTGTCAGTCAGCTTAGGGCCTGTGGACAGAGACTAAGTTCTGGGGGGCAGGTAGCCTCCAGTTTCTGGAAGACTTCCTCTTGTAGCTCGCATCTCAGTTCAGGAAACACTTCTGATGCTTGACAATGCCAGGCACTGGGGGACAGGGAGGCAAAGATGAAGTATCCTGGGGGAACTCGCTCTCTGGGTTTCTAGAAAGCCCAGATTCAGGTGGCAATAAGTGCCCTCCTGTGGAAACTTCCCCACCCAGTTCTGTGCTGGTAGAATAGGAAAAACTGACCCAAAATTGTAATATGTTGGGTTGAAGGTGAGTCATAGTCCAAATAGGACAGGCCCATGAAACGCAGGGGAAAAATTTCCAAGGCTCCATTAGCATAAACAAGGTACACTTACATAACTTGAGAGTTTCCGTTCATAAAGGTACTCCGTATGAAGTCAGTTCTTCCTTGTGCTCAAACCAAATAAAAATTTAGCCTGCTCATTTAACTTGTGCAGACATCAGTCAGTCCATGGTCATACAGGCAGTCTAGCTATTTCAGCTTCTGTGGGAACTCTCCCGAGTACATGAGCTCACCCATGGGCAATGTTGCTGACACAGCCCCAGGTTAGCTCAGCCACCACATGGTTGCCTGAGCGATCTCTTCACCTTACACGTCTGAACTTGGCTTTGAATCTTTCATGGATTTATTTTACCTAATGCAGGACTCGTCCAAGGATAATCTCAGACTTCATGTGCCAGAATCACCCGTGCATGGGAATCTCAGCCTGGAGTCAGACCCTTAATCATTATTCTGTTCATTTTGTGTTGAGCTCTTCCGTGTTAGTGAAAAGAATAAGAAGACATCATCAAATAAGAGACTGGTTTGCAAGCAACAGATTGTAAGAAGCAACTTTCTGTTTATGTTCCGTGGTCAGTTCAAACCTGTGATAATTTTGAGACCTTGCAAGATTCAGTCATAGAGAGGCATCTGATACTATGTCTACTACAGAAAACATAGACTAAGAAGATTTTCAGCATCAAAGATTGGAACCAAAATGGGGTGTCTCACTAACCCAGAGGTAACTAGCTGTCAGACAGGAAATGCAATTCTCAGGATCTGTGTTTGCCATCTCTAGGGTGGTATCATACCAGACAGTCTGCACTCAGATGAACTGCCCCTGCAGGTAAGTGGCAGGTTGCTAAGCAGTGTCTTAGCTGTCTGCTGCTGCTGCTGCTACTGCTAAGTCGCTTCAGTCGTGTCCAACACTGTGCGACCCCATAGATGGAAGCCCACCAGGCTCCCCCATCCCTGGGATTCTCCAGGCAAGACCACTGGAGTGGGTTGCCATTTCCTTAGCTGTCCTGGGATGGTATGCAGTGAGAATGGGCCAGGTATCAGCAGTGAGCAGATGGAATGCCCTCCAGAGAAGCTGTCCAAGAAAGAGCCAGGAAAGCAGTTTTCCTTCTATACCAGGGAACCCACGGAGCCTTCCAGGGCTAAAGTGTAAAGTAGACCGTGTTTACCATAGTACCACTGGTTCCCGTCTGTTTCCTTTCTCTCTGTGGCATTCATACCTCCTCATTGCCCAGGGTGATGCCTCAGATTCAGCTTCTCTTCATGGTGTCACAGCCCCCTCTTACAACTTTTAACTCATTCCCTCTTCCCGTATCCAGTCAGTTCCTGGCTAGTGTTGGTTCTTCCTGAATAATCTCTCAAGTCTGCCCCTTTCCTCTCTGTTCCCATTAGTTCAATTCAGTCGCTCAGACGTGTCCGACTTTTTGCGACCCTGTGGACTTCAGCATGCCAGGCCTCCCTATCCATCACCAACTCCCGGAGTCCACCCAAATCCATGTCCATTGAGTCAGTGATGCCATCCAACTATCTTATCCTCTGTCGACCACTTCTCCTCCTGCCCTCAATCTTTCCCAGTATCAGGGTCTTTTTAAATGAGTCAGCTCTTCGAATCAGGTGGCCCAAGTATTGGAGTTGCAGCTTCAACAGCAGTCCCTCCAATGACCATTCAGGACTGATTTCCTTTAGGATGGAGTGATTGGATCTCCTTGCAGTCCAAGGGACTCTCAAGAGTCTCCTCCAACACCACAATTCAAAAGCATCAATGCTTCTGTGCTCAGCTTTCTTTATAGTCCACCTCTCACATCCATACATGACCACTGGAAAAACCATAGCCTTGACTAGACAGACCTTTGTTGGCAAAGTAATGTCTCTACTTTTGAATATGCTGTCTAGTTTGGTCATAACTTTCACTCCAAGGAGTAAACATCTTTTTATTTCATGGCTGCAGTCACCATCTGCAGTGATTTTGGAGCCCACAAAAATAAAGTCTGCCACTGTTTCCACTGTTTCTCCATCTATTTGCCATGAAATGATGGGTCCAGATGCCATGATCTTCGTTTTCTGAATGTTGAGCTTTAAGCCAACTTTTTCACTCTCCTCTTTCACTTTCATCAAGAGGCTTTTTAGTTCCTCTTCACTTTCTGCCATAAGGGTGGTGTCATCTGCATATATGAGGTTATTGATATTTCTCCTGGCAATCTTGATTCCAGCATGTGCTTCATCCAGCCCAGTGTTTCTCATAATGTACTCTGCAAATAAGTTAAATAAGCAGGGTGATAATATTCAGCCTTGATGTACCCCTTTTCCTTTTTGGAACCAGTCTGTTGTTCCATGTCCAGTTCTAACATTGCTTCCTGACCTGCATACAGATTTCTCAAGAGGCAGGTCAGGTGGTCTGATATTCCCACCTCTTTCAGAATTTTCCACAGTTTATTGTGATCCACACAGTCAAAGGCTTTGGCTAGTCAATAAAGCAGAAATAGATGTTTTTCTGGAACTCTCTTGCTTTTCAATGATCCAGCAGATGTTGGCAATTTGATCTCTGGTTCCTCTGCCTTTTCTAAAACCAGCTTGAACATCTGGAAGTTCACAGTTCACATATTGTTGAAGCCTGGCTTGGAGAATTTTGAGCATTACTTTGCTAGCATGTGAGATGAGTACAATTGTGTGGTAGTTTGAGCATTCCTTGGCATTGCCTTTCTTTGGGATTGGAATGAAAACTGACCTTTTCCAGTCCTGTGGCCACTGCTGAGTTTTCCAAATTTGCTGGCATATTGAGTACAGCAGATTCACAGCATCATCTTTCAGGATTTGGAATAGCTCAACTGGAATTCCATCACCTCCACTAGCTTTGTTCGTAGTGATGCTTTCTAAGGTCCATTTGACTTCACATTCTAGGATGTCTGGCTCTAGGTGAATAATCACACCATCATGATTATCTGGGTCATGAAGATCTTTTTTGTACAGTTCTTCTGTGTATTCTTGCCACCTTTTCTTAATATCTTCTGCTTCTGTTAGGTCCATACCATTTCTGTCCTTTATTGAGCCCATCTTTGTATGAAATGTTCCCTTGGTATCTCTAATTTTCTTGAAGACATCTCTAGTCTTTCCCATTCTATTATTTTCCTCTATTTCTTTGCACTGATCATTGAGGAAGGCTTTCTTATCTCCCCTTGCTATTCTTTGGAACTCTGCATTCAGATGTTTATATCTTTCCTTTCCTCCTTTGCTTTTGGCTTCTCTTCTTTTCACAGCTGTTTGTAAAGACTCCTCAGACAGTCGTTTTGCTTTTTCGCATTTCTTTTTCTTGGGGATGATCTTGCTCCCTGTCTGCTGTACAGTGTCACAAACTGTAGTTCATAGCTCATCAGGCAGTCTGTCTATCAGATCTAATCCCTTAAATCTATTTCTCACTTCCACTGTATAATCATTAGGGATTTGCTTTAGGTCATGCCTGAGTGATCTAGTGGTTTTCCCTGCTTTGGTCAATTTAAGTCTGAATTTGGCAATGAGTTCATGATCTGAGCCACAGTCAGCTCCTGGTCTTGTTTTCGCTGACTGTATAGAGCTTCTCCATCTTTGGCTGCAAAGAATATAATCAATCTGATTTTGGTGTTGACCATCTGGTGGTGTCCATGTGTAGAGTCTTCTCTTGTGTTGTTGGAAGAGGCTGTCTGCTATGACCAGTGCATTCTCTTGGCAGAGCTCTATTAGCCTGTTCCCATTACTTCCACCTTGATTTACGCTCCTAATCCCTAACCCGTCCCAGTCCTGCTGTCAAGGCCTCTAAAGTCAACTCCCAAAACGCCACTTGAATCTCATCTCTCTGACATTCAAAGACACACTGGACCCCAAACCCCGCCCCCTCTGCCTTCCACTGTGCCCAGCACCCGATGCTCAGCTCTTCTACCTCACTCTTCCCCAGCCGGACTGGGCTGCTCACTATTCCATCAGCCAGTTTGTGTTTTCCTGCCTGCACACCTCTGCTCAGGCAGGTCTCTGAAAATGAAAACCTTTCCTTGAGAGGAGGCTGACTCCTGAACTTTAGGGCCTGCTCAAATGCCAGATCCTTTCCCAGCCACCCCCTGCCCCAGTCATGTGTCCTTTCGATTCTTTGAAGAAGCAATTTATATCAGCCTCAGTCATAAGAATTTGCTTTGAAATTAAAGCAATAACTAATACTGGGGCTTCCCTGGTGGCTCAGCTGGTAAAGAATCTGCCTGCAATGCAGGAGACCTGGGTTCAGTCCGTGGGTTGGGAAGATCACCTGAAGGAGGGCATGGTGACCCACTCTAGTATTCTTGCCTAGAGAACCCCCAGGGACAGAGGAGGCTGACAGGCTACCATCCGTGAGGTCACAAAGAATCTGATGCTACTGAGCGACCAAACACAGCACAGCAATGCTTACTGACCTAGCACATGCCAGGTCCTGTGCTAATTGCTGTATCTTGTTTGATCTTTCTGATAATCTAATGACTTGGGTATTATCCCATTTCACAGATGAATAAACTGAGAAATGTTGAATAACTTCTTCAGTGTCATGTAACTCAGAAGTGGTAGAGCAGAATTCCTGATTCCAAAGTCCATGCTGCAAGCTCATCACAGTCTATTGCCTCCCTAGCATTTTGATCTGTCTGTATGTGTTAAACATCTCCCATCTCATCTCAATACATTGTTATCTGAGGAAGAGGAATCATTTCTTATATACTCTTTCCCCAGCAGTGTTTGAGAGAGCCCCACCATGATAAGGGCTTCCCCAGTGGCTCAGCAGTAAAGAATCCACCTGCAGTGCAAGAGACACAGGAGACATGAGTTCCATCCCTGGGTCGGGTAGACCCCTGGAGAAGGAAATGGCTACTTACTCCAGTATTCTTGCTGGGAAATCCCATGGACAGAGGAGCCTGGCAGGCTGCAGTCCATGGGGTTGCAAAGAGTTGGACACGACTGAGCAACTGAACACAAGTAATGAGCATCTTCACTCACACTAAAATGTAAACGACCAACTGGAGCATCCATAACCAGATGATTTTGCCTTAAACCAAAACCCTGAAATTACATCTGGGCTGTGCTGCTTGCAATATAGTACTTTGTTCCCCTGCCCTTGCACCCGTGAGACTGTGTGCCTGATTCCCCTACCTAGGGTCAGCTGCTGCATCACCCCACCTCCGAAAGTTCCCGAAATGACTTGCCTTGGCAGATGGCTCTGCCCTTTAATTAGCCATTCAGTTCCTGCTTCCCCTTATTTAATATCAGGAAGTGTCCATGTGTTTCATCCCCTTCCCCCTCTTGGACATAGTGCCTTCCTACTATTCTTTTCCCATTTTGTACTTTTGTTTGGTGCTTTTCCCTTCAGTGTGTTATCGGAATCCAATCTGGGGATTTTGCCAAGTTGTCTGAATATTTTATCTCCATATGTGGTATCTCACTTCGTTTTTAAACCCTCCTTTTTTGGTATGAATGCACATACTCTCTATGAGCTATTTTAGGACCCAGCATCATTAAGAGACAAGATTAGTGTGGTCTGCAAATCTACCATAACTTGGAGAAGTCTTTATACTTCACTCTCTTAGCCACATTAATCAATACTCAGTGAGAGTTATAATGTCAATGATATAACCCTGCATATTGTAGAAGTCCTGTTTTTGATGTGAGGATGACTGATGATCTTTCCCCACAGTAGATCTACCCTTCTCATTGGGACTTGCTTGACTAACATAGATTTAAATTATTTTGCATCCCTCATCATAGGCAAATTCATTGGTGAATGGACAATAGCCAGGAAAGAAGAGGAAGTCAAGTGGAAGATTAAAGAAAATCACAATGAATAATCTTCAAGCTGATAAATAAGAAGTGACTATAGCACCACTTTGGTTAGGTACTTTGGCAATGTGTACACTGGTGTATTTTCAAGATAATGGCTATCTTCTTAGTTCCATGTAACTAGTCATGTTATGTTCTGAGTTTTCTGCTGCCCTTTTCCCACTATATACAATCTTATCTGTCCCTCCTACCAATGAACAGGAAGTATATCTGATTCCAGAGTTTCTGGCTCAGTTATGATTCTATAAGGAGATTGGCATCTCTCAATTAGCCCTGCAGGGGAAAGCATTAGAGAACAACGATGCACTAAGCTGCATGGCACTAATTCTGAGTCCAGCAAGATTTCAGAGAATTAAGAGGGAACTGGAGCTGTAAAAAAAATTTCAATAGGGAGATGAACTTTCAGCCTTAGAGCTCCAAATAAAGAATAAGATATAGATAATAGATGAGAGGAAGGAGGACATTCCAAGTAAGCAAGTGCATCAGTATAAGCAAAGGTTCTAGAAGTAGCAATAAGCATGTAATGAGAGAGTGGGCATGAATGCTAGGAGCAGAGAATGAGTTTTGGTGAGAATAAGAAAGAAGGGTGAATTCGTAGGATAAACATCGGAGAGGTAATGGAAGAAATGAAGAAGGTAATGAAGAGGAAAATGTGGTTGAATAGTATATCAACAAAATCGGACAAAAATTGACTATTAGGAAGAATTTGACTTTTGGCCATTTCCCAGGTTCAATGGAGTACATATATTTCGCTCCAAAACATGACCTTTCCTAACATCTTCTGTGCAGCTTTTTCAGATTAATAAATTAGTTATCTTGGTAACCATGGATACCTTTATAATTAAAGCTCTCTTTTTCTTGATCACTGGGAGAATGAACTTTGTTATGAATCATGTACATTGCATTTAGGTAGATGAGGTGGTGCACTAGACTGGTTTGTGAGATACGAGAGCTCCCAGAACCAGGCAGTGGAACCTCAAAACTTCATGGATGTTAAAGATGCCATATGAATGTACTGTAGGGCACATTCATGATGGGTACATTCACTTCCAACCCAAAAGAAAATTCTCAGACCTGCCCCAGTTTCTTCTCTACAAATGGGTTAAGTGGCTTGTCTAAGGTCTCCTAGCTATAAGTGGTAGACGAGCATCCAGGGCCAAGCATTCTCTCCCCAAAAGAGCGCTGGGGGGTTTGTTTGTTATTTTAATGATAACATGGTGAGGGCATCTCAGGTCATGTCTAGGGAGTGTTTTGTGTTCTGTAAGAGACTAGGAAATTGTTCACATATTTCTCTTATAGTATTCCCATGCTTTTTATAGGACAACAAATTTTAACTCTCTCCTCTCTACTACAGCTTTGTATAAGATTGGCTTAAATGAATTGCTTGTCAAGTTAAAAGTTAATCCTATTTCAGGATCTTTTCCTCATGACATTTGTGTGTTTTGTGGGAACTGCCCTTCTTTAACTCTTCAGAATCAAACTGAAATATTCCAAATTTAAATCTGTCAACATTTCTTCCTTTTCTGTATCTTTAGTGATTTCTCAGAACATTGCTATTTATAGCAGCAAGTAAACTGTAGTCTGTCACTCATTTGTCTAGAACTTAATTAAAAGTGGATATTTCCCTGGCAGTCCAGTGGTTAAGACTCCAAGCTTCCAGTGTACAGGCTGTGGGTTCAATTCCTAGCCGGGGAACGAAGATCACACATGTCACATGGCACAGCCAGAAAAAAAAGTGTCTGAGGGAGAGAACACAGACTTAGGTGGACATTCCCTAGGAGGATCTGACTCTTTCCAGGTACTTTTAAGGTGACACTGACTCATTAAATTGAATTTTACTTTTCTTCCAAACTTAGAAATTTCTTCTTCCTTACAGCTTTAAGATCTGGGTCTTTCTGTATTTCATTTTCTCTTTCTTCTCCTTCTCCTCTGCCTCCTCCCTCCCTTCCTCCCTCCCTTCATTTTCTTCCTCTTTCCCTTCAAGGAATGATTAAAAGGAAGAGACCACCTAAGCTTACCAGGCAAGAATTATAAAAAATAAGGGAGCAATATAATAAATTTAGAGAGTTGAGAAAGATCAAATGAAATGGAAAAAGAACTAATTGAGTTGAGAAAGGTAAGAAAGAAACATGGTGTACCCTGGCTGGAGGCACTCATCTGGAACAGAAAAGTAGGGAGCGTTGGAAGTTAGGAAAGTCTTGGGATGGCTTTTTCCCTACTCCAGCCACCAGGCATCACTGCTACAGCTTGGTTGCTGCCTGGAGTTGTCCACAGTGGGGAAGGGGAGGAGAGACACAGTGGGCAGTTATTCTGTACAGGATGTCTGCTAGACGTATGTTTGAGTGGCTTGAAGTCTTTACTGGAACAAAGACAAAGATAAATAAATAACTGAACCTGAACCTATCCGGGTGTTTGTCCCTATATGTTTAAATAGTCTGTGACTCGTTTTAAATGGAATCCAAACACAGAGCAAGATTTAGATGGCAATTTTATTGCCCTTGGCTTGGCCTTGAGGACTGATTTTGAGCTTTCTGCCCAAAAATAAGCTCAGAATGAACTAGAAGTTCCTTTATCCTTAAAAACAGAAATAATTGTGGATCTGCTTTGGCCTTCCTGGGGGAAAAAGGCAACATGGAAAGAGTTAGAAGTTGTTTGGTAAAGAGTCATTGTGTCAGCTGCTCTGATGAGGTAGGACAGAACCTTCAGGAAATGAATTGCATGGTACACATGCAATTCGAGGTAATTCTGGCAGTGAAACTGCTTGTCAATGGAGTATGTGGGATGGTGGTTCTTTAGAGTGGGGGAGGGGTGCAGTGTTGGATCTGCCACCACATCAGCCCCAAATGTCTTCACCATCCTACACTTCCATACAAGTCACATCCACCTGGTATCTCTGTGGGTCAACATTTGTTCAAGGATGTTTGAAATAGCAAGGGTTTTCATAAATGTTGTGCAGGGAACTGTTCCTAATGGTTCCTCCTTTGCCTCTCCACCCCATCAACTCAACAGGAGTCAGTGAGTAATACAGATTTTCATGGTATAGAATTCTTGTAGAATTCTAGGCATGGCCTGGTAGCAGAATTGACAAATTCTGGTCTGAATATTCACTCAGCCCATTCACCTGAGGTTGGATATATATTCAGAGTTGAGACAGAGAGGGGGTGGGAACTCACAGCATGATTTGTCTTCATCTGAATGCGCTGGGGATGGCTCTTATTCAAAGTATTTCTGCGTAGGGCTTCCCTTGTGGCTCAACTGGTAAAGAATCTGCCAGCAATGTGGGAGACCTGGGTTCGATCCCTGGATTGGGAAGATATGCTGGAGAAGGAAAAGCTACCCTCTCCAGTATTCTGGCCTAGAGAATTCCATGGACTATATAGTCCATGGGGTCACAAAGAGTTGAACATAACTGAGCAACTTTCACTTTAAGATGTTTTTAAAGAATTTTTGCTCCTTCTGAAATGTTCTACCTCTTGGAATAAGGACAGAATTGAAGGGAGATGGATATAATGGATCTAGCCTCCATTCAGTGCTTTAGTTTTAATACAGTTATTTCTAAATCATACCATGGTTGTTGGTACAAGGATAAATGCAATGGAACTGAGTAGAGAGTCCAGAAATAGACTCATATATATATAAGCAATGATTTACTTCAAAGGCACCATTTACTGTAGGAAAAATGGCAGTCTTTTCAACAAATGATGCCAAAGCAATTGGTTGTCTTTTGGGGAGGGGTGATGAACTTTTACCTCTACTTCCTACCATTAGTTCAGTTCAGTTCAGTCGCTCAGTCGTGTCCGACTCTTTGCGACCCCATGAACCGCAGCACACCAGGCCTCCCTGTCCATCACCAACTCCTGGAGTCCACTGAAACCCATGTCCATTGAGTCGGTGATGCCATCCAACCATCTCGTCCTCTGTCGTCCCCTTCTCCTCTTGCCCTCAATCTTTCCCAGCATCAGGGTCTTTTCAAATGAGTCAGCTCTTCACATCAGGTGGCCAAAGTATTGGAGTTTCAGCTTCAACATCAGTCCTAGCAGTGAACACCCAGGACTGATCTCCTTTAGAATGGACTGGTTGGATCTCCTTGCAGTCCAAGGGACTCTCAAGAGTCTTCTCCAAACACCACAGTTCAAAAGCATTAACTCTTTGGCACTCAGCTTTCTTTATAGTCCAACTCTCACATCCTGACCACTGGAAAAACCATAGCCTTGACTAGACGAACCTTTGTTGGCAAAGTAATGTCTCTGCTTTTTAATATGCTGTCTAGGTTGGTCATAACTTTCCTTCCAAGGAGTAAGCATCTTTTAATTTCATGGCCGCAATCATCATCTGCAGTGATTTTGGAGCCCCCCAAAATAAAGTCTGACACTGTTTCCATTGTTTCCCCATCTATTTGCCAGGAAGTGATGTGACTGGATGCTATGATCTTAGTTTTCTGAAAGTTTTCTTAAAGTTGAGCTTTAAGCCAACTTTTTCACTTTCCTCTTTCACTTTCATCAAGAGGCTCTTTAGTTCTTCTTCACTTTCTGCCATAAGGGTGGTGTCATCTGCATATCTGAGGTTATTGCTATTTCTCCCAGCAATCTTGACCAGCTTGTGCTTCCTCCAGCCCAGCATTTCTCATGATGTACTCTGCATACAAGTTAAATAAGCAGGGTGACAATATACAGCCTTGACCAGTCTGTTGTTCCATGTCCATTCTAACTGTTGCTCCCTGACCTGCATACAGGTTTCTCAAGAGGCAGGTCAGGTGGTCTGGTACACAACAATTAATTCAAGATGGACCAAAACCTAAATATGAAAGGTAAACCTATGGAGCTTGTAGAAGAAAACAGGAGATCTTCATGGGCTTGGTCTGGGCCAAAAACAAAAAATCTAACAGAACACAAAAAGCATCAATCATAAACGAAATATTTGATACACTGAACTATATTAAAACTAAGGACATCTTAGTTTTAAAATTAGGCTGTTAGAGAATCCATAGCATGTCTTCAAGACATGTGACAGAAAATCAGGCTAGATTTCTTCCATGTGGGCTCCAGAAACTGCCTTGGCTAAGACCAATGACCCTGCTCCTTGCTCCATCTATAGAGAAGTGGCTGCAAGTTGAAATAAGTGGCTTGTTGCAAGGCTGAGGCACTCGAATCTCACAGGAATCTTGCATTCCTCATGTGGTTTTGCTACGTGAGAGGCAGCTTTGTTCCAGGTCCCCTCCAATCTCTGAACACTGGAGCATTCTTCTCAGAACACTCCCTTGAGATCCCCTGAGCTTTGAGGTTGTCCCGCCAAGTCTGTGTGGAAAGGACAGAGCCTCACGGGGCCCTCAGGCTTGAGCCAGATCCACTGTATGGTGTCCAAGTTCTTTGGGTCCCAGGGCCCTAGAGGGAGCCCAAGATGCGGTGAGGGGCCTTGTGTTGGTGAGGACAGACGAGGAAGCATCAGAAACAGAGCCAGCAGTACACACAAACGCAGCCCCACTGTACTCACCGTGTCCACGTTAGCCACAGAAAAGACTAAGACCCCTGGCCAAGAGACATGCTTCCTTTCAGACCTAGGCTTTAGAGGGAAGGAAGCAAGAAATATATTTAGAGCTTTCAAAACTATGTTTTGCCTATTCTTACAAAGGGAAAAAATAAAACTACCCTGAGGGATTTTTTAAAAATCAGCTTTCAGTACTTGAGATGAGTGGGAAAACTCTTACATGCTGTTGTCATTTCCTTTCTGTTTCAAGAAATTAATTGTGGGCTGGAAATAGCCTGTTGCAAGAGGGGAGACTTCGTGCCCTTTGAATGCGGATTATGCCAGAAAACTTTCCAGGCCCCAAGGGAAGGTTGTCCCTTTCCCAGGACTCTGATGCAAGATGTCCCTGCAGTTAGATTCTTTATTCAGCTCCAAGACCCAAAGCAGTGGACAGCTGAAATTCAGAGGGAATAATTAACTCATTCTTTGAAGAAATGGCCTCGAGCTTTGACTTTGGGCCAGGTTTGGTTCTGGAAGTACTGTACTGTCACCCCGGGATTACAGGCTCCTTCCCTCTAACGTGGACTCTCTCAGGCGCCTGGGGCTGTGCCCTGTGAATTAACAGTGGAGTGCATTTGCAAAAATCTTCTGAGACTTTTTTTTTCTTCCATTATCCAAAGAGTAAAGATTGGCTGTTGTCCCCGCCTCTCCAAACAGAAATACTAGTATATAAAAAGGAAAAACATTAAATATTTTGGGAGTTCACTATATTAATTGGAAAGTTGCAGATAAGCAAAACAGCTGGTAAGTTAAAACTCATTTAAGCGTGAATCACAGGAGAAGAAAATTTTGTAAGCAATAAATTTTTCTTCCTAATTGTTTTCTGACTGTCCAGATGTATGCATCACCGAAGTATAGCTTAAAATCCTGCTGGTGGCTGAGGGAAGCTAGTCTGGTCTTTGAAAGTAACTTCAGATAACCAACGGAGGGGACAGTCTCCCAAACAGAATCAAGTATTTACTTCTAGTAATACTTGCAGATTTCTAGCGTGCTGATGGATGTTAAAGACTGTTTAAAAACGTGGTTTGGCTTTGTGCCCCCTCCCATAGGTCCTTCCATCGTGACGCCCCCCAAGGACATCTGGAATGTCACTGGTGCCCAGGTGTATTTGAGCTGCGAGGTCATCGGAATCCCCACCCCTGTCCTCATCTGGAACAAGGTCAGTGGCAGAGACTTCAGGAAGACACCCTAGACTGACCAGTGAGTAGTTACACTGCATAGGAGAGTAATGGCCTGAAACCCTCAGCCTGTGAAGGCTTTCCCACAGTCTTCCAGACACCAGTCCTGTGTCTTATCAAATGACTTCTCTGACATCTGGAATAGTCCCTGTTGTGCTCTTGTTAGCAGTCCCCAAGCACCAAGCCTCAGGGGCTGAAGGAACTGTGATGCTGGGCACACACCCCACCCTCTGAGTGCGTGTGTGTGTGGCCCAGTATAACATAGTGGTTAAGGTTGTGAGTTCCTTAGGCGGGCTGGCTGAGTTCTAAGTCAGGGTTTCTCAGCATCAGCACTACTGGCATTTTAAGCCAGATGGTTCTTTGTTGCCAGGGCTGCCCTGTGCACTGTAAGTAGTTTTGCAGCGTCCCTGGCTTCTACCCGCTAGATGCCAGGAGCATGTGTGCATTCTCGCATGTGTGCACACACACGCACACACACACACACACTCCACTGTGACAGTTAAAAATGCCTCCAGACATTATCAAATGTTCCCTGGGGAGGAGGTCACCCTAGACCTCAATTTTTCCACTGTGTGATGAACATAGCTTGGAATTCTTGTAAAGATTACATAGGAAGTCACCCAGCTAAATCACTGGTGCTCAGGAGCGATGTTAGCTACTCTTCCTGAAAATGTTTCCCTTGGAAGAGCGTTATCTTGTATATGAGTGTTACCTTCACATATGAAAGACAACAAATTTCTTGCCCGCCTGTAGAAGGGAAGAGAAAAGATTGGCCAAATCAGTTGATACTTTAACACTTCACAGTCATAACGTACATTACTTTACATTAGTGCTCTTATACTTTTGACTTGTTTAAACCTCACAGCAGTCTGTGGAGTATATATCATCAAGCTCATGCTAACAAAAGGGAAATATTGTTTCAGGTGAGAGGCGTAGCCAGAAGCCCCTTTGCAGCTGGTTTGCTTCTCCAGCAAGCTTTGAAATGGATGACGTCTGCCCTGATTATTTGATTTGCTTGGTGTCTGAACAGAGGAGCAACTTCTGGAACTCCAGGAGTGATTGTGGCTCCCATAGTCAGAACTCTTTCTGTTGCAAGTTGTAGAAACTCGCTTCACACTAGTTTAGGGAACAACAACAACAAAAACTGGGGTGGGGGAGAGGGCATCTGAGTCCAGGTGCCCAGTGGGGTCAGGCTCTTTGTTCTCAGTGTAGGGCATCTCATTTTCTCCTTGTGCTTCAGAAAGATTCCTCCTTGCTGTAGGCGACAATTGTCGCCAGCAACTCCAAAGACCTCAGAGGAAAGAGGGTATCCCCGTGCTACTTTGTAAAATTCCCACTGAAGGACTCTGACCCAGGTTGGGTCACCTGCTAACCGCTGGCTCCCCCGTGTGGCCAGATGGGTGTGGCGCCCTCATGGAGCCTTGTTGGAGCAGAACAAGGGTGACCCCAGAACCTGCCTGGAGTAGGGGTAGGCAGAGGTGTCAGAAGCTGTGCTACAAGCTGCCCTTTACAGCTGAAATTTCTCTAAACGTAGGGATGAAATTTTACCTCAGCAAACTACTTTTTTAAAGGGAAGGCAGGAGCAGTGAAGAGCATAAAATCAGCTGATGGATGTATTCCTCTTGGCCTTCAGTGAAAGCTGCTGGTGCTCCTTCATTGCTTATTTGGAGGTTTCTGGTTTGTTCCAGGGGGTGAAGAGGTAAAGAACAACTTTTTAAAAGAATTCCCGTAAAAAGCTCTGTGCAGCTCTCTAAGGATCACACATTGAGAAGCCAGGGTGACCCAGGTGTCATGAAAGATCTTGACAAGACCCAACATCATGACAGATCTTGGCGGAGAGGAGTTCAGTCCTTTGTCTACCCGTCCTTGCAGCTAACATACCCACACACAGGGAGCAAATTAGCCTCAGGAATCTTTTCCTTTAAACTTTGAGATCCTCTGGGATTGATCCCTTGGATCCCTTGAGGGCTTGTCAACTGGAGGAGTTCTGGGGGAGGGTGGGAATGGATGGAGTGGGAGCGAGGAGAAAGAAACAGAAAAAAATTTTTTTTCTATAGACCTTCCAAAACAAACAAAAACCCTACTTCTAGGTTCTGCTGATTTTCTTCTATCTTCATAATGTAATTTGCACATGCATGACCTAAAGCAGTGTTGTTCAAACTATAGACCATGACCCATCAGTGAGTCTTGAATTTAATGTAGAGATCACAACCAGTCTTTTCTTAAAGACTAAAAAGTAGAACAGAAAATACCTTAGGTAAAGGCACATTTAGTAAAGGTATTTCTTATTTATTTATGTGTGGTTACAGTCTTTGTTGCTGCACACAGGCTTTCTCTAGTTGCAGTGAGTCAGGGGTTACTCTTCGTTGAGATGCACAGGCTTCTTGGGGTAGCTTCTCTTGTTGGGGAGCACAGGTTCTAGGCGCACAGGCTCCAGTAGTTGCAGCACGCAGGCTCAGCACTTGTGGCACATGGATTGTAGTTGCTGTGAGGCATATGGGATCTTCCTGGATCACGGATCCAACCCATGTCCCCTGCATCGGCAGGTGGATTCTTATCCACTGTACCACCAGGGAAGTAAAGGTATTTCATAAAACTTTTCTTCTGTATATTCCAGATAGCAATGCAAAACATGTTCCTTACTATGGGCCATGTCAGAGCACTTTGAGAGTCACTGGCCTAAAGAATTAAACAGGCCATTTGTTTTCTCCTCCACTCCCCTTGTAACCAGCCTGTTACAGATTTATATTTAAGCCTATACAGATTTATATTTAAGATCACCTGTCAAATCCAATTTAAGCATGGAACTGCTTTTTGGACATAAATGAATCTTAGAATCCTCTCTTGTTAAACTGAAGTTCCAAGAAGGTAGTGTGTCTTTCTTGCTCAAAGATTCTTAGCAGCAGCAGAACTGACAGGATGACTGTTCTCTCTGAGACCCTCTGGCTACAGTGACAGTTCTGTGGCAGGCCCAGCCTGGTGAGTGGCCTGTGCTATTCCGACCAGTACCTATCGTGTGACCTTAACAAGTCCCATACATATATATTAAAAAAAAAAACTCCTGGGATTGGCATATATACTACTATGTATAAAATGGGCTTCCCTGGTGGTTCAGACCGTGAAGAATCCACCTGCAGTGCAGGAGACCTGGATTCAATCCCTAGGTTGGGAAGATCCCCTGGAGGAGGGCATGGCAACCCACTCCAGTATTCTTTCCTGGAGAATCCCCATGGACAGAGGAGCCTGGCAGGCTACAGTCCATGGGGTCGCAAAGAGTTGGACACGGCTGACGGACTAAGCACAGCACAGTATGTGTGAAATAGATAACTAACAAGACCCCACTGTATAGCACAGGGAATTCTACTCAGTGCTCAGTGGTGACCTAAATGGGAAGGCGATATTAAAAAGAGGGAATATATGTATACATATAGCTAATTCACTTTGCTGTACAGTGAAAAATAACAACATTGTAAAGCAAATGTTGTCATTGTGTTCGGCTCTGTGACCCCATGGACTACCGCCCGCCAGGCTTCCCTGTCCTCCACTGTCTCCTGGAGTTTGCTCTATAATGAGCAGCTATACTCCAATAAAAACTTTTTTATTAAAAAAAAAACAAAAGCCCCAGCCTACAAAGATTACAAGAGCCATATTTTGAAATGGGGACATGAACTGAAAAAGCTGTATTTACCTTAACTCTGGTAAGTCAGAGGGATGCTTACAGGGAAGGTGAGAGACCAGAATTCTTTCCAAACATTTAGATGTTTCCAAGATTAAGAGGCTTTCTATTCCATTCTTTTCCTGCCTGAACATTTTTTCAGATTAGGGCTCATGACCTCTAAGAATATTCTTTTTTCAGTTAAAAAAAAAAAGAGTGATTGTTAAAGGAGAAACGATCCAAAGATGTTCATAATGTCCTCCACCTCCATCCACTCCTTGAAATAACCAATATGAACTTTTTATCTTAAAGTGAAGAGGAACTAAAAAGCCTCTTGATGAAAGTGAAAGTGGAGAGTGAAAAAGTTGGCTTAAAGCTCAACATTCAGAAAACTAAGATCATGGCATCCGGTCCCACCACTTCATGGGAAATAGATGGGGAAACAGTGGAAACAGTGTCAGACTTTATTTTTCTGGGCTCCAAAATCACTACAGATGGTGACTGCAGCCATGAAATTAAAAT
>NW_011495020.1:4214644-4260209 GCF_000754665.1 Bison bison bison
AATACGCTTACTCCTTGGAAGGAAAGTTATGACCAACCTAGATAGCATATTCAAAAGCAGAGACATTACTTTGCCAACAAAGGTTCGTCTAGTCAAGGCTATGGTTTTTCCTGTGGTCATGTATGGATGTGAGAGTTGGACTGTGAAGAAGGCTGAGCGCCAAAGAATTGATGCTTTTGAACTGTGGTGTTGGAAAAGACTCTTGAGAGTCCCTTGGACTGCAAGGAGATCCAACCAGTCCATTCTGAAGGAGATCAGCCCTGGGATTTCTTTGAAAGGAATGATGCTAAAGCTGAAACTCCAGTACTTTGGCCACCTCATGCGAAGAGCTGACTCATTGGAAAAGACTCTGATGCTGGGAGGGATTGGGGGCAGGAGGAGAAGGGGACGACAGAGGATGAGATGGCTGGATGGCATCACTGACTCGGTGGACGTGAGTCTGAGTGAACTCTGGGAGTTGGTGATGGACAGGGAGGCCTGGCGTGCTGCGATTCATGGGGTTGCAAAGAGTCGGACACGACTGAGTGACTGATCTGATCTGATATTCCTATTCATGTCCATATGTATACAAACACATATTCCTAGGGTATGGGTTGAAATGAGAATAAAGTTTGCAATTACTCTGAAATTGTTTTTTTCAAGAAATATTTCATAGGCATCCCTCCAGGCCTGCTTCTCAAGGACTATATAATATTCCAACTGTGGGTGTTCCATAGTTATTAAACACAATTTCTGTGTTTCCAACTTTTTATCACCTTAAATAAATATCACCTTAAATATTTGAGTATACATATCCTACATGCAACTGACTTTTTTTCCCTATAGGATAGATTCCCCCAAAGATACATGATTAGGTCAAAAGATTTATTTTAGTCTTAATAGACATTGTCAGAATATTTTCTTTTAAAAAACATTTTACCACCTGATTTTAATAATTATGAAAATGTTAAACCTGTTGGAGGCACTGTACCTTTTGAGAGAACTCCTTAGTACCCTCAATACAATAAACATTTCTTATCTGCAGTGTCTTATGCATTCTGCTAGTGTCATTGGTTCCTGTCTTCAAGGAATTCCGTCTGGTTTCTTTCCAAGTGAAGTATAGTTGATTTACAACGTTGTGTTAATTTCTGCTATACAGCAAAGTGATTCAGTTATAGATACATATTTTTTTTTACATTCTTTTCCATTATGGTTTATCATAGGGTACTGAATATTATTATCTGTGCTATACAGTAGGACCTTGCTGTTTATCCATTCAGTATGCATTAATAGCTTAACATCTGCTCATCCCAACTTCCCACTCCATACCTCCACAAACCCCTTCCCCTCTTTACATCCGCAAGTCTGTTCTGTCTGTCAGCCTCTTTCTGTTTTAATAGATGGGTTCATTTGTGCCATGTTGGATTCCACATGTGAATGGTACCATATGGTGTTTCTCTTTCTGCTTTACTTCACTTGGTATGACAATCTCTAGATCCATCCATGTTACTGCAGATGGCATTATTTTGTTCTTTTTATGGCTGAGTAGTATTCCACTGTATACAAGTCCACATCTTCTTTATCCATTCATCTGTCAATGGATATTTCGTTGTTTCCATCACTTGGATATTGTGAATAATGCTATGAACATAGGGGTGCATGTATCTCTTTGGATTATAGTTTTGTTTGGATATATATCCAGGAGTGGGATTGCTGAATCACAAATTAAAATTCTAGTTTTCTGAGGAAACTGCATACTGTGTTCCATAGTGGCTGCACCAGCTAACATTCTCACCAACAGTGTAGGAGGGTTCCCTTTTCTCCACATCCTCTCCAGCATTTGTTATTTGTAGAGTTTTTAATGATGGCCACTCTGACTGGTGTGAGGTGATACCTACCATTGTAGTTCTGATTTGCATTTCTCTAATAATTAGTAATGTTGAGTATCTTTTCATGTGCCTATTACCATTTGTATTTCTTTGGAGAAATGTCTATTTAGGTCTTACCACTTTTCGATTGAATTGGGGTTTTTTTTGTTGTTGTTAAGTTGTACGAGCTGTTTGTATATATTTTAGTGTATGGGGAGAGGGTATATTCTAAATTCATTGATTTACGTGAGGCTATCCAACTTTCCCAGTACCACTTGTTGAGGAGACTGCTTTTCACATTGTGTATTTTTGCCTCCTTTGTCAAATAGTAACTAACCACGGGCGTGTGGGTTTATTTCTGTGCTGTTCCATTGATCCATGTCTGTTTTTGTGTCAGTATCATGCTGTTTTGATTACTGTAGCTTTGTAGTGTTGTCTGAAGCCTTGGAGGGTTATGCCTCCTGCTTTTTTCTTCAAGACTGCTTTGACAATTCTGGGTCTTTTATGGTTCCATATAAATTTGAGGATTACTTGTTCCAGTTCTGTGAAAAATAGGTAATTTTTCTGTCATGGGTAATATGATAGGGATTGCATTCAATCTGTAGATTGCTTTGAGTAGTATGGCCATTTTAACATTAAATTCTCCAGTCCAAGAACATGAGTTGAGTGAGTTAAAGTTGTTCAATCGTGTCTGACTCTTTTCCACCTCATGGACTATACAGCCCGCCAGGCTTCTCTGTCCATGGAGTTCTCCAGGCACGAATACTGGAGTGGGTAACCATTCCCTTCTCCAGGGGATCTTTCCATGTCCTTGAACCATCTTCAGTTTTCTTTATTGTTTTACAGTTCTCAGAATATGTCTTTCACATCCTTGCCCAGGTTAATTTCTAAGGGTTTTATTTTGGGGGATGCAATTTGAAAGGCTTTTTTTTTGCATTCTCTTTCAGTATTTCATTGTTAATGTCAAGAAATGTAACTGATTTCTATATGTTATTCTTGTATCTCGCTGAATTCATTTATCAGTGCTAGTAGTTTTCTGGAATTGTTAGGGTTTTCTATATACAGAATCATGCCATCTGAATATAATGACAATTTTACCACTTCCACTTGGATTATCTTTTTTCTTGTCTGATTGCTGTGGTGTCAGATTACTTTCTAAATTCATTGTAGCAGTTCACCCTCCCCCTCCGCAATGTATGGGTATCATTTCCCTGTATACTCACCAGCACTGAATATTACCCCTTTTTAGTTTTTGTTAATGAGGAGTAGAAGTATCATTTCATTATTGCTTTTATTTGCTTGACTATATTGAAAATATTTTCATATTTAGATTTTCTTTTTATATGAGTTATCTGTTTGTAGCCTTTACTCTTTTTTCCACGGGGTTGATTCTTATTATCATTTTGTGGTTTTTTTGCACATTCGGGATAATGACCCTTTGTCATGTATTACAGATTCTTTTCCTAGACAACCATTTTGTCTTTTGTTTACAGTAGCTGTGGAGCTGAAAATTATTATAGTTATAGATTCTATTTCATCATAAAGTTCTGAAACTTCACCAGAAAGGCACAGCAAATATGTTCTAAGCTGCATAAAAGATCCCTGAAAGTCAGTGAATGCTTGAACATCAACCTGTAGGAATCAGACTAATGCATAATTCTGCAGTCATTGGCACTTTTTTCTTGGTTATTGCTTGTTACAGCTAAAATACAACTGGAGAGGGCTGAGATGACTTCCTGGGTCTCCCTCTCCTCTGGTTCTCCTCCTAGTTGAGTCTGTGGTGAGCAGTGACTTCTAGGCAGTTTTTTCTGCTGTACAAACCGCCAGTCCATACACATATGTAGAACTTTTGTCAGCCCAGCCTGCATCTTTTTCTCAAACTGAAAATGTATTTATCAACAAGTTCCCCTTACATAAGTAATGTAGTAAAGGAGTTTGCTGTATAAAAATTTTCCATGTAAAAATTCTTTGTACTTCTTTCTGTATGTTTTCTACATGGTATAAAACATTTACAATATGTTAAATATGAGTTCTGTTGAATATAGGTATTCATTTTCCAATCAAGTACTTAAAAGTTTCTTGGTACAGAGTGAGCCATTAATTGGCAGAGAACGCTATTTACTGAGAGCTACATGAGCTGAGGAGAATCAGCTCAGTTGCCAAGATTCACTATTTGATGCAGTAGTATTTTTCTGCTTTGGTCACATACAAAATCCTTAAAGAATTCTGAATATCAAGACTAGAGACGTATTACTTTAACCACTGAATCAAATTAATACTTAAAACCATTATTTAAAACCATTTTTAAGTAACTGCTTCAAAATCTGCACTAGTATAAACCATTTATGCCAGCTACTTGGGGAAGAGAAGGGGAAAAGAAGCCTATTGAATTTATCTGCCTTTATAAAATTCATTTGAGAAAAATACAAAGATACCTAATTTTCTCTAATAGTGGCAAAATGGGGACTCTCAGGGGGAAAAAAGCAAACAGGTGAAAACCAGCCACTCCAGATCAGTAACGCCTAGGGTTTGTTTTTGTTTTTTTTAATAGAGTAGGAGTTAGCCTAGATTCCACATGGTGTACAGAGTGCCAAGCCCGGTGTCATGAAGCAGAAAAAATAAAAGGGTGGTTCTGATGCTGAGACAACAGCTTAGTAACTGTGTGGTGGCAAATGGGCTCACAAGTAAGAGAAGCAACTCTGATGTAAAGTGTCCAAAAAAATTAGATACTATGGTCTAACTCAAGATTTGCTTAATTATAAGAGGAAAGGAAAACTACCTATTTGAGAATGTAAATCCATCTTTCAAATTACAAAGGTTAATAGTACTAAACATCAACCTAACTCTTATAGATGGCCTGGGATGGAAATAAACATTGCCTCGTGTATTCTTAGATATATATTTTTAAACCTACCGTTATCACAAGCCTTAAAATATTTATACTCTGTGTCTCAACAATTCTGCTTCTAGAAATTTATGCTAAATGCATATATATGGAGAGGTTATGGGTAAATTTTATTGTTTTGTGAATCTTTATATAATATTTTCAAAAGTTTATATAATGAACACGTATTAAAAGTTTGCCTTTTTAAATGAGGGGAGGAAAGTAGAAGTATTCACTAGTGGCCTCAAGCCAAGGAAACTGAGTTTTTTCTTCATCTTTCTGAACCTCATCATGACATGCACAGGTATACGCACCAAGTTTTGCTGTAAGAGAACAATGACAGCTTGTACTTGACAGGCATTTTTGCTCTCAGGCCTTTTAGTAAATCATTTGATGAACAAACCCTTAGCCCTCTGAACAAAGTGACGGTATTGGCTTTGGACTTATTTTCTATTGATGAGGCTGTTAGAGGAAGAGCTCCAGGAGTCGGGCTCTTACACAAGGTCCCAAGTATCAAACCTAAGGCGGTGACAGTTTGTCAAAATGGCATAGGGCACACAAGGCCCAACACTGACAAGCAGGATTTACAAGGGTGTGAGTGAATGATGGTAGCCAGTGGCAGGGAAGTATGAGTTTATATTCTCCAAGCATGCAAAAAAATACATTAATTTTAAATATACAAGCTTAGAGGAAGGAGTAAAAGAGAACGTATATTCTATGTAAGTATTTAGGAGAGAGTAACATGGAAACTGCTAGGCTTAATCCAGCTGGAAATTCTCATGTATACCCTGTGCAATTCTAGAAATACTGACCACTTCCAAGTTGATGATTCAGTGCAGAGAACTCAGACTATTCCCCTGCCTCCCCGTTTTTTTTGCAGGTAAAAAGGGGTCACTATGGAGTTCAAAGAACAGAACTCTTGCCTGGTGACCGAGACAACCTGGCCATTCAGACCCGGGGTGGTCCAGAAAAGCATGAAGTTACTGGCTGGGTGCTGGTGAGTACCAAGAGCTGACAAATATTTCACTCTTAGAATTAAGACACAGCAAACCTGGTCAAGGTGCCTAATGTACTGCCAGGCTCAAAGTATTTGCCTGCTCTTCCACATCTCTATCGGAGAAGGCAATGGCACCCCACTCCAGTACTCTTGCCTGGAAAACCCCATGGACAGAGGAGCCTGGTAGGCTGCAGTCCATGGGGTCGCTAAGAGTTGGACATGACTGAGCGACTTCACTTTCATTCACTTTCATGCACTGGAGAAGGAAATGGCAACCCACTCCAGTGTTCTTGCCTGGAGAATCCCAGGGATAAGGGAGCCTGATGGGCTGCCGTCTATGGGGTCACACAGAGTCGGGCACGACTGAAGTGACTTAGCAGCCACATCTCTTTAGAACAGTCTTATCACAGAGCAGCTGTTTCTCTTTCAGAGGAAACGTAAAAAAAAAAAAAAAAAAAAAAACAGCTGGAATTTATTAGGATGTTTTGGAAACAACCAAATAAATGAGAACCAATTTTTGCCCCCTAGGTGTTCAAAGCAAAAGGGAACTAAATGACCCAAGCATTATTTTTATCAGTTATTACTTTATTTTACTTGACTTTTGATAACCATGGACATGCAAGGCTAGTGTCCCTAGTTCTTAGATCACATACCTACACCAAGGTCTCCCTCAAACAAGGATATGTGCACCTAGCCTGTTTTTAACCTATGCAGTGATCTAAAGTTGTCCATGGCTTTTTCTCAGAGAAAGAATCCTCCTGGCAGAGCACTTGATAGCTACATAATTACTCCTAGCACAGGACTAGTACTATTTCTAGCAGTATCTTTGCCATGAACCCTCTTGGTCATGTTAGGAAACTTATGAAATTACTTAATTGAGGCCACTGGAAAAAGATGACCACCACAGAGAAACTGAAGATCTTTTTTTCTTTCACAGGTATCTCCTCTTAGTAAGGAAGATGCCGGAGAATATGAGTGCCATGCATCCAATTCCCAAGGACAGGCTTCAGCATCAGCAAAAATTACAGTGGTTGATGCCTTACATGAAATACCAGTGAAAAAAGGTAGGTAATATATCTCATAAGCATTTTAAAATGACTAGAGCTTTTGTTTGGGCTTTCCTATGGCTCAGGCAGTAAAAAATCTGCCTGCAATGTGGGAGACCTGGGTTTGATCCCTGGGTTGGGAAGATCCCCTGGAGAAGGGAATAGCAACCCATTCCAGTATTCTTGCCTGGAGAATCTCATGGACAGAGGAGCCTGGTGGGCTACAGTCCATGTGGTCGCAAAAGAGTCAGACACAACTGAGCGGCTAACATTTGTTTACTTAGTGCTTCTGTTTAATAAAGCACAGAACCAAGTATAAAAGTATCAGACAGCTCTTAATGAAATTCTGTTGATGTTAGGAATCCACAAGGGAACGGCATTAAGTATGTAATCAAAATTTAGAGTGCATGGCTCCAAAAGAACATTCAGTGGTTGATGGAATGCTATTACTATGACTTAGATGCTTTTACTTTATCTTACATGTAAGAGTCAAAACTCAAACCTGATTAGAATGGTTTATATTTCCCATAACTTTCTATCTTCACTGCATTTTCCTTGATGTTGTGACTATTATATTAAATTCCCATTTAAAAGGAAATGATTTGTAGACAATTCTGGTCCTTCACTTTGAGCTTTTATAAGAAAAAACCTGAAAGAGTATATTGGCAGGTATTCAATTCTGTTCTGCCTCTATCCACTTCACTGTCAAAATCTTCCTCTTAAGCACCCATCCTGGCGGTATGAGAGTCATGCTACTTTCCATTTATATAGTTCTGTTAGACTGATGTCTGAACTGGTTTTTTTCTTAAGCTAAAAATAAAAACAAAATTTATTGTGAGCATTTGTAAAAACCATTCTATTGTGTGGACCACTCAGCTGTGGTATGAAAGGAAGAAATATGAAGTAAAGATGTGTTTGGTCAGATTCTTTTCAGCCAAGATGTGTAAAGCCAAGTGACAGAACGAACAGCAGTAGCTCAGAGGCATGTGTTTGAGCCTCAGCTCTGCCACTGATTATTCCACTTTCAATTCTGAATAAGAACTGGAAGACAAAGGAAAGTTCCTTAGTCTCTCTCTAGCTTATCTTACTCATCTAAGAAATGTGCTTCTCCCAGTTCTATAATAAGGTCCCTCTCTTACAGATGGACCAGTACAAAAAAATCACCTTCCACATCTAAAAATCATATACAGGTAGTTCAAATTCAAAGAGCACTCCCACCGCCCACCATATCAAGTTATCCTCACACATTCTTTATCCCACATTTTAACATCTTCATTTATTGGGAAACACTACACTACCTCAAAATTAGAAAATAAAACCATATCCATATGTGTAACTAGTTTCTATCTTTTTTTTTTTAAACAGGTGAAGGTGCTGAGCTGTAAACCTGCAGAATGTATTAGTCTGCATAGCTAAAAGTAGTCATGGGTAACTACAGCCTCCTGTTCTTGCCTAGTAACCAGTTTCTTTTCATCCAGTCCACTAACACTTTAGCTATATTCACTGATTTTACACAGTGAAATACGAAATTAAGATAACACACCAAGACTATCTACAAAAATTTATTGTCTATTTACAGAAGAAAAGCATGCGTATCATTAAAACAAATAAAATGTGTTTTCTCACAGCGCAGTACATTTTTGTTTAAAAAAATTTTTTTAAGCTGTATCACAGAAACAAGACACAAGGATTTTTTAAAAGAGCTAAACACTCATCATTCGAGGTGCAATACTCATGGACATGAGTTCCTGAAACAACAGTTTGCACGCATAAGGCATTCGAACCAAAGAGATCTGGGGAAGGAGAAAAAAGAGGTAATTAGCAAAGCTGTATTGAAGCAACCCCACTTCCCTACCCCAGGAAAAGTCACAGACTCGGCACTAGAGGCGATGAACAAACGAGTGGGCTGCTAACACTCATCCTGTCACCTTGGCCTATGGTGGCTCTTTCTCCTAACAGGCCTTGGTATTTTACCCTTTTTGTCAGACTTAATTTATATTCACCCTTCTCCATGAAAAGTTTTTTTTAAAAAAAACACACTCATTGTTTAAAATTCCTTGTACAAGACCTTATTATTTCCAAAAGATGAACAGCTTACAGAAATTACCACGCTAAAACTTAAATTAGTTTTTAGAAAAACAGAATTGATATCTTTTTCTTCATTTAAAACCAGGAATCTTACAGAAAAATGCTACCAAAATTGTGAAAACACCAATCTGTTCACCACACTAAATCTGCCTGGATGCTGAGGCAAACATGGTTATATCCTGAATAGATAATAACTGCCAGGAATGTCTGTACCTACCTGGGTTTTATTTCGGCAGCCCCTGCATTCGTATGTATGGGTCCTAGTGTTCGCAATTGCCATTATTCCACAAAGATTGCAAACGTGAACCTGATACGGATCTGACGCCTCAAACAACCTCTCCCTTAGAAACTGGGCTGCTCCATGCGCGATCTGACAGTCTCGTTCCATCTCTCCAAAACGCAAGCCACCATCACTATTACGGGAAGAAACAAGAGGCTATTTCGTACTGGTTTTCTATTATCAATACCACTTTGACTAATGGCAAGTATAAAAAGTAACATTAGTAAAGAATGGCGATGGCACCCCACTCCAGTACTCTTGCCTGGAGAACCCCATGGACGGAGGAGCCTGGTGGGCTGCAGTCCACGGGGTCGCTAAGAGTCAGACACGACTGAGCGACTTCACTTTCACTTTTCACTTTCTTGCATTGGAGAAGGAAATGGCAACCCACTCCAGTGTTCTTGCCTGGAGAATCCCAGGGACGGGGGAGCCTGGGAGGCTGCCGTCTATGGGGTCACACAGAGTCAGATATGACTGAAGCGACTTAGCAGTAAAGAATGAGAACTAGACTCCAATTTTTCTACTCTTGTCTTCTGTCAACATGGTTAGGAGGCTAAGAAGTCTACCAACTATTTGATGTGCACTAGAAGGTCCCCAAACAGAGTAAACACATTAATTTCTTAAGTATAGCATATACTTTTTCAAATAAAATATAATGACGTACAGAATAAAATCTTGTAACATCATTTAACTTATTCGAATTCATCTGTATGCTAAAAATGTAATAATAAAAGTTAATCTAAATAAAGTAGCTTCTCCACGAGTGAGACTCCCAAGCAATCAAACCTGAAACAATAAATGCACATTGGCACAAGTAATGGAAAGAACAGGTGAATCAGTCACAGGTTTCCCCAGCTTAGTAAGTGAAATGAAATGCATTGTTCTGATAGGCAGGCAAGTAGATGGTAATGGCTTCCTTAATATTCTTCTATATAAAAGATAAAGAATGGTTTCATGGGAATACACACACACACACACATATATATATTAATAAAATACATATGATTAAAGAGCTTCTAATGATATTACCAAAAAGAAAACACTTGGTCAGCTTTAGAGGATTCTAAGTAACTGACCCATCATTTTGAAAACTGGTAAATAAAAGCAAAGAATCAAGCATTTATCATGTCTTTTACTATATGAACTATGTCACCAGGTAACCAGATGATGAAACAAAATTTCTCTCTATGAAAGTATTCCAGCTAATAAATGAAGGAATGATAAAATTAGAATCTCATCAGTCTGCAATCCCTATTTAATTAAAGGTTTTAGGTAATGAATATTAATGATCATTAATAGCTACTGAAGTCACAAAAGAAAAACAACCAGATATGGAAAGTATACAACTTTGAATACTGCCTTTTAAGTATTACTATTGAAGAACACAAACCCTTTACCTCATCAAGGCTCTAAATCCAATTAGCTATTTACAAGAAATAGGCACACACAGCCCAGGAATGCAATCAACAAAAATCCAGACTGTGAGAGGGAATTCCCTGGCAGTCCAGTGGTTAGGACTCAGCGCTTTCATTGCTGGCGCCTAGGTTCAACCTCTGGTTGGAGAACTAAGATCCCACAATTCAAAAAATCCAGTCTGTGAGAAACCCTCCATGACAAACAATCCAACAAATAAAGTGCAAGGAAAAAAAGTTAAAGGGTAACCCATAGATTAAGGAAAAAATACTTGAGACATATCAATCAACTACAAACCATGGGCCTTATTTGTATCCTAATTGAAACCAACAAACGTTTTTTAAAAACTATGCAACTGTCAAGAAAATCTAAACACTAGATATTTAATGATATTAAGGAGGTACGGTGATTGCTTTTATAACTTTCCTATCTTCTAAAGCAGGCGTTCTGAGAGTGTGGTCTGTGGACTCTTAAGGGTGAAAACTGTTTTTATAATAATACTAATGACACATTTGCTTCTTTCACTGTGTTGACATTTGCACTGACAGTTGCAAAAGTAACTGAATAAACTGCTGGAACCTGAACACATCAGGTGGGTAGAACCATACTTTACTAGCAATCATATTCTCCAGTGTATCTGAAGGGTGAGAAAACCAGTTTTATATAAAGAATGTCATTAATGAAGCAGTAAAAAAAAATGATTAGTTTTATTCAACTTTGACTTTTTAACAGTCTGATAAAATGAGTTCTCATAAGGCACTTTAGTTGTATACTAAAGATGGTGGCCTTGAAGTGCCTGCACAATTCTGAACTAGTCACTTTTATCATGAAATATCTTTTATACCTGAAAAAACAGCTGACACCAATCATGTTAATTTGCCAACATTAGCACCAACTATGTTAATTCAGCCTTAAGATATTTGGCAGACATTTTTTTCACTCAAGGAAAACAATTTTAAATATTTGTTGTAAATGATTAAAAATCAGAGTTTCAATGAAAGAGGAGAATTTTAGAAAAAGAAAACCTCTATCCAACACTCTGAGCTTGATAACTTCCCAATACTTAAAAACTTTCTGATGACATGGTGGTGATATTCACAAATGTGAAATTTTTTTTTTTTGATATAATGAAATGTGTCAACATGTAAAAATCTACACAACTCAATGAAAATATTTTCCAAATAACCAATTATGAAACCACGAAACTACATAAGTATAAAAGATACACTCAAAGTATAAGACAGGCCAATGGATTTCAATATAAAAGATTCATTTAAGCGGTTCCAGATTCTACATCACAACTAACCTTTCAGAAAGGACAACTTGTCACTCTAGTGCAGCATCAAAAAAAAAAAAAAAAATTCAGTCACCTGAAAATTACTAAAATATTTTTCCCTTTCAGCCATAAATCTGTGTGAGGTCACATAGTTAATTATAAAAAATGAAATCCTGCAATGGATTAAATGCAGAAGCAAACACAAGAATCAAGAATCCAGCTATCTTCTCACGAACCAGTTCATTAAGAAGATTTGCAAAAAGAAAAAAAAAAAGATTTGCAAAAAGATAAACCAATGTCACTTATCACTAAATTTATCCAGAAAATATTTTTCACTTAAAATGTTATTTATGTTAATATATAATGAATTTGTTACTGTTATTTTTTAAACCAAGTAATAAATATTTTAAACCTTTCTCGGTTTTAATTTCTAACATGATAAATATCAAAAGATACCAACTCCCACACAAAAGCCTTTTAGGATCCTGGACTCAAGAAATATAAGAACAATTCTTTTATATAAGATCGATGATGCAGCTCTCTTACCGAGATCTACCCTCCATCGGCTGTCTATTTAGAATCTGAATAGGTCCCCGAGCACGAGAATGAATCTTATCATCCACCATATGCTTCAAACGCTGGTAGTAAGTAGGGCCAATAAAAATCTGTGATGTGATTTTTCGACCAGTGAATCCATTGTATAAGACCTGAAACAAGCAGATTTTTAAGTACAGACTTAAAAATTACTAAACAAGTTCAAAGAATATATGTACATATACTATACAATTCCATTTCTATACACATCAAAACAGACTAAAATAATCTATGCTGTAAAAGGAGTAATTGCCTTGGGGTGGGGGTATGAAGGTAGTGACTGGAAGGAGACATGAGACAGCATCAGGCATAAAAGGATTCTGATCATTTTCTTTAAGGTCTGGGTGCCAGTCACACCTGTGTTCACTTGGTGAAAATTTATCAACCTGAGCATTTATGATTTATGTATATATCTGAAGTATGTGGTATACTTCAATGAAAGATTTATTTTTTTAAGAATGAAATAACACACATGCAAAAAAAGAATATACTTAACAAATTACCAGTGTAAAAGCAAACATACCTCATTTCCTCTGAGATGGTAGCCATAATCAGATAAAAGATTAGAAATCTTCTGCACATTAACAGCATCATTGAATGGAGTGGCATCACCAATTTCACCCTTGTTAGCTGATACCTTTAAAAAGAAAAGTTAATGTTTAAAAGGTTGCTTCCTTCTGTCTCTCTTTAGAAGTCTATGTTAATACAAATACAGTCTGTTTAAAAAAAAAAAAACACCTTTTTAAGAAAGGGAAGATTGGGGTCATGGAATTGGGGTCACCATGGTAAGGAGCATTCCAGCTCACTTCTACTCCTGGCTTCTGGATATCTTTGAATATGTCCCATTAACACTGTCACTGACTCACCTACTTGGTTGTTGCAAGAATTGAATTAAAATTGTACAAGAATGCAAAAAAAAAAAAGGGGGGGAAGATTTTGAACTTAAGGTTACAAATTAACTTAAATATCTATGTTATGGAAAGCTGTAACATAGGGTTCATTTTATTAGCATCTTACATAATAATAGAACAAACTACCTTTTAAGTCTTCAAATAGGAAGCTCTCTGTGAGACCACATACAAAAAGAATGAGACTCTCAAATATTTCCTATGATTCAAGGAAGATGACATTTTAATCCTTAAAACCAAGCCATCCATGTGTTAAGCTGTAGCTACTCTACCTTAATAAGATCCTTAAAAATAGAAAACCTCCACTGAAAGACACATGCATAGCTAATATTACAGCTATAAAACCATTAGGTTCACAATGAACTAACCACCACTTACAGAAAAAAACCTATCAAAAGAATAACCATATATTCAAAGACTGGATATAGTAAATTTTGCAAGAATTTTTAGTCATAACTTTGCAAATTTTTGCAAAAAGAAAGACAGACATAATCAAACCAATTAAAAGCAGGAAAGTAAGTGTCACACTGGCTTTTTCCACAGTACCCTGGCTCAGAATGAGAGAAATCACCTAACACTTTGGAAGAAACATCAATTTGAGACCTATATCTGTAAAGAAAATCTCTTACCTTCCCTTGAAGACATTCAATCAAGTGACCAATGGTCATACGAGAGGGGATGGCATGGGGATTTATGATGATATCAGGGGTGATACCTTCACAGGTGAAAGGCATATCCTATAAAGGAATTTTTTAAAAGACACTTGAAAAACTTAAATCTCTTAGCTACAGAACTAGAACTGATTCCCCTTCATCTGAACTTTTCTATGTCCTAAACTCTGTTCAACATAGTACGCATGCTAAGTTGCTTCAGTCGTGTCTGACTCTTTACGACTCTATGGACTGTAGCCTGCCAGGGTCCTCTGCCCATGGGACTCTCCAAGCAGGAATACTGAAGTGGGTTGCCATGCCCTCCTCCGGGGGATCTTCCCAACCCAGGGATCGAACCTGCAGCTCTTATGTCTCCTGCAGTGGCAGGCAGGTTCTTTACCACTAGCACCTGGGAAGCCCTCAATATAGATGTTCACCTACTTGTTCAGCACTACAATTGAAAGTCAAGCCTTTACTGCCTCTGGGCTCTTAAGTTAAAGCACATTTTAATAAAATGATCAATAAAACTGTGAGTCAGAGGTGATGAAAGATACCTACCTCCTGTCTATACTGAATACCACAAGTACCCTTTTGACCATGTCGACTAGCAAATTTGTCTCCAATCTGTGGAATTCTAACAGAGCGTACCTAAATTCACATAAAAATAACTTAGTTAGGTCATTCTGGTTTACTTTCTATAAACAACAATATGACAAAGCTATACTTACCCTTATTTTACAAAATTTATATCCTTCTTGGTTGAGAGTTACCATAACCTGATCCACAATGCCCGTCTCACTAGTCCTGAGAAAAGTGCTACAGTCTCTCTTTGTATAGCGTCTATTAGTGCCCTCCAATTCATCTTCATTTTCAGGCAAGGTGACTGTTTTGCCTATAATAACATCATCTCCTGATACACGAACTCCAGGAGCTATCAAACCATCATCATCCAGCTTGTCATAAATAGCATGTCTCATACCTGAGAAGAAAGAGAATTTTCTGAAATGGTAATACCATAAAGAAAAGTATTTAAAATGTCACATAATCCCTCTCTCAAAAAGATTAAAAAGCAAATATATACATCACTTTTAACCAGAGAGAAGTTCACAGGAATATCTAACACATGTTACAGTAACATGCCCTTATTCCAAACATTACAAACAATTCTGAACTTTAAAAAAAGGCACTGGACTGAGTACTGGAAAATCAAGATTCTCCATTTGCTAAGTGACTTTGGATAAATGTGTTGCCATCTTTTGCTCCCTATATTACATGAGAAAGAGTTATCTATGTCCTCTATACAAAATCTCCCACAGAAAACTTGAAATCTAAACTGTAACCTTAACTCCACTGAAAATCAGTTCACTACTACACAGAAGCACCCACAGGAAATGTGAGTACAAAAACGTGTTACTTCATGCAATACTGTTAGAAGCCAAAACTATAGCAGATATTCCCCCATGACATCCCATCCATCCCAAAAGCTGTATATAGCTTTTAAATGTCTGTAAAAACAGTAACTAGAAAATAAATCTGAGTTTTTCAGAAGAAACAAAGTTGTAGACATTCTCTCACTATTTATCTGCTAAATATATACATATACTGTGGCCAGACAAACACTATGATCACATCAGAATGTGAAGAGGGGAGGAAGTTCCCATGAAAATACGTAAACTAAGGGACAGGACACGGTACAAGTGAGAATGAGGCTGGGTGTGTCCCATGCAATTATATGGCCTCTCTTCTTTCCTAAATCCTTTCCTCAATGCAGAATAGAAGAATAGACCTAACAGAATAAAAGGATAGAAGAATAGACCTAGCAGAATAGAAGGACTATAGTAAGCCCACTCCAGCTGTAAAGACTTCAGGCAAATATATCTATTTCCTTAAATATAAGCTCTAAGAATGACTAGCAAACATACTCCCACACTGCATAAAGGAGGGTGGGAAGACAAAACCCAGAAAAACTAATCAGGAGTTAACTCTGAATTCCATAATTTCACTGTCAGTATCACTTACCCTGGCAAGTTTCACGTGTAGGCTTCTCAAAAACTTCTTCTTGATCAAACCCTTTTTTAGATTCCTGTTCCTTGTATGATCGATAGAAAACAGACCTAAAAATACAGGGTTCTAAAGTGAACTTTATTTTCCTTTAATAATACAACTTAGAACATACCAATAATTTTTACTTAGTTGATATCTGGTAATTTTAACCACAGCAATTAAACTATGAATCTAGGACAGGAGTTAACTGTATGAAGGGTCAAACTTAAGTCCTAAGAGCTATTACACAGGTCACCCATGTAACATTTGATACTTAACACAGCTTGAACTATGAGAACAGGAATACTAAGTCCAACCCTCGACCAAAATAAGAATCCCTCCCATAATAGCCCTCAGAGATGGTCACCCAGGATCTGCCCCAGTACTTCTACTGAGAAATTTATGATATTAAGCTATAATGTCCAACTCTGGTCTGATATCCTCTGACAACTATACAGAAAAAATCTATCCTCTCTTCTAAATTCTCAGTTTTTTAACCAATTTTCACATGCCATGGATTTGTGATTAATGTTCGACAATCAAACTGAATAACAGAAAATAAGACTGAAAAAGAAAAATACTATAATTTTAACAGTAGTTATTTAAGAGTCCTAAAACTTTTAGGTTTATCTTTACTTTTTAGAGCTGATTTCACCATTTTAACCCCTATACAGGCAACCATACAACAACCTATGTCTGACAGGTATCCACAAAGTTTTATGAATGGAGACAGATTACCTATCTTAACAGAAAAATTTCTCTGCTGTCAGATCAACATTTCTTCTTGCCTAACATTCAAAAAATTTGGACACACACGTCACACCTTTTTTTTTCTTTCTGGCTGTACCATGTGATACGTGGGATGTTAGTTCCCCAAGCAGGGGAACCATGCCCTCTGCATTGGAGGTACAGAGTCTTAACCACTGGACGACCAGGCAAGTTCCCACATCTATTTTTTAAAAACTTTTTTAAAAAATTAAAATATTAATATTTCCACTATATCTGTATTTTGGAAACTGTTATAAATAGCTGACCTGAAAAAGCCGCGGTCTACAGCTGAACGATTCATAATAACAGAGTCTTCTTGATTATATCCAGTGTATGATGCAATGGCTACAATTGAGTTGATACCTGTAGTATATTCAAATAGCAAACATTAAAGCATCACATGAGAAACAAAGAAAAATCACCTCTTTCTTTTAAATCTATCCTATTTAACTGTATTTACCGCAAATGTTTTCACCATGGTAACTGTCAAAGTCTACTCCTCCTGGAAGAGCAATCTGTGAGAAAACTACTCTGATGGTTAAATGTTTAATATAAGCAAATCCTAATAGTAGTCACTCCCACTGTATCCACTTTCTAGTCAGTGATTATATACATGTAACCGTATATTTATAAAGTCCCTCCCCCAACCAGGTTTCATGGTTCTCACCAGAACCCTGTGCCATAAACAAGGCAAGTATTATTATTTGCCTTATTAGAAAGATCTAACAAAATAAGACTTATCCATGATCTCAAAGTTAATAAGCAATAGAATCAGGTTCCAGCTCTTGTCTCCTGACTTTAAGTTTGACCTGGTACTACCCTGTTCCTCTCTTCACAGCCCTGCTCTGCTCCTAGATCCTCTCCCTATACTACAAAGAAAAGTGGTATTATCTTTTCTACCTCAATTTTATTTAGTTGCTACTGCCAAAACTATTTGTAATGAGACCTTAAGACTTAAAATATCAAGTATTGACAAACAAAACTGATAAACCTTTAGCCACACTCATCAAGAAAAAAAGGGTGAGAGCACAAATCAAAAATTAGATATGAAAACAGACAAGCTACAACTGACACTACACAAATATAAGGAGTCAGAAGAGATGACGACAAGTGACTATATGCCAATAACATGAACAACCTAGAAGAAACGGACAACTTCTTAGAAAAAGACGGAACCAGGGAGAACTAGAAAATACGAACAGACAAATCACAAGTACTAAAATTGAAACTGTGATTTAAAGTTTCCAACAGACAAAAGAGTAGGACCAGATGGCTACAGAGGCAAACATTTAGAGAAGAATTAAGACCTATCCTCCTGAAACTATTCCAAAAAGTTGCAGAGAACAGAACACTCCTAAACTCATTCATTCTATGAGATCACCCTGACCCTGATATCAAAACCAGAGAAAGATACCACAAAAAGAGAAAATTACAGGCCAGTATGCCTGATGAACACAGACACAAAAATCCTCAACAAAATATTAGCAAACTAAAGTCAAACAAAACAAAACAAGAGTTACCACATAATCCAGCAATTTCACTCCTGGGCGTATATCCAGAAAAGATGAAAACGCGAATTCAGATGATACATGCACCCCAGTGTTCATAACTGCACTATTTATAATAGCTAAGGTACAGAAGCAACGTAAGTATCCATCAACACGGTCAAGCTGTATAATGCAGAGAAAGTACATAAAGATGCAGGATCCTCAAGGTAGGGGGGACCTGAAGATAGAAGACATCTGCAGAAATCCCAGGGTCTTGGGAGATGTGATGTGCTCCTACTGCTATGGAAGCCAGCAAGAGGACTTACGTGACGTTTGTGATACATGGAATGGGCAAGACTTCCCTTGCACATCCTCACGACATACTGTGCTACCCTATGGCCCTCCCTCTCGTCCAGGTGACAGAGCCTGTAGATGCTAAATGGTCTTGGCCCTTGTAGGGCTTTCCTCCTCTGCTGTGACAACCCCTGATAGCCCACACACGCTATATCTACTGCATCCCAGGAAGCAACCTCCTCCATCCTACAACCTTTATCCAAGGTACGCAGGCAAGTCTGAAAGATCAGATAAATTTAGCTAAAAGCAGTAAACTTCTGAATTTTATTTCTAATACTTTCTTCTTAGCTTAAAAGCCCCAAATCAAAAAACAGTGTAGTGAAGAGGAAAGAGAACAAAAAAGGAAAATGGAGGAAAGACCTATTTCTGGTCTTAAAAAAAAAAAAGCCAGAGTCTGCATTCTGGGTTTACAAAATAAGTTGTACAACTTTGGGCAAATAACCTTTCTGATCCTGTCTCCACATATGTAAAACAGAGAAGATACAACCACCACTATTACTAATCAATTAACATTTATTTCTCCCTTATGAACTGGTAGGCACAAAGCCATGAGTTTTAAGTGGATATAACCATTTAATCATCACAAAAGCTTTGAGGCAGTTTGTAGGTGAAAAAACATCACAAAACTTTTATGATGCTTAGAAATAATATGTGTGAAGTACTTTGGATGGTATTTCACAAACTGCTCAAAATATACCAATAATTTTTAAAACATTATCTGTTATTCCAAAGACTATCAACATGTGAAATCTAGGATTACAATTCATCTGTCAGTCAGGCTGTCCCCACCCACTTCAAACCTCAGTTCAGCACTAAGGAAGCTCTAAGTACCCTGAGCCACTTTAAATCAAGGTGAACTTCTGTCACAAGGATCTCTGCTCCCAGAAGATACCTTCCAAGGTAATAGTACCCTATAAAATAGGAATGATACTAATCAAAAGATCACTTAAGATAACCCAGTCTGCCCCTTCGCCTTAGAGATCAGAATCTGGTCAATGCAGCTGGCATATCAAGCAGGGACAGAGCTAATTATTTAGCCAGGAGGGTCAGGAGATTGGTTACATCAATGTGTGTGAAGTTGCTCAGTCGTGTCCAACTCTTTGCGACCCCATGGACTGTTGCCTACCAGGCTCCTCTGTCCATGGAATTTTCCAGGCAATAGTACTGGAGTGGACTGCCATTACATCAACAGATGTAGCAAATAACTCAACATACTGGGGACAATGGGAGCCAGGTTTCTCACTGTCAGAGAATGGAGTTCTAAAACAAACACTACAGTGTTGTACTGGGAGATATGGTATAAACTCATAGTTCTTTAGTATATATAGATATAAAAATAGGTAAAAGTGAGAGGAGTATATGCATACATATATTTTCCTAGCTCCAGCAGCTGAGAGGACCTAGAAATGATGACACTCTAATACCAAGGACCAAGCCTAGCACCCAGATTTTGGTTTCCACACACTATCCTTCACTAAAAGAAGAAATGGCCAAGTCCAAGTTTAGGGGAAGAAAGGCACAAGATGAAACAAAAGGTAAGGAAGTGCTTAAAGAATGATGAGGACCTAATGGAGTCATCTTGAAGATGCTCTCACTGGAAAATCTGGGATTTCAGCATCAAAAAGGAAAGAATGATAAAATTAGAAGATCACCATTTGGCAACACTTACACAGTAAACTAATGTGAGATAAAAAATGGGATATTTACATCCTCTCAAAGTATCTTCTAACAAAGACTTATTACTCACTTAATAAGATTGCTAGAAGACATATCAATAACCTCAGATATGCAGATGACACTGCCCTTATGGCAGAAAGTGAAGAGGAACTAAAGAGCCTCTTGATGAAAGTGAAGAGAAGAGTGAAAAAGCTGGCTTAAAACAACATTCAGAAAACTAAGATCATGGCATCCGGTCCCATCACTTCATGGCAAATAGATGGGGAAACAATGGAAACAGTGACAGACTTTGTTGGGTTTTTTTTGGACTCCAAAATCACTGCAGATGGTGACTGCAGCCATGAAATTAAAAGACGCTAAGAAAAGCTATGACCAACTTAGACAGTGTATTAAAAAGCAGAGACATTACTTTGCCAACAAAGGTCCGTCTAGTCAAAGCTATGGTTTTTCCAATAGTCATGTATGGATGTGAGAGTTGGACCATAAAGAAAGTTGAGCACTAAAGAATTGATGCTTTTGAACTGTGGTGTCGGAGAAGACTCTTGAGAGTTCCATGGACTGCGAGGAGATCCAATCAGTCCATCCTAAAGGAAATCAGTCCTGAATATTCATTGGAAGGACTGATGTTGAAGCTGAAACTCCAATACTTGGGCCACCTGATGCAAATAACTGACTCACTGGAAAAGACCCTAATGCTGGGAAAGATTGAAGGCAGGAGGAGAAGGGAACAACAGAGGATCAGATGGTTGGGTAGCGTCACCAACTTGATGGACATGAGTTTGAGCAAGCTCCAGGAGTTCATGATAGGGAAGCCTGGCATGCTGCAGTCCATGGGGTCGCAGAGTAGGACATGACTGAGTGACTGAATCAAACTGAGCAAGTACACAATACTTATATTTAATAAAATGTGGAGAAGCCTGACAGTCACTATCTTAATTACATGATAAAAGTTAGAATCACTAACAATGGGACATAGAGACAGCATATGCCTCCTGACATGATGCCCTAAGAATGAAGCACCAGTTCTGTTAGCCCTGCCAAGAATTCATAACCTGAATATAAACCACAGGAAACAACAGTCAAATTGAAATTGAGAGACAATGTATAAATTAACTTGACTGGACTCTTCAAAAATGTGAAGGTCGTAAGAGACAAGGAAAGACCAAAGAACTGTTTCAGACTAAAGAGACATGCAGAATCCTGGATTAGACCTTAGACCCTAGACCCATAAAGGACATTATGAGGACAACTGGCAAAATCTGAATTTGGGGACTACTGATTAGATGGGGATCAGTGCTGACCCCCTGATGGTGACAGATGTGCTGTGCAGAATATCTTTGTTTTTAGAAAATATACACTGAAAAATTAAAGAGTGATGGGGCTTCCAGGCCTGCAACTTACTTTCAAAAGGTTTAGGAAGAAAAAGAAAGGGAAAGAACACTGCAAGTGTGGTAAAATGTGAACCCAGAAATCTGGATGGATAGTATACAGGAGTTCTTTTTAATAGTCTTGCAACTTTTCTGCAAGCTTTAAATTATCTCAAAATAAAGTTTTAAAATAGCTGACAAGATTAAGGCATAAAGCAGTAACAAAACTGAAAGGCACGTGGTCCCTACCAGCCATGCCCTTACCACTTCATATCAGTGCCAAAGGAACATTCTATTTCAAATTCAATCCTTCACAATATTTCTTTTCTTCTCTAGCCATTAAGAAACTATCATCTAAATGTCAAGAAAACACCGGCACTGCAAACACAGACCAAAGATCCCGGCACACTGCAGACAGAGTAACAGATTCTGCTTTTCTAGTTTCTTTTCCTAGACAAGAGTAACCCCTTGTGGAGGACTCTTAAATCATTCTAAGCTGTGAGAATCTGCTATCAAAATGCTAGATCCCATATTACAGTAAATGATTTAAAGCCACTATTTACAAGGTACACTTTACTAAATAATGTTATCCACAGTCAAAGCCAAAATTGTGCTAATATGGTAAGACAACAACTGTGTGGAAGAACCATGCTGTCTCCTTTATATTCAACTCTCTTATACCCTTCAGACTTCTCTGCACTATTTCAAGAAACTGTTGTTCTGAAATCTCTTCCTGGAAATTCCAGGGTTTTCTCCTTATCAGATTCATTTCAAATCTCTTCTCCTCCTGATTTCTTTTCCCCAAGTTCTGGCTGTCTCTGACTTTATTCTCACTCTGAATTTTCCCTGAGCAATTTCAGTCATCTATAATTATCATTAACATAGCAAAAACTTCACAGCTCTTGATTTGACATTTCTTCTAACTGTATTTGCAACTCACTGTTGGAAGATCATTCCTGAGATGATGTGGCAGCAACTCAAAATCAATATGTCAAAAACTGAACTTGTTATCTTACCTCTAAAACCTCTTCTTTCAATCTAAAGAGAGTGGATGTACGTATAACTGACTCCCTGTGCTGTGCAGCAGAATATAACACAATACTGTACATCAACTATAATCCAATAAAACTTAATTTTAAAAATAGAACCTCTTCTTTCTTCTAACATGCTCCCAATATTATTAATAGTCTCTCTCTCTGCTAGATCACCCAAGCCGAGAAGACCAACAATATTTCCAATTCCTTTCTTCCCTCTCTTCATAATTTCACATCCAAACAGTAATCAAGTCCTATCAAATGTATTTCAACAGGTGTTTCAACCCCTTATACTTTTTCACTTCTTAGTAAGAACGGTACCAATTCTCACTTAGACCACTGCAAGAACCTCTAAGTTATCTCCCTACTTAATACCATATCTGACTCTATTTTTTAGGTGGCAGCCAGCATGACATCCAAAATAAACTTCCAACTGTAGTACTTCTGTGTTCAAAAAGGCTAGACATTTTCATTCTCAAAATAAAATTCAACGCGCTGTTTCCATCTCATGAGATCAAGTACCATTCCCATGCATTTACACTCCATCCACACTAAACTAAGTACTGACAGTTGCCTTCATGCATCTAGGCCCTAGTTCAAACCATCTCTCAAATTCAATTACCCTTTCATCAACTTTACTCTGGGTCAAAATGCTACCTCCCCCATGAAATTGGCACTAGACTCCAATAGGAATCAATCATTTCTTTCACTCTGTGCTTCCAAAGGAATCTATATCTCCATCATAATACTTTCCACACATTTACCTTTTTATTTAATTGTGCTCATATTTTCCTGCCACAGTGTAAATTCTATGAGAACAGAGACTGTGTCATATGCATTTTATTAATCCTTCAAAGCACCCACAAAAATGCCTTAACCATGGCAGGATCTTACAAAATGTAGAACAAAACTGAACATACCTGCTGGCAGCTCTCTAAATCGTAGATACTCCATAGACCGTGTAGTCACAAGTGGTTTTTGAGGATAATACAGAACATGGGCCAACGTATCCATACGAACATGAAAGTTGGTGATATAAACCCCCATAGCCTGCTTACCCATAGCAGACTGGTATGTGTTTCTAGGGGACTAAAAGTAGAAATGAAAAGCACAATCAATGAAAATGTATTTACTTCTAAATAAACAGACTCTACAGGGTACTTCATAAACCAGAAATATGATTGGTAAAGTTTCTACTTTTTCTGGAATAAGCAATTATGGCTATTAAGAGTCAAAAACAAGAATTATGCATATTAAATGCTGTAATCCATAGCCTTTACACTACAAGGCTTTTCTTTCAGAAGAAACTATAGACTAATTTCTAATTTTTATTTTACTTCCCCCCAATTCCTCACAAAGCATAGTTAAAAACTGGTACCAACCTGGTTATGATCAGGAAAAGGAATAATAGAGGCACAGACACCAAGAATCATTGATGGATGAATTTCACAGTGTGTATATGTGGAACAATAAGCTACTTCTTTCTCCTGTAAATCATCTGGGGTCATTGCAAGCATCACTGTTTCTTCTTCAAGAGTATCAATATATTCTACCACCCCACTGGCCACAAGATCCTGCCAACTAAAGAAGAATTCATTTAATTTCCTTACTTCCTCAACTATCTTAGTTAACTAGGCTTCCTACTTAATAAAGAGTATTCCTGTATCTGTATGTACTCTTATAGGAAGAGTCTTAAAATACATGTATTATTGTTAACAGTGGGGAAAAAAAAAGTTACTGAACAATACACATAAAGTATGGCTCTGTAACTACTATTAGTTTGTTTTTATCTGCTCTGATCTAAAGAACCTACTTGTGAGGCTAGGGGGTGAGTATATAAAAACAAAGAATAAGGTCTGGAGGAATATATACCCCAGTTGGTAACAGTACTTACTTTCGAAAAGGAAGGTGTGAACTGGAGGCTTTTATATATTTTATTACATCTATTTTTTGAATTTTTTTTACAACAAAACTATATACATTCACATATCACTAGTAATAAATTGTAAAAGATTTTTTAAATTAAATTTAGTATATTTTCATATTATGTTGTATATTACTTCATCACATAGGTTATTTCTTTTTCTTTGGCCATACCACATGGCATGTGGGATTCCAGTTCCCTGACCAGGGATCAAACCTGAGTCCCCTCCAAGCAGTGGAAGCTCAGAGTCCTATGTAGGTCATTTTTTATTAGTAGAGATAGTCTTTACCATGTCACAAAGACTTTTATTCTTAAATAAAACGATACAAGTCTCTTGAAAGAAAGTGTTAAGTCATTCAGTTGTATACAACTGATAACGACCCCCTGGACTGTAGCCTGCCAGGCTCCTCTGTCCATGGAATTCTCCAGGCAAGAATACTGGAGTGGATAGCCATTCCCTTCTCCAGGGTATCTTCCGAACCCAGGACTGAACCTGGTCTCCTGAATTACAGGCAGATTCTTTACCGTCTGAGCCACTAGGGAAGCCCCAAGTCTCTTACTTAAAAAAAATTAAGAACAACAAATGTAAAAAAAAGAACAACAAATGTAACTGCTTATGAGTTCAGAGTTTCTTTGTTTTTTGGGTCAAAGAAAATATTCTGGAATTAGATAGTGGCAATGGTTGTACTATCTTGTGACTATACTAAAAACCATTCAATGACATACTTTAAAATGTTTTATGTCATGTTAATTATATCTCATTTTAATTATATCTCATTTTTTTCCTAACTGCATGTTCTCACCTGTAATTGTTATATTCTCTCTCTTTCAATTGATCAATGTGTCTCTTCTTCAAAAGCAGCTTTTGTTTTTCCACAATTAGAAGTGGTCTACAAATACGGCCTGCATCTGTATAGATCCGAATCTCCCGCTCTCGAATATCTCTGATCATAGAAACCTACACATAAGAAGACAAAATAGTCTCATGAATTTATATCTTCTCTGTATCATTAAGGCTGAGATAAAATAACATTAATAAATTATCAGATAAAACTAACAGATCTTAGTTGATCATTGTTCAATATGCTAAAAACCTAGGTATAATTTAAAATTTTATAGAAGATAAATATTTAACCTTGATAATTATAGAGCTGAACAACATCTGGTAGTAATGTCATGCAAAATAAAATATGAATAAAATGTATTTTGGATATCAAAACACTAGTATGTGACAATTTCTTATTTTTGTCTCTGATAATTACATATACTTCACTGTGTAACCTTTCAATATCCAGCCCTGTGTCACTGCTTCAATCAAGCTTTCCCAATCGTAAGCCTGACTTCTCATGATAGTCTATCAGCAAATGGTTTAAAATCTATATGTCTAATACAGCAGTCACTAGCCACAGGTCACTACTAAGCACTTGAAATGTGACCATTCTAAAAGGAGATATGCTTTAAGTATAAACTACTTACTGAATTTCAATGATAAAATTTATCACTAATAATTTTCCATGGATTATATGTTGAAATTGTACTATTTTTGATGTATTAAGCTAAATAAAACACATTTATTTTCATCTATTTCTTTTTATCTTTTCTTTTTTCTGCCACACAACGTGTCTCATGGGATCTTAGTTCCCCGAGCAGGGGCTGAACTCATACCCTCGGCAGAAAAAGCACGTAGTCCTACCACTGGACCACCAGCAAATACCTTTTTTTTTTTCCCCTTAATTTTTTTAACATGACTACTACAAAAATTTAATTGTCTATGTAACTTACATTGCATTTCTACTGGATAGTGCTAGAAAATATATTCCTGGAAAATATCAAAAATATTTTGGAAAAATTTACAATAAAGAACATAATATTAAAAGCACTATAGAATTTGAAGTGCCAGTATCAAGAAGTAAACAAATAAAAATTTCCAGTGAATTTTCTAGATCTAATATATAATCTTAAAAGTCAACTAAGAAATGAATTGCTAATGAGTTGGGAAATGGAAAAATAGACTGGTATTTCTACATAAAAGTACTTTCAAAAAGTGAAATAACAACTGGATACTTTTATTAAAGAAAAGATTGGGTAGAGAATTCCCTGTTGGTCTGCGCTTTCACTGCTGGGGCCCAGGTTCAATACCTGGTGGGGGAACTAAGACCCACAAGCCACATAACGACGTAGCCATAGGAAAAAAAAAAAAAGATTGGGTTTATTTAAAAAAAAAGTTTGGATTATTCAGTTTTAAAACAACAGCAAATCATTAAAGCTTAATCAAAAAACACTAAGTTCTCCCAAAGTATAAAGAGTCAAAAGCCAAGAAAAAGAAAATGTCCCACATTCTTAGCCCACTTCCCATCCTTAGAAAAAATCTGAGATTAAACTGTGTGTGTGAGCAAAAACACCAAGAACAGCATTCTCAAATGCTTTCCTTGAATCCTTAGAGAATTCCTAATAGAATATAAAATATTATATTACAATAACAGAATATAGCTCTTTTGTCTTAACAGAGAGACATAAACTGAGCTGTGTCTCCTCAAAGGCCAAACAGAATCTTGTATTCCAAAGGAAATAGGTGTTCTCGAGAAGACTACTGACAGGAAAGCCTAACAGGTCCAACACAAAGCTAAAGTTATAAATGGATAAGATGAGAACCTCTGGTTATCAGAAAACATAAAGGAAAAGAAAAACTACTAGACTCCTAAAAAATATATACAATTCTCCTACTAAGAGGCTCCTAACAACATTCCCCAATAGGAGATTAAACAGCCCAGTTCAAGGACACAGGGCCGATTTACAGTTCAAACACTCACTCACTGTCAGACACTACATATCAGGCACCACACTCAGAACTGAAAATACAAAGTCATATTAAGACACATTCCTTGCCTCTGAGACGTTAACAGTATAGTGAGAGAAGCAGGCACATAAATCAATAGTTACTATCTGGTATATGCATTTTGTCATAACTTATTCAAGGAAAATATGCTATATATAGTCACAGAGATAGGTCTAAATCAGGGGCTCAGTGAAGAGCCCAACAGATCAAATCTGCCCTTACCTGCCATCTATTTTTTTGAAAAAATAGTTATATTGATTTGTGTACTGTCTACGGCTACTTTTCACTACAACAGCACAGCTGAATACACAACAGACACTGTAAGGTGAACAAAGACTAAAATATTTAATATCTGCTCCTTTAAAGAAAATGTTTGCCAACCTCTGATCTAAATCAAACTGGGGGGTCAGGTAAAGTATCCTGAAGAAGACAAGAGTTAATACTAGAGTTTTTCAGAATTAGTGAGATTTATCTTAGAAAAAAAAGTAAAAAACACCTTCTCCCTATTACCCGTTTTTGAGGAGGCATGGGACAGGGAGCACAATCATTTCAGATTGAGGGAAAAGGCCCATGGAAAGGTAAAGAGGCCTAAACAGCATGAAGAACTTAAATTTTATCCTAGAGACCACAGCAAACCTCAACAGAAACAAATGGCATTAACAAAATTCCCAATCATAAAAAACACAATGCTGGTTCTTGGGCTTTCTCTCTCTCTGCCCGCTGCCCTCAAGTAAAGCAAGCTGCTCCTGACTTCAAGCTCTGAATACCCCTGGCTCAAAACCCAGAGTCTGCCTGCTAGAGGAAGACTTGGAGCAGCCAAACCTTGATTCTCTGCTTTGCTAGGTAGACAGGTGGCCAGCTTAAGTGTGTTAGTTTCTCTCCAAATCCACTTTCACCCAGAAAGACCCAAAGGTGCAGATTTGGGAAAATAAAAAAAAAAGCCTGAGCCCAGCCCTCAATGTATTACACTGAAAGCAAAAGCCGTATTTTGGGGAGGAATAAAGTTCATTTGGTATTTTGATGATTAAAAAACAAAATCCTATACCCAGAGCACTTCAACATCCACCTAAACATGAAAGAATCTAATAGAAGTGTATCACATTTCAAGAATCAATCTCTGGATTCCAACAAAGGAAGTTATCAGAGATGATCATTCCTTCTTTAAAAGCACTGTCAGCTTCACAAAAAGATTCTCAAAAGAATACACTTTAAAATGTAATCTGAATTCCAAAATATAATTTAGTAATAAATTACATGTCAAAACTTTAGATGCATATATCTAAGGCATTAAAGTAAACAATACCTTATTATTAAATCTAACTCAAAACATTATCTAGACTTTTGACAACGCACTTTAAAATTCAAAGGACACCAGTTCAAGAAAGATATCAATGTAAAGACAACTTTCATTTAGCCTTATGCCTCGTTCAGAAATCCCAGAGATCATGTCCTCTTAAATAGTTAAAGATTCTTACTTCAGACACAATGATGTCCATCTGACGCCGCAACTTCCGGAGTGTGTTCATAAGTTGTTCAGGATCTTTATGTATTCCAACCCAACAGCCATTAACAAAAATCTTGGTTGCACTAAAACAGAAAACCAAAAGTATTTTGTACTTAGTAACTTTGTAATAAGCTATAACCAAAAATTAACAAGTTTCTTTTTTTAATTGCATCTATACACACTCAGCAATAGCTGCAGGAGAAATTTCTTCTAAATTTTCCATACTCCATTCTTCTAAAAATTCCAAAATTGGAGAAGGTTGAGATCCAACTGAAATATAAGCCATCAGGGCTAAATTCTTCACAAGTCCTACAGCATGGCCCTTGGAATAAATAAAGTACATATTACTCATACTGATTTAACATGCCTTGCAAAATTCTTTCCCACACTTCCCCTCCAATTTGATTTCAGAATATATTCTTACTTCCTAAAAACAAAATTATAATATTAGTTCTATACTATACTTAAATAATTAAATAAAATTAAAAGTTACTTATAAAAGTAATTATACTCTACATGATAATTCTTGTACTTTTTGTCTTAAACGTAAATTCTAATGTATTACCTCTGGGGTCTCAGCAGGACACACCATTCCCCATAATGTATTATGCAATTGTCTAGGTTTTGCTAGTTTGCCATCTCTACCAATGGGAGAATTTAAACGACGCAGGTGAGAAAGAGTAGATGCAAAAGTCAGGCGATTTAATACCTAGAAAACAATAACAAATCTTTATAGAGCTTGGGCATTTCTGTTACACTATCGTATTTTTGGCAAATACTAAAATGAGGCAAAATCATATTTTTCACATATAATCCACTCAGTGTCCAACAGTTTCCATCCTTCCTTTCTCCAATCTGCCCTGGATAATTCTGTTCACTCTTGTAACTTAACTGACCCTTACAGCAAGGATGGCAAATGTATGACATATAGTTCTAACATGCCACATAAATGTTTTATGGCCTATCTCCAAACATTTGGATGGTAGTGGGGTTTTTTTAACTTGATTTGTTCTTCGTTGTATCCCAGTACCTAGAACAGTACTTAGCAAACATCAACCACTAAGTGTTATATGCTACCAACTCTCATTCCTTAGACCATAGCAAACATCACTAACCCATCCCAGAACTTTTTCCAGGTTGAGGCCTCTGAACCCAACACAGAGATTCAATATTTACAGAACACTAAGCAAGGTAATACTTGTGTAAGTACGGTAACACTTAGAGAGATATAAAGTAATCAACACAATCTCAATGTACCTAATAACACATCACCTCTTTCCCCACACCTACAACAATCCGTCCTCCTTCCTCTTCCTAAATCTCCTATCATGGTTAATGGTGTCACCCCTCCCTTTATCTCCCAACCTAGAAATCCCATATCATCTTTGTCTCTGACTTCCTCCTTTCATGCATCAATAAACATATCCTGTCAACTCTATTTCCCAACTTCCCGAAAAAACTAAACCGTCCATTCCCAATGTCACAGCAAAAAACCAGCTCCTCACCTCTTAACCTGTACTACTATCATTAGCTCCTAAGTCCCTGCAATGTCCTCTCCAATCTACTCTGCTCAGTTACCAGAATTATTAAAACACAGATATAGGTAAGTTCACATCACTCACTGAATTAAAAAATATTAGACAGTTCCCCACCAGCTAAAGGAGCATGACACTGAAGCTCTTTTCAATGAAGTCCCAGACAACCTTCCCCTACTATAGTCCTCAGAACTGCTGTACTCCATCCACACTGCCGAACACTTCTCACCTCCACAACTGCCACAGGATGGAATGCACTCCCCATTCTGCTCTGCTTGGTGAAATTCTACCACTTCTATAGAAGACATTTGATCACCTCCAAGAAGAACTGTTTTCTTTTCTCTGTTCTATAGAGTTTTCCATCATTCATCTAATCACAAACTTCCTAATATTTCTCAAATCTGACTCCACTCTCTACCTCCATAGAACTGTTCTACTGAAGGCTCTAACCATTTCTCACTGAGCCTGTTGCAACAATCTTTCTGCCACCAACTATGCCCTTCTCAAATCTTTTCTCCACAATGACATTTACTGTGAAGCTACCTAAAAAGCAAAAATGAATGCCCCTCTACAAGCTGTTCCCACGCTCCCCTCTCCAACCCCACATTTCTAACTCTCCCACTTTGATTTGAAAACACTAGAATGATCTAGCGGAGAAGGCAATGGCACCCCACTCTAGTACTCTTGCCTGGAAAATCCATGGACGGAGGAGCCTGGTGGGCTGCAGTCCATGGAGTCACTAGGAGTTGGGCACGACTGAGCAGCTTCACTTTCACTTTTCACTTTCATGCATTGGAGAAGGAAATGCCAACCCACTCTAGTGTTCTTGCCTGGAGAATCCCAGGGACGGGGGAGCCTGGTGGGCTGCCGTCTATTGGATACAACTGAAGTGACTTAGCAGCAGTAGCAGAATGATCTAGCTCCTCCCACATACATGAGCCCTTTTCTCCCTCTGTCCCTTTGTTCAGGATATTAAGAAATTTTCTCCAGTTTTCCTATGAGCTATCGGTTCTGCCCTCCTCCAAGGCTTGGGCTATTTCTCAACTACCCTTCAAGACCCAGCTCACATGCCACCTCCTAAAGAAAACATTTCTGTTCACACTCTCAGGCAGTGCTATATACCTTTCTCCAGCATCCCCACAGAGCAAGCATGCATAGCTCTCATTTAATACTCCCTGTACCATGCTGTAATATCTGTTTCCATCTATGAGTACATACTGTAAGCTACTAAAGATCAGGGATCATGTTTTATTCATTCTTTGCAGATCCAATGTGTAACAGAGCTATTGGCACATCTTAAAACCCAGGAACTGAACTCAATTGGCAGGATGGCATTTATCGTAATTCAGCTCAAGGCACAGTGAGATATATAAGGACAAATGTTTCCTCTAATAGATGGTGAGCTCCTTGAGGGCTGGAATCAACCTGTGAACCCAGCATCACAAACACCAACTAGAGTCAACAAATCCTTACTAAACTAAAAGAAACTAGAAATTTAATTGGGTTATGAGCATCCTTCCATAATTCTTAAGATACTTAGACTTCCAGGAATTAAGAGGTTAAAGTTCATGTCTGAATGCCCAATTAATCAGGTGATACTGGTATAGGCTTGTTTTAAAAAAAAAAAAAAAACAAAGCAAATGAGGGGGAGATCCCTTCCATAAAGCTAAACATGTACATGGTAAGTTTTAAATCTCATATGAAAAGTAATTACAAAAAACAAATAAAAACACCTGGTGAGACATTTTTGTAAAATGTTTCCCCCATTAATCATTCTGAGAGTACCTACTGCAATCACTGTACATAAAACAGGGCAACATACAGAAATCAGTTTAGAAGTATTACATTACACAAAATAATTTATCCCCTGAGTATCAGTTTCTAATATGGAACTTTTAAGACAAAAATTTCATGAACATAGACTGTTTCACCTCCTAAGAACCTATGTGAATTTATTAAATATCTTGATGAGAGTCAAAACTTTAAAATCTCTTAGTAATGCTAACAGCTAACTTAAGAAAATTTTCACTTTCATAATTCAAAAGCCTCCAAGTGCTTTTATATCTAACCAAGAAAAAAAAAAAAAAGGGAAAACAATTTACATTCAATAAATGAAGATTCTATTAGTTTCATAATGTTTTCTTACCAAACCTGTAGTCACAGTTGACATCCTTACCTGAGATACTCCAGCTCTGGCTTGATGAGCTTTCTTTTGGTCACCCCAGTTTCCAGTAGCTAAAGAGTATTTTAGGCCATCAGATATAATCCTTGTTTTAATTGCCAATTCCAAGTTAAAATCCTTTCCACGATCAATGAACTTCTGGGCATAGATCCGTACTTCTTTAAGCAAATTCTTAAACATTCTGCCCAATAAAACGTTTTAAACTTGTCAAGGTCTGTAATATGAATTCTTTAACAAGGACACTGTTGCCCACAAGGAGGCGAAAAGTGGTTGAGACGGGCGGGGGGTTATTCTTTTTTATATAAAAAGCACAGATGTACATACAGTACAAAAACATACACAAGCAAAGCAGTAAGGGAAAAAATAGTCGAAAGAGGGTGCTTAGTGGGGTGGTAAAAAACAAGGTTGAAAAACTCTAATCTACAACACAATAAATACAAGAACATGCACAAAACACTGCTAATATCATTTTTGTGCTAAATTGTCTACATAATTTTTACAAATAAGTTTTTCCAATTATAGAAATAGTATATGTTCATTATAGTAAATATAAAAACATATTAAGAATAAAATAAAAATCATGTATAACCTTAATTCTGACACAACCACTGCTTCCTCTCTAGCTTTTGTGTTTTTATAAACTGCAAAGCAGAACTAACAAAATTCCAATATCAGCACTCAGAAAGTCAATCAATAACTGAGCTTTCTCAAATGCTTTGCAATGGTGGAGAGGAATAAAGAAAATGTTAACAAGTGATAAACGTTCCCACAATCTTGAAATTCTCAGATATGAAGCAGAACTAAACTGCACAACTGGCAAAGAATGTAGCTAACTTCACATGTACCCATTATGCATGCCAAGATAGTTTTTTAGCACCTCCATGTGCCATAACCAATCTAAAGTGAAATTTATCTACTTGTAACAGTATCGTTCTATAATCTCTTACCCTCTAAATAAGAATGCAAGTAGTGGTCCAGCAAGGTCCAATCTTTTGTTTCCATAGTGATCTCTGTCATCTAATTCTCTTCTACCCAAAGCTGCTAGCAGCAACCTATGAACCATGTACCTTTAAAAAAGAAAAAGAAAAAGCACATGGTTTAGGCTTTCCTTTTTCAACATATATTAAAAACATCAATTTTGACATTTTCAGCTTTAAGGAAAACTTCATCTCAACCACATCTTGGCAAAGAACTTAAAACAATGAAATACGACATACCCCAAGAAATAAGCTTTCTTGGTCTCACAAAAATCACTGACGCCAACATGAGGGAGCATTTCTTTCTGTAATACTTCCTTGGCATATTTAATTCTTTTCTCTTTGGTAACACCAGGCTTTGCCCCTCTTGAACCAATGAAATTTAGTGCAACATTCTGTTCTTGGATGACAAAAGCTTCATCGAGTGATGGTTTAACCTATCCGTTAATTAAAATAAAATTATTTTTAAATTATCTTTAAGATAAGGCAACTGTCAACTTATAATATGTTAAATATCCTTATGAACCCCTAACTAAATACGCAAATATTGTTAGAAATTCAAGGAACCACAAAATCCTAGAACTTAAAAACATTATTGATCTAGGGACCTCTGAAAAAAATGATCAGCATGGACAATCATACTTTCCAGAAAAATACAAATAATTCCATTATAACAGAGCACAGTGGGTTTGCGTTTGTTTTTTTTTTTTTTTACATTTTAATAAACAATAGCTTAAAAAAGTTCCTTTCAAATATCTAAAATCAATTTAGAGAAGTTTAACACTCAAACTAAGCTCAAATGAATAAATGTGTCATAATGCTGTCAGTCTTGGTTTAAGAGGTTTATCCTTTCTTTTAACTATCTAAATACTTATCTTTAAGTATTAAGGGGAAAAAAGTAACTACTGACAAAAGCTTAAAGTAAAATCTAAACAGAATCCATTTTGTCATGTAATCATATCAATAAATACTCTAATAACTAAAATGTACTTCACTTTCTAACTTTGTAACCAATGTTTAGCCTATATTTTACTTTATTTCTCTGCAGTCTTAAAGACTTTGGATAATTCAGGACAATTTTAAGAATATCAAGTACTCCTTAGACAAGGATGGTTGATGAGGAAATGCATATTTATCTAGACTCAACAAACCTTCCCATAAAAGTAGTAACTTTACAGTGGAAGAACTTAACAGCTGCTGCTGTGAAGTTGACATTACCAATGATGGGGCAAAATGACATCATGTGACTCCTGACTTGATGCCCTGGGAAGCACACACTATGATCTCTAGATTTGTCCTGCCAAGAAATGGCGTAAATTGAATCTAATCATGAGGAAATATCAGAAAAATCCAACTTGAAGGATATTCTATAAAATAAATGGCCTACCCGCTCCAAAAACTTCAGTGGTATGAAACAACAGAAAGAGACAGGGGAAGATTAAAAGAGACTAAGCAAACATTAAAAACAGCATGTAATGGATGAGTGACTGGATTTTGAACCAGGAAAAAAAATGCCATTAATGACACTATCAATATCTCTGGCAAAAACTTGAATAAGATCTCCAGGTTAACAGTATATACTACAACAAAATACCAATTTTAAGAACTGCACTATGATTATGTGAGTAAATATCCTGATTCTTATGAAATATACACTCAAGTATTTAGGAATAAAGGGGCACGATGCCTAAACTCACTTTCAAATGATCCAGAAAAAAACAATGTATATACACAGATAAAAAGAATCCTAAAACAAATGTGGCAAAAGTAACAGCTGCTAAATACAGGCACAGACTATATAGGAGTTATTTGTAACTTTTCTGTAAGTTTGAAATGGTTTAAAAATACAAGTTTGTTGTTTTTTTTTTTTAAGATATCAACTCTTCTTTTCCCCTTACTAAACTGCATCAGACTAGTGTGCCTTTATGATTTTCCTTATTACTATTTCTTCCTTATGCTGTCAATGAACTCTGGCTTCCTCTAGTTTTCAGGTCAATTTTACATAGAATTGTCAGGCAAAGAAGTCAAGGCAGGGCTGAAGGCTTTTGCTATACAGTAAATAGAATGGGGTTTACAACAGCTAAATTGATCTTCAGAGCAGCTTTCTTTTGTGTTTTAGGATTAACAACAGTCGGTAACTTTAAATCTCTTGAAAAACACTATGAATACATTTTGCATGCACATTACCATTTCCATCATCTCTGGATCTTCAAAATCATAAATAATATGCTCTAAAATATCTCTGTCAGACACAAAACCTAACGCTCTAAACACAATAATGATGGGAACTTCTTGCTTGATATACGGTAGCGTTGCCACAATACGTTGACCAATAGCACTCTTTTTTGCACCCTAGGAAAAAAAATCATTAGAATATGAGAATACAGAGATTACAGCCATATATAAACATCATTAGAACCATTTCAAATAAATGTCCATTGTATGTATTTCAAAAAAAGCATGCCTCTCATACTCTAAGGAATGTCCTATGACTGTTTTCAAAAACCACTGCAACAGGTTTACTTATTTGACAGACAGGCTGGTCATTCAGACCTGAGAGAATTTCCATTCTCTACTCTGTTTGCCAAGATTCTCTAGAATACCTCAAGACTGTATCTGGAAACTCTGGCCACAAAAGAATATAAACACAGACTACCCTTTGTCCTTTCCCCCAACCAAAAAAATTGGGAAGTTTGGAAGAAATAGATAAAGGGAAGCTAAGAGAGACAATAGACAGGCAAATGTGGGAAAAAGCTACGAACAGAACGAAAAATAAACTGAGAGTTGGTTGGTGAGCTATCTCCAAATATGAATGATTATTCAATATTAAAAAAGTCTCTTTCATATAGACTTCTCTTTTACAATTTCTCTCTTTAATTACATACAGAAATGAAATAAGTCACCACCCTTCACTGGCATACAAACACCTGGTTTCTCAATTTTAATCAAATTTCTTTCCTTTACTATCAAACTCTACCTTCTCATGGCCTCATAATCCTATATTATCATGGTCCATTTAATAACTATTGTCTTCCTCCTCCTACTTCAGGCCTCCTTCCTTAGAAACCTTATTTCATCTCATGAGTGTTCAGTAACAACTTTTCACAACTGATATCTAAATCTTCATCCTGGTCTTTTTCCTGTACCTACAACCCTCACAACTCCAATTGCCATTTGGTTGTTTCAACACTTATTCCACCTGTTTCATCATAGACGTTTTTCAAAATATGCAACACATTTAAAAAGAAGGCCTACACCATGTACTTCTCACATCACTACATTCTCTCTAAAAATCAATTCTTTGAAGTTCTCTATTTTATCTTGAACCTCAGGATAGAACAAGACAATCTTTTTTTTTTTTTCATGGCTGCCTATAGGCTATTGACACTCATAACCACAGTGTTTCCACTTCAGGCAGACTGACTAGTCTTCTTTTGGGGCACACACACTTGAGGAGCTTAATAAGGTACAGGAAATTCAATGGCTGAGAATACTAATTTCAGTCTGTCAGCAACCCTTAAGGCCCAAGGCAAGTAACTAAACTCCATTTCCTAATTTGTAAAGTTAGAGAGGTGAGGGAAGGTTTCAGATTGTTATCAAATAGCTACTGTGGGACCTAACAGGCAAAACAGTGAAGCCCTGGGCAATGATTATACAAAGCTTGGTTGATGCAAAGAGTTGTGAGATACCAAGTGTCAGACACTTGGCCAGATTTGACTACAGAGCACGGCAAAAGCATACAGAGTATGGGAATGGGCAGGTGGCTACACCTTTTAGCCATAACTTCCAAGTTGACAAAATCACTATGAACAATTATCTGTGAATTTTAAAAAGTTAAAAACACTACATAGAGGGAGTTGCCCGCTAGTCCAGTGGTTAGGACTTAGCCCTTTCATTGCTGGGGCCTGGGTTCAATCCCTGGTTAGGGAACTAAGATCTTATAAGCCACAAGCCACAAGCCACAGTCAGAAAAAGCAGGAGCAAAATTCCCTAAAAATAACTATACAGAAATATACATGTATATTGAAATGTCAACAAAATAAAGACCATACACCTAAACTGTTCATTTCATTCCCTTTAAAATGTTATCCTTTTAATTTTATTTCATGATTATAAGACAGAGACCTTATGTTTTTGCTTAGTGATTTTCAACTCTGGCTTCACATGAGAATATTCCAGGGAATTAAATAAAACAACATGGGTCCCCAAGTCCCATTCCTCAACTGAGTAAATGAAAATTCTGGAAAGAACCATAGAATCTTGAGTCATCCTCATGTTATATCAAACTTTATCACTAAATCTAGATGATTTTCCTTTCTCTGTCTCTGATTAAGTGATTTTGCCCATAGCTTCCATGATAATCTCCCTAATATACTGTGTTCCTTATACTTCTGGCCTCCATAATCCAGGCCAAACACTTATCAATTAAGAATCCACATCACAATCACCTGGGGATCTTTCTCAAACACTTGTAGCTGGGCTCCATTCTACCCCCAGTCACAAGAGAAAACCATCTTAATTCTTTAAAACACTTATTCTACATGGGATTTTTAACTTGAGGCCCTTAAACCTCTTTGTTCAAGTTCTTCTTTATAAAACATCAAAGTGACATTACACTCTGCAGAAGCGTTTATAAGAGCACAAGACTGGAAACCTAAACATCCATCACAAGTTCAGTTCAGTCGCTCAGTCGTGTCCGACTCTTTGAGACCCCGTGAACCGCAGCACGCCAGGCCTCCCTGTCCATCACAAGGGAATGGCTCAATAAATTATATTACATCCATACATGGAGTATCACATCTCAGAAATAATGAAAAACTGCTGATCTAAACTTGTTTTTAAAAGATACCAGCAAGGTGCAAACAGTTTTTGAATTAAGACTATTTCTGAATGGTCTCATGAGAAATTATCAAAAGTAGCTGCTTCTGAGGAAAGAGATTTGGAGGTCAAAGGAAGACTACTTTTTGTACTTTTCTGAACCACTTTAATGTGCATATATGACTTACATTAAAAATTTTAACAAATAAAAATATACACGAAATTAGTTACAACAAATTTCCAGGAGAACCGTGAAAATTAAATCAAGTAACCTAAGTAACATAGTTGGCACACAGCTATAGTCAAGAAATGCTATTGTTAGATTACATTATCGTAAGTAACATGCCTATGCTGGGTGGCTTCTTGATGGCGCTCAATGATCTCTGCCTCTGTTACTGCCTTGTGTGGTCCCCCTGGAGAATAGACTGGATGTGCTGAATTGCACCTAACAAAAAGAACATGGCAAAAACGAAAGGATGTTGCTTTTGAGATTAAGGCATAAAAGATGGCAATTTCCATGTTGTTCATATGCTCTATGGCTCTGCTCAATTACTGTGACAAGCAAGTTGCCATGTTGTCAGGGGCTATATGGAGGGGCACCACGTGGCAAGGAACTGAATCTTGCCAACAACCACAAAAATGAGCCTTATAATGACTGTGGCCCAAAAACCTTGATTGCAGCCTTGTGACCAGAGGACCCAGCTAATCCACATCCAGAAACTGTGACATGATAAATGTTGCTACTGGAGTAATCTGTTACACAGCAATAAGTATTAATAAATAACAAAGTTGGATCATGGAAAAAGGAAGAGAGTTCCAGAAAAACATCTATTTCTGCTTTACTGACTATGCCAAAGCCTTTGACTGTGTGGATCACAACAAACTGTGGAAAATTCTGAAAGAGATGGGAATATCAGACCACCTGACCTGCCTCTTGAGAAACCTGTATACAGGTCAGGAAGCAACAGTTAGAACTGGACATGGAACAGACTGGTTCCAAATAGGAAAAGGAGTATGTCAAGGCTGTATATTGTCACTCTGCTTATTTACCTTATATGCAGATTACATCATGAGAAATGCTGGGCGAGAGGAAGCACAAGCTGGAATCAAGATTGCCAGGAGAAATATCAATAACCTCAGATATGCAGATGACACCACCCTTATGGCAGAAAGTGAAGAGGAACTAAAAAGCCTCTTGATGAAAGTGAAAGAGGAGAGTGAAAAAGTTGGCTTAAAGCTCAACATTCAGAAAACAAAGATCATGGCATCTGGTCCCATCATTTCATGGGAAATAGATGGGGAAACAGTGGAAACAGTGTCAGACTTTATTTTTGGGGGCTCCAAAATCACTGCAGATGGTGACTGCAGCCACGAAATTAAAAGACATTTACTCCTTGGAAGGAAAGTTATGACCAACCTAGACAGTATATTCAAAAGCAGAGACGTTACTTTGCCAACAAAGGTCCGTCTAGTCAAGGCTGTGGTTTTTCCAATGGTCATGTATGGCTGTGAGAGCTGGACTGTGAAGAAAGCTGAGCACCAAACAATTGATGCTTTTGAACTGTGGTGTTGGAGAAGACTCTTGAGAGTCCCTTGGACTGCAGGAGATCCAATCAGTCCATTCTAAAGGAGATCAGTCCTGGGTGTTCTTTAGAAGGAATGATGCTGAAGCTGAAACTCCAATACTTTGGCCACCTCATGCAAAGAGTTGATTCATTGGAAAAGACTCTGGTGCTGGGAGGGATTGGGGGCAGGAGGAGAAGGGGACAACAGAGGATGAGGTGGCTGGATGGCATCACTGATTCAAAGGACATGAGTTTGAGTGAACTCTGGGAGTTGGTGATGGACATGGAGGCCTGGCGTGCTGCAATTCATGGGGTCGCAAAGAGTCGGACACAACTGAGCGACTGAACTGAACTGAAAGTGCCTTTCATACAACACTGATAATATGTTCCAGAAAAACTTTTTGACAAAGCATGCAGCCTGGTAACTTACAGAACTAGATTAGAAGGAATAAACCCAAACAATATCATGTAATATTCCATACCTGTCCTCCTCTCGCCAGCATGCTAACCCAGATAGTGCTGGTGGGTCGAGAAGAATTCTCCAGACATGATCTACACTCTCCTGTGTAGGCATATTTGGAATCCTTTTTGGCAAACACATAGACTGTGTTTGTTGCCATTTTCTCTTGAGCAATCAGAACCTACATGGACAATAAAAGTTATAGCCATAAAACACACAAGGTCTTTGAATTACAAAGAACAGTGAAAGCTGCATCTTAATTTAATCTGACTGTACAAGCTCATTGAAATAACAGTTCTTAAACTTTACATATTCCATTTTGCATAAACACTTAACTGCAACATATTAAGCTCAAACTGTCGAAATTTCTAGTGTATATTATACATAGCTAAACAAAAGTTTTGGTTTAATGTAAATTCAGCTGTCACCTGCCTAATAATTCAACTGCTACTTCCAGATTATTACACAAAATTTACTTTTTAATTTCAACTTTCATGAGCTTAATGATCATTTGTTATTTTTTATACATAATGCTATTATACCTTTTCTGATCCATTAATAATGAAGTAGCCACCAGGATCCAAGGGGCATTCATTTAACTCACAAAGATCACGATCAGTTAAGCCATTCAATAGGCAGTAAGTTGAACGCAACATAATTGGAATTTTTCCTATAAAAGTTTTCTGATGCTGCGTCTGAAGTTGTTCTTCACCTTCTTTAATGACTGTTTTTGTTATGTCAACATAAAGTGGAGCAGAGTACCTTTGAAAATAAAAGTAGATCACAAGTTAATAGTAAGGTATTTGCTAAAACTCTCAACTGGCCAAAATTTTATTTTCTGAATTTTATTTCAAAATTAGCTGCTGGAAAAGAAACATGGGTTCTTACGTGAGATTTCTTAATCTGGCCTCATTTGGCATCATTGGTGATGGAGCACCATCTCTTTCCCAATGCGTGGGCTTGGACAGGTAAATCTGTTCAAACTTCAGCAAATATCTTGGCTAAAATGAAACAAAAAACCATGGAAAAAAGTAAATAATTTTTTCCATAAAAAATTTAATGATTCAGTTTTAATCAACATTAATATTTTGAGTAGAAACAGCTCGACTGTAGAAAATGCCAAAGTTAATCCACCTTACTAAAATAGTGACTCTCCATAGTCACTATCCATATTCCATAGACATCAAGTTTTATACTTCATCACTCTCTTAAGGTGGAAGACAAAAAGAGACTGTAAAGACTAAGCATATATCATATGCTCTGAATTCATGTCAAACAACTAAAATGGATTTGCATTAATGATCTGTACAGCTGCTTCATGTGCCCTCTCCTTAGCTGAGGTTAGGTTAACAAAGTTACCGGAAAACAAAGAAAAGATAAATTCATACAATTAGAAACGTGTTCTAAACTAATCGACAGGACATGGGAAAAAGTAAACCTAACTCTTCAATTACACATAACAGAAGATGTCAGCACCAGTCGCAGGGCAAAATGGAGGTGCTGATTTTGGAACCCTTCCTGTATACTGGTCAAAGACATCTTTATTCTGGACAATGAAGATCAACTTTTTGCCACGTACAATGACACCTATACCAGCATCAAGAAGCAAAAGGCCTTTGAGAAGAATATTTTCAACAAGACCCATAGGATTGACAGTGAAGCTGCCCTTTTAGAAAGCCTGAAAGTGGTATACAAAAGCTGTATCAATCTCTATTTCTGTATGATTGGCAGCTCCTATAAAAATGAGCTGAAGTTCATGGCTGTTTTGAACTGCTTCTTCAACTAATTGAGATCAGATGCTGAGGGAAAATGTAGAAAGCAAGCTCTGCTGGTGAACATTCTTCTCGGCTGTGGAAGAAATCATAGATGCAGGGGTGATCCGAGACAGTAATTCCCATAAAGTGGTACACCCGGTGGCATTAAGGAGCAGATCAAATATCAGGTGCTGCAGTCAGCCAAGAGAAGATCCAGCAGTCACTCCAGTGAAGACCACCATTCCTGGCTTTTCAGTTCAGTTATGTCCGACTCTGCAACCCCATGAAGTGCAGCACGCCAGGCCTCCCTGTCCATCATCAACTCCCGGAGTCCACCCAAACCCATGTCCATTGAGTCGGTGATGCCATCCAACCATCTCATCCTCTGTCGTCCCCCTCTCCTCCTGCCCTCAATCTTTCCCAGCATCAGGGTCTTTTCCAATGAGTCAGCTCTTCGCATCAGGTGGCCAAAGTATTGGAGTTTCAGCTTCAACATCAGTCCTTCCAATGAACACCCAGGACTGATCTCCTTTAGGATGGACTGGTTGGATCTCCTTGCAGTCCAAGGGACTCTCAAGAGTCTTCTCCAACACCACAGTTCAAAAGCATCAATTGTTTGGCGCTCAGCTTTCTTTATAATCCAACTCTCACATCCATACATGACCACTGGAAAAACCACAGCCTTGACTAGATGGACCTTCGTTGGCAAAGTAATGTCTCTGCTTTTTAATATACTGTCTACGATGGTCATAACTTTTCTTCCAAGGAGTAAGCATCTTTTAATTTCATGGCTGCAATCACCATCTGTGGTGATTTTAGAGCCCAGAAAAATAAAGTCTGACACTGTTTCCACTGTTTCCCCATCTATTTCCCATGAAATGATGGGACCAGATGCCGTGATCTTAGTTTTCTGAATGCTGAGCTGGCTCTTCACTTTCTCAAAAAATCCAAGAAGAGCTCCTGGGTGACTTCTCATCCAGTCCCTCAAGTGATGCTTGCAGGATCATCTTGGGGTCACAGGGATTAAGACTCCATCATGTCTGTAGGTGCCCCACCCTCACCCCAACCTGTACACGCTTCCCCTTCCTTCTCACTCCTCTCTGTCAGTACTGGAAGGAAAGCTCTGAGCACATCTGACACAGGGCAGGGGAAGCACCCTCTTTCTTCTTTGACTGGATTATGCTCCCACGCTCTCCTAGAGCCTGTATTTTCTCCTCCACTTCTGTGCCCTGTGATGCAACTAAACTTCAAAGCAGAAGAAGGAACGTGCTGAGGGCTTTCCTCCTTTTGCCTCTACACAGCCTTCATCCCAACAGCAAGGGGAGGGAGAGGGAATTCTTTTGTACAGAATAAGTGGGGATGGGGAGTGGCATTTCAAGTCTAGGTATTTTCCCCTATTTCTTCTTACTGCCCAGACCTCTAGTCTTGAAAAAAATACTGGGAACATAGGAAAGGACAGCATGGAAGCAGTGATTTAAATTTTATTGAAGACGGTCTACAAAATTCTATATTTCAAACACAGCTGAATTTTTTTTTTTACCCTGATCCTGGCTTTTCAATTCTCTGCCTTGGGTCTGTGAACTCTGCTGCTTAATGCTGTCCTCTTCTGCCTCAACCTAATCCAGGCAGTAGGTCTGGGCACCACCCATCCCGAGGTCACCAAGAGAGGTGCCCTTCTTCAGAAAACCTTTGGGATTAGAATTTCCCCAGGAAGATGAAGGATGGAACGCTCATTTTTGAGTTTCATCTCTCCCTTTGACCCAAAACTTCCCACAAAAATGTCTCAAGAAAACTTCCTGAGACTTAGCATTCTGCCCCATTCACTAACTGCCAATTCCCATGGGCAGATAACTAGGAATCCTTGAGGGGGCATTTCTGTGTAAGAGATGTATGGAATCAGTATGACAGCCACCTTCTTACAATACTGTGTGCAAAGAGGAATAAAAAGAAAACAACAACATAAAATCCTAATTACTATTCTACATAAAGAAATGAGAATTTCCAACCATGGGTGACTATAGCTTATTTCACAGTTAAAAAAAGAAAAGAAAGAAAAGAGAAAGAAAAATTTTCAATTAAATATCTGCTACCCAATAAAACAAGATCCATGAGAACTTTTCAGAGTTAAATGGATACAGAATTTCTCTCTAAATCAAACCTCAGAAAAGGAAAAGATGGAACTAAGCAGATCACTAAAGGAAAATCATTAATACCCAAGTTCCCCAAGCTGGAGTAGGCAAAGAGCAAAAAGAACTACTGGTGATAATGAAACAAAAGGAATTAAGTCATCCAACTACTCATTTCCACTATCGCCTTAGTTTAGGGCATTATTATCTGAAACTTAAGCTATTTCAAAATTTGTATCTGACTCTAGTCTCTTGCCATTCCCAGTAAACACCATTTCCAAAGCAACCTTTTAAAAATAATGCTTTATATACATTCTTTGACAGTCTTTCCACAATTTCCTATGATAGCCAATGACATCCAAGCATATGAAAACCTAGTTCCATCTTATCTTCCACTATCGAAAAGAGATCAAGTCAAAAACAATATACTGACTACAGTGGTCCCTCCATTCCAACCACAAGCCAAATTCATGAAGGATCTTTTGCTGAAATGATTAAATATCTTTTCTCTACTATGACAAATGCCCTTCATGGTCCGCTTAACTCCCTCCCGTCTTTTTCACTAAGCTCTGATACCAAAGCTTGAGATCTCTTCCTTCCATAGTACTTATTTTGGAACTCTGAATATGCTATATTGTTATCTCTCATTTTGAAAAGACCATATATAAAAAAATGCCATACATTAAAAAAAGACATTTTATACCTGTTTTTCCAACACAGTGCCAGAAGAGTCAATTATTTTTGTTCTTAAGAGCAAAGTCTATGGAGTATCTCCACCTGAACTTTTACCAGCCCTCATGAGACAAGCTACAGAGAAGAGGGACTGATCTGGCAGGAAATAATAATCTCTCCCTCTGTCTACTTCTACTTCTTTTCTACCTCGTTTTGGTTTTTAGTTTTCCCTGTCCCTCAAAACCGATCAAGCTGTCTCTCTACTCAAAAACTAGGAACATGCAATTCCCTGGTGGCTTAGTGGCTAGGATTCTGGGCTTTCCCTGCCATGGCCTGGGTTTGATCCCTGGTGGGGGAAATTGAGATCCCCCAACCCACGCAGCCAATAAACAAATAGTGCTTAAAAAAAAAAAAAAAAAAACTGGGGTGGGAAGAAAGTTCATGCGGGAGGGAAATATGTATACCTATGGCTGATTTATGTTGCTGTATGGCAGAAACC
>NW_011495020.1:4260309-4264404 GCF_000754665.1 Bison bison bison
TAGGGACAGTCATTGTTTTCGACTACATACACACTTCTTTACAATCACTCACTTAAAACTAGATTCTAAAATGATAGCCCTGCTATGATTTTAACAATGCTGAAAACATGCATGTGTTAAAAAAAAAAAAAAAAAAAAGACTACAAATGAATTTAGAAAAATTAAAAGAGCTGATATATTTGGGTGATTTTCCCTTATCTCTTATATTGATATAATAATGTATTTCATGCAACAAATAATCAAGGCGGAAGTTCTTCACCTACTTTTTCTTTCGATTCCTTACACTTGGAAAGACAAAAGGAGGATTTTCTGAAGTAATATGACTATTTCTGGCTTGCTTCTCTTAGTAGCTCATCATATCTCTTGAGATTCCTCTTCCTATTAAATACCTACTATCTGTATAAGAATTAACAGTTCTGCATTACTTGCAAAAATGCATCTCTCCATTAGTAAGAATAAATCAGGAGCTGATAGAAACTGTTTTAAGTACACTACAGAAAACACCTATTTTCTTTTTTAACCTTTAAGCCAGGTGAGAAAAGGATTGAAATTTTGAATCAATACATTTATGTTACTTTATTAAAGTAACCATCTTACTGGTTCTTCAACTTCTCCACTAGCATGCTGAGCTTCAGCTTGTAGGTCTATAGGTGGAGCATCTTCCACAATTCTTTGAACAGACATCTGAATAAACTCATCAAAAGAATCCAGCTGTTGTCTCACCAAACCTTTCTCATCAAAATAGGAACTGCGAAAACATGAGTTTACAATCAGTTACAACTCACTGATGTTTTCTAGCATACTTCCCCATTTTCATTATCATTAAATTCAACAAATATTAATCATGAAATAGAAATTACTCTTATCCATCACTATATAAAATACTATCATGTATCTAAAAAGGGGATGAGAGTAGGAACACTTTCTTTGTAGAACTTATTTTTAAGTCTGGGGAAATGAGACTTATACTTGTGGGTAAAATTACTAAAACACAACGTAAGAACTATAAGGAAGCCCTAACTTATAAATATCCCTTATAAACTTTATCCAATCTCTTTGAAACATTTCTTAAAACTAAAGAAAATGTATAGTCAAAGAGAAAAATGTTAACATGGATGGGCCATGAGAATATTACGCTAAGAGAAATAAATAAGAGAAAAACAGATAGCACATGATTTCACTCATATGTGGAATCTTAAAAAAAAAAAGGAAAAAACCCAAACCCAAAACAACAGACAAAAGAAAAAAACCTCACAGACATAGAGAACAGATAAGAGGTTACCAGAGAGAGAAGGCGGTTAGTGTTATAGGTGAAATGGGTGAAGGGAGTAAAACGTATAGTGATACAAATGATGGATGATAACTAGACTGTAGCAGTGATCCCTCTGTGGTATATTTAGATGTTGAACTATAACGCTGTACACCTGAAACTTATATAACAAAAAAAAAGCATGGAAAAAAAAAGATAAAAATAAGAACTTTAATTTTAATAAGAAAGATGATGATGTCAATGACTAAAATATAGCATGTTAAGAATTTCAATTTTAGGTTAAAGATTATCTTATTCTGTATATGTTAAAGGTAAAATGAGGCAAAGTCATTTAAGTGAAAATACTTAGCAAATGACTGATCATTAAAAATGGAGCAAGGTTGAGAGATCAGAGCTAGTGGTATAGACACAGAAATCAAACAGTGAAAGCCCTAATGAAGGACAGAGGCTCAAAAAGAAACAACTTACTATTTGTAAGAAGACTCTTTCCCCTCACCACCACACAGGAAGAGCTGCATAGCTGGACCTAGCTTCTGGCCCCTTTTGCTTATTAACTAGCTCCCTCATCTCACACCAATTTTCTGAGCACCATGCATAGCCCAACAGATCATCAGCTTCCCGATTCCACATCAGGAAATCATCTCACAGATTGCTGGCCAGCCTATAGATTCGCTGGCTTTGGGTCCCACCCTGATTCAGTCACCCATGGCTACCAATATCAGAAGTTCTCTATGGCAGAGAACACAGTAACAATCACCCATATATAAGGTACAGCTTTAAGAATGATGGAGGCAGAGACTTCCTTGGTGGTCCAGTGGCTAAGACTCCATGCTCCCAATGCAGGGGCTAGTTTTGATCCACCATCAGGGAACTAGGTCCCACATGCCACAACTAACAGTTCGTGGGCCAAAATTAAAAATTCCCGCATGCCACAACTAAGACCTGGTACAGCCAAATAAATAAATAAAAGTAAGTACATATTTATAGAATTGTGAAGGTAATTTCCTTCAGTAGAGACTGTGAGCTAACAGGAAAGAAATTTCTCACAACCATTTGGGTCAGCCATTGTATATAAGAGACACATAGAAGGCACTAGCTGTAAAAGTAAACAACAATGGTTTTATGGACAATTTACAATTAAAAATCTTTTTAAAAACTAAGGACAAGTTTCATCCTCCCAGAAAGCTGAACCATAGCTACTTTTCCCCAAATCATCAGAACAGTACCTCATTAGAATGCCACCCTTTAAACACCTATAGTTCTTATTTATGAGTAGTTCTTATTTATGGTATCTACTACTATGATGGGCTTCCCTGAATTCCCAGATTCAGTTGTGAAGAATCCACCTGCCAATGCAGGAGATGTCGGTTCATTCCCTTGATCAAAAAGATCCTCTGGAGAAGAAATGGCAAACCACTCCAGTATTCTTACCTGGGAAATCTCATGTATAGAAGGAACCTGGCAGGCTATAGTCCATGGGGTCACAAAAGAGTCAGACACAGTGACTAAATAACAACTACCATGACTGATGTACAAGAAGTCATCTTACTAAAGTCACTATGATATTAAGTATTATCACATTCACAAGCCTGGGAAGATCACTTGATATCAAATAGTGGAAAAACAAAACATCATCTCACCATAGTTAAAGTACCTATAAGCAATTAAAATGTAAAAATCAAACACTTTATTCTGTAAGAAACATTAAATGCATGGACTTGTTAAATAGTGTATTTAATCCTTCAGCAATTTGCCACATAAGTTGACAACTATTTTTTTGGCTAAGATCAAAACATTCTTTCTCCCTGGCGATCACCAAATACAGGCATCCTCCAAACATGTAGCTGGTTACTGTTTCCTAGTAAAATGTCTCTTGGTGTTTAATACTAAAAATCACAGAAGATGTAAATGTCTCAGTATGAAGTTTATAGTCCACGTTTAATAGGAAAAACAAATACATACTTACATCCCATAAACTCAATACATTTTTAACAAAACAATCTTCAGCAAAGCTTCAGTTTTACTCCAAACACAACTAGCAGAATCTAGAAGCATGTATTCTTCAAAAGGGAAGAGGCTGAGGCATCATCATATTACCATATATAAAGCAACAGTCACTTTGGTAAGAGAGGAGAATTGTAGCATTTTACATCCTAACATAGCAAGAGGTGACTTAACTACTTAAAAGTTATTTTTCTTATCTATATGTAAGGCTTCCTGCTCAGTTTTATTAACAGTTTAATTACACTTAGACTTGGATGGGAATGTGGGTTGAAATACAACCTGTTATAACTTTATCGATTTAAAACAGTGAGAAAACCAAGGAATCAAATTAACAGCACCAATAATGTAACAAACAGGCATCATATGCCATCTGATATAATGCACTGAGAGCAGAACATCATTGTTACCAAAAGTAAGCACCTAACTATGAGCATCAGACAAACCCAAACTGAGGGGCAGTCTACAAAGTAATCAGCCTGTATTCTTCAAAAATGTCAAGGTCAAAAAAAAAAAAAAAAGTGAGGCCATGGGACGCTTTGAAGAGATAGTGGGTTTCAGAACCGCCCCCCCAAAAAAAGAGGAAGACTAAGGAACTGTCCTAGGTTATAGGAGACAAAAGAATAAGTCATGAAAAAATGTAATATATGATCTTATGTTGGATCCAGGATCAGAAAATTTTTGTAATAAACTCAAAATGGATTAAAGATCTAAACGTAAGACCAGAAACTATAAAACTCCTAGAGGAGAACATAGGCAAAACACTCTCTGACATACATCACAGCAGGATCCTCTATGACCCACCTCCCAGAATACTGGAAATA
>NW_011495020.1:4264907-4265096 GCF_000754665.1 Bison bison bison
CTCATTATCAGAGAAATGCAAATCAAAACCACTATGAGGTACCATTTCACACCAGTCAGAATGGCTGCGATCCAAAAGTCTACAAATAATAAATGCTGGAGAGGGTGTGGAGAAAAGGGAAACCTTTTACACTGTTGGTGGGAATGCAAACTAGTACAGCCACTATGGAGAACAGTGTGGAGATTCCTT
>NW_011495020.1:4265518-4269162 GCF_000754665.1 Bison bison bison
CATTACTGTAAAAAAAAAAAAAAAAAATAAGATTACTGTATTAATTAATTTCCTTATTTTAACAACTTAGATTATGATTATATGAAAGAATATTCCTAGGTAAGTCACTAAGTCTCAAACATTTCAGAAAAAAATGCAGACAGATAAAGAATAAGGCAAACATTGCATAAGGTTAACCTTTACGGAATCTAGGTGAAGTATATACATGAATCCTTGCATAATTTTCCTATAAATCAAAATACCTTGCAAATTAAAGTTAGATACTTAAATAAATAACAAGCCAGCACTCTTGAAGCCTATTCACAAAAAACATCTAATTTTCAAGCAAAGAATAAGCAGGAAATCACTGTATGGTTTACAGTGCCTTTTAAAACTTTTTCAGTTTGATCTAAAACATTACCTAATTACAATCCAGCAAGCCTCTTGCCATAAATCTGGGGTGATTTCATCATCATCTTCATCATATTGCATATCTGCAAAAAAAAAAAAAAATCATTCTTACTTGCAATAAATACTACTAGCTCACATCTCACTCCTATCATGGGAGGTAGCAGAAACACATTTATCGGTACTAAATAAAAAGCAACTGCTTTACCCCATTTCTGTAAAATCTCAATCATTACTTGAATTGTAATGAAATAACGGATGAATGTATGTACATATACACGAGTCTATGTCACATAGGTATTCTCCCAATTCACAAAGAGGTCTCATGAGAAAGGTTCAGTACAAGTCATAGTCATAGGAATTTATAACTGTTCCATCCTCTCCAGAAAGCTCATGTAACTCTTATTAACAGCTAAATATATTATAATAACTAATAGCAAGCTGACAGTCCTCTGATCCAAAGTCAGAGATAAGGCTAAGACGTAGGAGTCAGCAAAGGATTCCAATAGCTGGGCAATATGTTAAGGTGCAGTGTCTATTACAGCAACATTTCATACATGGACAGGGATGACAGCCTCTATTTTCCAAAGGTGGCCACACTGTATCTTCCATTTTACATATTCTTTTATAAAGTGATTTTAACACTCCTATCATCAAGATATAAGGGCGGGGGAGGTTGGTCAATGCTTCTTCCCCTTGATTCTAGATAGGTTTTTGAATCTCCCATAACTAAAGAGAATACAGTTGAACCAATGTTACACAATTTTAGAAGCTTTAGATCAGGAAAAGCAATGCAATTCCACCTTGTTTGCTGAAATACTTACATTTGGAGCTGTGATTAAGAAGACCTACTACTCTAAGGCTGGTATACTTAAGTGAGAAAGCCTAAACAGAGAAGCCACTCAGAGATGTTCCAGTCAGCAATCCTAGTCCTTGAATTTTTCTAGGTTAGATGCCAGATGCACTGAAAGCAGAGTGTGAGTAAACACTCCAGATCACAATCCCCAGCTGTCAATATCCAGCCTTTGTGTCTGCCAACCACCAGCATCAGGCAACAGTCAAGCCATTCCTACTATGCTCTGCCCAAATTCCTAGCCCATTCAATTCAAAATAATTTCTAAGCAGCCAAATTTTGGGGTAGTCATGCAGCAACAGTCATGTGTGCAATGGGGCATTTGAAAAATCAGTGTGCACCGGTCCTAATATTAGTCTCATCTTTTTTTTTTTTTTTAAATTTTTTTCCAAGTGTGGGTTTATTTTGAAATTATGAAGATTTCTACATTATTTTTTATTACATACAATAAAGCAATGCTTAGCTTAAAGCAAAACTTTCACATTTAAAGTTTTTATTTTAAAAATATTTTTATTTTTATTTATTTATTTTAAATAAAACATCTTTTTATTTTAAAAAGATATTTTTAAAATGTAAACACGTAAAAGCCACCAAAAAAGTTGATCATATCTTGCAGTATAGGTTTATCCTTAAATATTTACATATCAAATGCTGTTTAGAAAAGATTTAAAAACTGGCTAAAAATCATTTACAATTGGCAATGATTAAAATCTCCTTGTCTCTGAAAAGGCGTATTAATGGCACATAATGAATTTACTGTCACAAGCACTTAACAGTTTAATAGGTATGTAGTTTTATCAGTATACAAAATGCTCTTAGATGATCAGTGCAGTTGTTCTGGAGTGATCGCTGTAACAGGAAAAGGCCAAAAACAGAACATCGACTTTCAAAAGGTCTTTTCAAACAGTCTCCTTCTTATCAAAGAGTTTTCAGCTCAGGAGAGAAGAACAGCATTTAATTACTGCACCCCTTGCATATGGGATGTATGACAAACTATTCCAGGTCATCGACAGGAGCTGCAATCTGCAGAATAATACAGCCAGTCCCTTCTCATGCCACCAAAGAGCAGCACACAGGTTGAGCACGAAACACAAAAGCATAACTGTTGCAAGCAATCTCATTGTTTCAAACATTTTCTTCAGTTGTTTCACAGGTCCCATTGAAAAGCATGTACTGGCTAAGGCAGCAGTATTTCCAAAGGTATAAAACACTGCAAAAATCTTTATGCCTCCAGGGAGACACAGCAATCCAGTTCCAAGGATGCAGAAGAAGATGCCACTGATGAAGGATATGGCAAACCACTTCAGCCTGGTGTTGAAACTAAGGGATGAGGCATCATGGACCTGCAGGGTCAGGCCCTGTTCCTCCTTGTCCTGGCGGGGTAAAAAAACTAAGGTATCTAAAAACAGCTTAGAGATTTCTAGCTTTGATGACATACTAGATGTTATTATCACAAGCACACAGGAGAAGCTAATAAGGCTGGAAAAGGAGCCGTAATAATCAAGTTAGTTTTATATTTATTGATCATTTATCCCTTTTAACATTTTTCATGTCTTCTAGCTTGTGAGAAATGAGAATATATCACCTACTAAAAAATTAAGCTAAGATTTTTTTTGAATTTTTTTCGCAGATAGAAGAACAAGAATACAATGATACTAATAAATTTCTAGATCCAAGATAAAAATGAGACACAAGTTTCAACAGCAGACCTTAAGTTTCTGCTTCTATTTTCTCCATGAAGTAAGCAAAGGAACAGAAGAGTGAGGGGCAACCAGAAGGTTGGGAGCTAGAAGAAAATGAACTCTGAAAAAGGAGTTGTGGAGAATGGAAGAGGGAGCATTAAAAATATACAAAGAAAATACACTATTCATGACTAAGATTTCTACATGTAAAAAGAAAAAAAGACATAGCGTTCCTGTTTAGTAAAATGCATACCATTGAAAACTGTGTCATATCGTGGTAAGAGGAAATGTAAATATCACCTTTTAAGGTAATTTACTTAGGCATATAGCAACATGAAGAAATGCCAAACTGGATCAAACCCTGCCTCCCCCCCAACACACACACATATACAGAAACTATATTCTTTGTCCCCGGGGTATTACCAGAACCTAGCACAATGTTTGGCACAGGCCGTCGCTCAAAAACTATTCAACAAATCCACTACCTCTGGCCTTAACGTAAATTTGAAAAGGAGCTGTGCTTCAGACGAAATCAAAACAACTGTACCTGTCGTATGGTTCTGCAGGCTACTTTCAATACGGGAAGGGAGCGTCAGATTCAATCAAGAGAACAAAAGTCCCCCTGACCGAGATCATACAGGCTACGTTCCCTGCACCCTCCGCCTCTCAAAATCTCGGATCCGGCCTGGGGCTGTGGGGAAACGACTGGGGATGTGGTGGGG
>NW_011495020.1:4269262-4271162 GCF_000754665.1 Bison bison bison
GGGAGGGGGCCGCATTCGTCCACCTCCCCACGTTTCCCCCCCGTAAATGTGTCGCCGAGGAGTGCCCTGACTGGTCACCTACCCTCGTCCGCGTCGTACATCTTGGCAAACGGTTCCCGAGCCCCTCAATCCAGAAATCACACACAGGAAGGCGCGTAGCCGCCACCGACCACCGCAAAGCGAGGCGAAGTAGTTTCCGTCTCCGGCGTACCCAGAATACTCTGCGTCCCACACGAAGCCCCGCCCATAAAGGCTCCAATTAAGGTCTGCGCCTGCGCGAAGGCCGGGGGAAAAAACGTGATTAAGGGTTAGTATTGCACATGCGCGGTTTGTGGGTTGAGGTTCCTTTTCTTTGAGTGGGAGGACCGCTGCTTACAGTCTCCGAGTTGGCTCCTGCCAATGAAGCTTTGTTTTCTAGTGTTGTTGCACAAATAATGGCACCAAAAAAAGAAAGAAGATTTAATAATAAAAGGTTTAATTTTCGCCGTTCTCTATTTTTTCAGTTCTAAAGATTTAAAAACACGAAGCTTTTAAGAAGGATTTGTGTACAACTATGCATCATATTTTTTAAATGTTTAAGAAATGTGATTTTAATGCTGTTGCACGAATAATGATACCCGAAAAAAGCCAAGAAGATGTATTAATAAAAGGTTTTAATTGTGGCTGTAAGTCTGCGACATTCTATTTTTAATTTTCCAGTTCAAAAGACAAACACGTAGCTTCTAACAATGTGACTTCTTAACAGCAGGTGGTGCCACGGACAGCGCGTTTGTTTAGCCTGAAAGTTAAACCCTCACTCACTAGCCTATTCGACCGATCTACGCTAATCTATGTCCCGGGTATCGCTTTAAGTAGGTTTCTGGGCCACAGAGCCTTCATCGCGAGAACTCACGAGATTAGACGTGGAAGGAGGAGCTTCGGTGCAACGCTGACGAATGACGGCTCTCTGGAACTCCTGGCCTGTCCCTGCCGTTTTACGCTCATCTGGGGCCACAGTGCGTGTGCGAAAAGGTGGCTCCGCCCTTTTGCCCACTCCTGCATTTCTCATGCTGCCCGCGCGCCTAGCTCGCAGGCTTCTCTGCGGCTTCTTGCGGGGACCCACTCCCATTGTAACGCGTAACGGCGTCCGGGAGACGCTCCTCGAGAGGAGATGCGCTACCGATTACTCCTCCCGACACTCAGCGGGCCTGGGACGTGGTCTTCCTCGTGGCGCGACAGCGACTGGGGGTAACCCAGGAGGGGCTGACCTGGAAGAGAGTTTTCTGTTCCCTGAGTATGTCCTGGATTCGGAGTCGGAAGCAACCCTCCAGGACCAGCTGCGGGAGCTGCAGCAGCGGCAGGAAGAGGAGGAGAGACGGATAGAGCAGCAGCGAGAGGAGAGGCGGCAGCAGAAGTTAGGCGCCGGCCGGCGGGTACACCAAGTGGTGGGGCACCCGGACCCAACGGTGCCGCCCAGCGGCCAGAACTGTTCTGGCTGCGGTGCGGAGCTGCACTGCCAGGACCCCGGCGTTCCCGGCTACCTGCCCAGCGAGAAGTTTAACAGCGCGGTGGCGGAGGAAGGGGGGCTGGAGCGGACTGTATGCCAGCGCTGCTGGCTGCTAGTGCATCACCGGCGCGCCCTGCGCCTTCAGGTGAGCCAGGGACAGTTCCTGGAGCTGGTGAGCGCCGCGCTGCGGCGGCCCGAGCCAGCTCTTGTACTGTACATGGTGGACCTACTGGATCTGCCCGACACCTTGCTGCCCCACCTGCCCGCCCTGGTGGGCCCCAAGCAACTGATCGTGCTGGGAAACAAGGTGGACCTGCTGCCCCAAGACACCCTCAACTACCGGCAGCGGCTCCGGGAGCGACTGTGGGACGAATGCATCGGCGCCGGGCTCCTGCCGCCCCGCGGCTACCGAAG
>NW_011495020.1:4271262-4284193 GCF_000754665.1 Bison bison bison
CCGAAGAGCTCAACGTTCCAGTGGGGACCGGCCACGGGGTGGGGAGGACAACGCGAATCTTCCGTCGAAGTCCAGCACGGTGCTCAGAGACGTGCGGCTCATCAGCGCCAAGACAGGCTATGGAGTTGAGGAGTTGATCTCCGCGCTCCAGCGCTCCTGGCGCTACCGGGGCGACGTCTACCTGGTTGGCTCAACCAACGCTGGCAAGTCCACTCTTTTCAATACGCTTCTGGAGTCCGATTATTGCATCGCCAAGGGCGCTGAAGCTATCGACAGGGCCACCATCTCTCCTTGGCCTGGTGAGCGTCCTCTTCGTTTTCTGAAAAGCTGGTCGTCTGATCGTGATTCACTCTCCTAGTCATGTATTCTTCCTTAATGTCCATCAGGGGCTGGTGGGAGGCTTCCCTTTAAAAATTCTCTACCTACTTTGTTCACATTTCTCTTCCGTGGCAGCTTAGTGCTTGCAAATTCAGTATATGTTGTAGTAACTTTTCAATAGAAATAGAAATACTCAATGGAGTATTCCTATGTTCAAGCCACCGTTCTAAGCACTTCAGGTGAACCAGAGGACAATGTTTGCTCTCTTGAAGGTTTCCCTTGTAGCTTTAGTCATTTGTAAGTTTCTCCAGAAAGTCCTTTGATTTTTGTGGAGAAAAGCCTCCTTCCATCCCTCAGTCTTACTCTTCATATCTTGAGTTTACTCATGAGATTCTATAGGTTTAACATATGAATAATTCACTGATGCAATATGTTGTGTGGCTTCGCTGAAAATAAGTCAACTTTTATTTTCAGTCAAGAAACATCTGAAGTAATTACAGAATGAATCCTTCTGTGACCTGTTTTTATGTAACAGTTGGCAAAATGAACTACTTCATTTGTTCCTTTGAAACCAGTGTTTAACTTGGCTTGGTAAATTGTATTCTCTGTCTTGGACTTTGGGAGACTTATATACAGAAATGCTTTTATATCTGTTAGTAGTATGCAGAAGATGGAAAGAGATCAGGCCTATAGATTTGGCGTTCAGATCCTAGTTGAGCCTGTGAGCCAGTCTTTGAGCCTATTGCCTTATCTGTAAAGTAAGAATAATTTTGTAGAGGGTTGTCATGAAAGTTAAGAGAAATAATCACAGTCCTCAAGATGGTACAGGTCCTCTTAAATGTTTTATTCCATTTTCCTGTACAATGTTTATAACAGTGTATGTATTTGGTATTTCAGGTACTACATTAAACCTTCTGAAGTTTCCTATTTGTAACCCAACTCCTTACAGAATGTTTCAAAGGCAAAAAAGGCTTAAAAGAGATGCAACTGAAGCAGAAGAAGATCTTAGTCAACAAGAACAAAATAAACTGAATCTCTTAAAAAAGCATGGTTATTTAGTAGGTAAGTGTCTTCTATAGGAAAACGAGTGTAACTGTATGCTAAAATTTTTTGTTGAGCATCTTGAAATACAGCTCTCTAGGGCTAGCCAGTTTTTTATGGGAAGAGACACTCCCTCTTTTTAGAACATAGAGACCTTTTAGAGGCAAGGCTGCTGTTTGGAAGTCCAGAATTCATTGCACTGGGAAAATTGAGATGGTAGATACTTGAAGAAATCCAGGAAAGGAAATGTGAATAACTGCCTATCTGGCTACTGTTAGAAGTAGAACCATGTGCACTAAGATGCCAGCCCCCTCCTTGCAGACCATACAAGTTGTTGAACTGTAACAGCTTTAAATTGGATTGTCCCCCTTTCCTTAGTATCTCTTTCCAACCTTAATTTACGAAAAACTGATTTCCAACACTCTTCCCCTCCACCGAATGTGCACAGCCAGCCACACTCATTTCCTCATTACAAGAGTCTGACTCTGGCTGCATTTAGAAACAGAGAAAAAGTATCACTGTAGTCTCACTTCCTTCCAAACACCACAGTTAGTCTTAGTAACTTGTTTGAAGCAAACAGAAAAATTAGGAGTCAAAAGCTTTAAAGGAGTGACTACTAACTTCAATATAACTTGTTCTAGGAAGGGTTGGAAGAACATTCTCATATTCAGAAGCACAGAAGGATAAAGCTGCCTTTGAATTTGATGCCGATTCATTTGCCTTTGATATGGGAAATGAACCTGTTCTGGCTGCAGATAAATCCACCAAACGAGTAGAACTGACCCCAGAAGATGTGAAAGATGCCCACTGGTTTTATGACACCCCTGGAATTACAAAGGAAAATTGTGTATGTATTTCATATCTTTTAGAAACATTAACTTTCAAGTGCAGGAGTACTATTTTAATCAGCAGATGAAAAAAAGACATCCTTTCATTTTAGACTCAGTTCTGATTCATTCATCAGACTGTTTCCTTGGTGAATCTATATGCCATTTGGTAGGCATCACTTCTGACAACCTGTTTCTATCTTTGTGATTTTTACCTTAGAGAAATATTTACAGAATCCTAGATTTTAAGGTTGGAAGAAATCATAAATGTCACTGCAGTTCAGCCACCTGTCCCATACTTGAATTCCCTCCATAACATATTCACCAAGAGGTGCACTCACTTTGAACTGAAGGAGGGACTCACCCTCAGCTAAAGCAGTGTCACCTCATGTCCCAAGGTCACCCATTTGATCTTTGACCTGCTCTTTATATTGAGCTGGGCAGTCTCCCTGTACATACTTTGTACTTATTGTTCCCCAAAGGTGTATGGAATAAATGTAATGCCTCCGTCCCTCTGCCAGACATTGAAATGTTTTAAAGTATAATGTCCTTTCTTTCTTACTCTACGCTTTTCTTCTCTGTCATTAATTCATCCTACGAACATGGGGACTGTGCTGACATAATCCAGATGATTTGTCTTCATTTCCTGGAGCTATTCTGAGAATAGGCTATAAACACATGACACTTTCCAGCATGAGTTCTAATTTGTTTTTGTTCTTGAAAAAGTGATACAAAGTACTAAATTTCTTAAGTAGGTGCCCCCTCAGATGAACCTAATTTAGAATAGGATCAACTCATTGTTTATGTCCAGCCTTTACTCCCTTAGCAATTCAGAACTTCACAGAGTAAAGAAAAAGCCAAGGAGTACAAGAATTTGGTAAGATTTAAATCAAAATCTGACTTTAAAAATTTGAGAAAGTAAAAAAAATTGGCTAAAAATCTTTTGCAAGCTTGTTTCTTAAAAATAAAAAGAAAATTTTTTAAAATGTAATATCTACGAAGATTTGAAAGAAAATAATGTAAGGGGTGGCAAGTAGTTTTCTTTAGTATTTGTGTTTGAAAAAGCACATGTAGGAAAGAAATATTTTAACACTTTTAGCAGAGACCCTAATACTTCCATTTCACAATAGAGTTCCTTGCTTCAGCTTAGGAAACTGGCTCCCACTACTATTGAACATTACTACTGCTATCACTTTAACTTTACCCACTCATCTTTAACTTTTAGGCTCAGTTAGGGCAATGACATGGAGAAGGCAATGGCACCCCACTCCAGTACTCTCGCCTGGAAACTCCCATGGACGGAGGAGCCTGGTAGGCTGCAGTCCATGGGGTTGCTAAGAGTCGGACACGACTGAGCGACTTCACTTTCATGCATTGGAGAAGGAAATGGCAGCCCACTTCAGTGTTCTTGTCTGGAGAATCCCAGAGACAGGGGAGCCTGGTGCGCTGCCATCTATGGGGTCGCACAGAGTCGGACGCAACTGAAGCGACTTAGCAGCAACAGCAGGGCAATGACATGACTGAAGCAACTTAGCAGCAGCAGCAGGTCAGGGATAGCAATTCCTTTAGTCAGGTATACCCTCTTGTCAATTGGTCAAAAAGGCAAGAATTTGCTAACTACTATAGCCAGCACTGAGACCCTCAAGTTTTTAGATACAAAAGTTCTCTCAGGCAGTTTGATTCTCTGTCAGTTTATTGATATATTTATTTAATGCCTTGAACCAGTGTTTCCCAAACTAAAGCAAGGAACTCTGTTGTAAAATGGAAGTATGAGGGTCTTTGCTAAAAGGGTTAGAGTAATTCTCTCCTGCCAGGAGCTTTAAATGTGCTTTTCAAACACAAGTACTGAAGAAAACTACTTGCCACCCCCTTACATATTTTCGTTCAAGTCTCCCTAGATATTACTTTTTTTTTAAATTTTCTTCTTACTTTTCTTTAAGAAACAAGTCCACAAAAAGCCATTTTTTTACTTTCTCAAATTTTTTTAGTCAGATTTTGATTTTAGTCTCACCAGAATCTTGTACTTCCTGGCTTTTCTTTTCCATTTTCTCTAGTCTACTTAGGAATCTTCATCCTCAGAAGTCACAGGATCCATACCTTTGTGTTGTTGTTGTTGTTGTTGTTTTTGCTGAGTATTTGTAGGAAATAAGGAAAGTGAATACTGGAATTTAGCAAAGATTCTTCAAGCTTTTTACTTGAGCCTAGAATGGGGTGATCACTCTCACTTAATGCATGCGTAGCTGCCACGAGGACAAAACACAGCACATTACCTTACCATTACCTGAGAATTGCTGCTCCCTAGAAGCCTTGACAAGAGAACATATTTTTCTATCCTGGAATTGAATCATCAATGTGTTCAGATCACACAAAATTTGATAGAATTCAGAGGATGCTGTTGTTTCATATACCTGTATACTGCCATTACTTAAGATTAAGTTGTGAAACAAGAGTAGAGCCAACTATAAATTGATTCCATGAGACAGAAAGAAGCTATGAATTTTATGTGCAGCAAATTCTGGAATACATACTTTGATGTATTGTGAAGCCTAGAATATATAATCATAACTTTTTATCTTACAGGTAAAGCACGATACAGCATATGTTCATTGAAAGTAATTCTCAAAAAAAATCTGCACTTTGCTTTACAGATTTTAAGTCTTCTAACAGAAAAAGAAGTAAATATTGTATTGCCAACACATTCCATTATTCCAAGAACTTTTATGCTAAAACCAGGAATGGTTCTATTTTTGGGTGCCTTAGGCCGCATAGATTTTCTGAAGGTAAGAAAAGTCTGTACCATTAAAAAATGACTTTATTTTTGGGATTTACTTTAAGCAAGCAGATATTATCAAGACTAGCAAAATGTTGATAACTAGGTCATGACTGTTGGGGTTGATATCCTTTTATGTCTGTGTTTTTAAATGTCTGTAATATAAACCTGGGATAATGAAATAGTGGGAAAAAGTCATAGGTCTTAAAAAAATTGTCTTCAAAAAACAGCTCAATGTCCCATACAGCTTGACATTAAAAAGATAGTTTCCCTCTCCTGTGGTATTATTTTCTGTGGAAATCAGAGGGCATACGTTTAGGGGCAGGGTTAATATGGCATTAAATTAATTCCACACTCTATATCTGATGACACGTACACTTTTATACATGTATTTTTTTGGTTTGGTATTCATTTACATAGCATCATTTAGAGATTTTAAAGCATCTATAGAACTGCTCCCCATTTTTGCCAAAGTGAGCAGAAAAATGGAAAATGAAAGATGGATATGCACACTCAGTGCAACCTGTGGCCATTGCCTTAGCACACATCTTGGGTTTCTGTTTGTTTATAATTTGTTGAAAATTTGGCCTTACATACTTGAAACATTACATACATTTTTAGAGACCATACAATATTAACATTTTTTAAACCAAATTTTATACAGGGACAATTAAAGCAGATGGTATATTCATTTGTTTTTCATAAAAATAGACATTTAAGTATCCACAAAGTGTATATAAGGTATCATAGGTTTATTTACATGGGTGTAAGTGCATTGCTTCTGCCATGTTTTTCCTACCTTCCTCTTTTTTTTTTTGGCCACACCACATAGCATGCAGGACCTTGGTTCCCCGAACAGGGCTTGAACCCAGGCCACTGCAGTGGAAGCACAGAGCGCTCAGGACTGGACTGCCAGGGAATTCCCCAGATTTTTTAAATTGTACCTTGTAATGTGCTGGTTTTCTAAGTTTTCATTGTACAGATAAGTTCTTTCTTCCTTTCTTAAGGGAAATCAGTCAGCTTGGTTTACAGTTGTGGCTTCCAACTTCCTTCCTGTTCACATTACTTCATTGGACAAGGCAGATACTATGTATCAGAAGCACGCAGGTCATACGCTACTGAAGGTGAGCCAACATGATTTGATGGTTGAATAGTTAGGTTAATACACCCTGGTAGTCCCACAGCCCTGATAAAAAGCCTTTGTTGGACAGAAGCATCTTTGTTACATCATCAGCTAGCTCTCCCTGACCTTGTTCACCTTGAGGATTTTGGGTATAAAGTGAGATGGGCTCTGATAAGAAAGGGGATGTTGGATTGGACTGATCCCAGGATACTGACAGAGCTGGGTTTTCTCTGGGTGACACTGTCCAGTATGGTAGCCACATGTGGCTATTTCAATAAGTTAATTAAAATTAAATAAACTTTAAAATTTAGTTCTTTACTTGCACTAGCCACTTTTTAACTGCCCAGTGGTCACATCATTTCAAAAAGTTGCGCTGGATAATGTGAGTGAGGAGACATTGGATTTTCTCACAACTGGGTGATGCTCCTGGCATGTAGTGGGTGGAGGCCAGAGATGATGCTAAACATAATGTGTGCACAGGACAGCCCCTCACAACAGGGAATTCTCTGGTCCACATGTGAGTAGTGCTGAGTTTAGAAGCCCTTGTCTGGGTAGAAAAGCTCTTCTCCCAGATTCTTAACCACAGATACTTAGAGACTATCGTATGTCTTCTCTCCTGCTTACTTGATCCTTCCTTTGACCTGTTAAGCAGTGTGTGAAAATTTCTCTGATCTTTCAGAAACAAAACTAAACTCAAGTGTCCCACTCCTTCCTCTTCTTTACAATCAAGCTGACTCCTGCTCCTCACCTCCCATCCTCTGCAGTCCCTGCTGTGCCCTTTTTGTGCCACTGAAATTATTCCAAGTTCTCTAGAAACCAAATGGGGCCTATTTATAGTTCTTTAACCAGACCTGAATACACACTGTTGGCTAGCCTGTAGTGTATGATGGTTAAGATCACTGGAGCTAGGCTGGGTTCAAATCCTACTCTGCTCCACCACTTAGTGAAGCTGTGTGACTTTAGGCGAGTTTCCTTTACCTCTGTCTGTTGTGACCACACCGTGAGGTTGTGGAGAAGATCCAGTGCCAGGGCACCGCTGTCACTGCTGTGTAAGTGTCTGTGGCGATGAGGAGGGGGTTGGGACATAGCTCCTGCAAAAATACCAGGTGCATCCAATGCAGATGTGATTTACATTAATGAACGCTCATACAACTAAAAATAGGTCAAAACGCACACCTGCCCTTCAACCAGGATAAAACCAACCTGACTTCAGAAGCAAATGCTTCTTTCTCTCTGGACTAAAAAAGCCAGAGTGAAATTAAGACTCCATTGAAATAACTGGCCTAAAGTTGATGCTCCAGACACATGTAGGATTTGAGGGGAAGGCTCCACCTTCATGCATCTGTGTAGTCTTCAGGGTGGACTCACTGATACTTCTCAAAGCGACACCAGGCTTCTCTCCCCTCGTAATACAGTTTCTTGGGCTGCTCTGTGCCTCTGCCTTGCCTTCTGGTTTTCATTCATCTCCCAAGTCAAAGTCAATCCTACCTCCTAATCATCAATGAGACCAGCCTCACAGTCCAAACTGTAGCCTGCTTTCTGAGATTATGAGGTATAATCTAGACTCCAGTTTTATTGTCTTCCTCCCACCCCCACCCCACTACAGCTGTAGTTCTCAACCAGGTTGATTCTTACCACAAGGCAACATTTGGCAAAGCCTGGAGACAGTTTTGGTTTTCACAACTTACTGGATGCCGAGTAGAGGCTGCTAAAAATTGTGCAATGCACAAGACAGCCTCCTCCAACAAAAAATTATTTGGCTCAAAAGGTCAATAGTGCTGAGGTTGATAAATCCTGCACTGTACAGGTTTTTCCAAAATATAAAGCAGGTCCCAGTATTCTTTTTCATTCTTTTTTCTTTCCTGCTTATGATTCCTTGTTAGTTCCACATTACTGAGAAGTCGAAACTGAAAGCCTCATCACTAATACACACACATAACACACTCAGCACAGTTAAACTACAATTCTCTGAACTCATCATCTTTTTTCCAATTTTTGTGTCTGTACGTTACTCAGAATACCTTTCAACACTGAGTAACTTTAATCTATTTTTCAAAATTCTGCTCATTAATGGTTTTATTTGACCAAGCCACATTCATTATTCCTTTCACAACCATAGTACTTAATAAATTGCCTCTCATTGCATATCTTACCTTTTATTTACTTGCTATTTCCACCTTCTGATCTCCTCGGGAGCAGGGACCATACTGTAACGTCTGTGTTTGTGTTCTTAGTGATAAACACAGAGAAATCCATTAATAAATAGGTAAATTATCCTTTTATTTCCAATAATGGAAACACCTGTAAACATAAAGCTGATGTTAACCATTATCCATGTACCCTTGGTTTCTAATGAGGCAGGGATTAACCTGTGTGTCCAGACAGGCCTGTTAGTTTAATGGTTTTATTTTTGATACCTGTACAATATTATCTTATCAGTGCCTTACTTAATATTAGAGTTATCAGGGGTTTCATTTGAATTTCCAAATAACTTTATCTCCTCCCAATGGAAGGTACCAGTGGGTGGAGAAGAAAGAATGGCAGGATTTCCTCCTCTTGTTGCTGAAGACATCACGTTAGATGAAGGACTTGGGGAATCTGAAGCAGTGGCTGACATCAAGTTCTCCTCTGCAGGTAATTTTACACCAAGCACAAGAGTTTATCATATTTTTATACAGATTTGCCTTAACTGACATAAGCCAAATATTTTAAGAAATACATGCTAGATTATCCATAAGATGCAACCTGCTCTGAAAATGAATCTGTACATTTTCACAAATGTATTGATGCTTTTTAAAAAAAATAGTGAGGCAGCAGTAGCCTCCCTGGGGTCTCCATCTGGAGCTGTGTTTGGTGTTTTTAATAGGATGGTTGCTAACACCGTCTGTGTTTTTTCATGTGCCTGCATAGGTTGGGTAGCAGTGACACCGCAGTTTAAGGACACACTGACCCTCCGAGGCTATACACCTCAAGGGACAGTCCTGACAGTCCGGCGCCCTCTCTTGCCACATATAGTTAACATCAAAGGAAAGCGCATCAAGGGAAGTGTGGCGTATAAAACCAAAAGGCCTCCTGCTCTTATGTACAATCTGCAGAAGAAAAGATAGATACGTGAAGCTGACCTGTTCACATTGAAGATGAACTATATAGAACATTCTGTGTGCATCGCACCGCATTTTATTAAATACTGCTGTAATAAAGCCCCCTAACCCTTTTTAAACTACCAAGGACCGTGCCTCTTTTTAATGAACTGAGTTTGTAAACACGTTATTTTTTTTAGTAGGGTACATACATGTATGTATCTGTGATTCAAACATACCTAAAAGAGAGTTCTGCTACATTGTTTTCTCCCACTAGTATTTGAGACCAGATGGCACTTCTCATTTAGAAAAAAGCAGCTTAGCAGTTGGCTTAGGAGAAAATGGCAGAAAGTTAATTTCTCCAAAATATGCTATCTTAAATCAGAGAGGTGAGTAAGCGGCTGCACTTCACGTAGTCAGCCAAGTACCCAACTGGGGAACACACCATGGCTTCCATCTCTGGGTCTAAGGTGGTTGCTCAAGTTGTCATCCTTTCACAGCAATGGGAAGAAGAGAAGAGTGTGAAGAGCATGCAGCTACCGTACTGAAATGAAGGGAAGAGCTGGAAGTTGCCCACATCACAGTGTCCAGTGGTCAATGTTTCCATGGCCACACCCTGCCATGAGGAAGCTGGAGGATGTAAACGGAAATGCAGAGTCAGATTTTTATTACTTAGGGGAAGCAGCAGTGAAAGAAATCTTGAAAACAAGTAGAAATTTCCCTTACCTAATCTAAAAGTGCCTGAAAATCTTAGAAAAGGATTTATGTTATATCCTTTTGGAATCTGAGATCTATTCTGCAAGGATCAGAGCACTTCAACTATTTTATCAACATTTGTCTGTAAACACTGTACATAAAACATTACACCAGTCAGAAGTGTTTACCTTCAAGTATTTCTAGTCGATTGAGTGGCCCTATAGCTGTGGACAATGAATTGGCAAGTCAAGTCCCAGGTCCCATGATGAGATGAATGCTGTGAAGTTAATTGGCCTGAAACAGATCCCTGAACTTCCTGTAGACTTAGGGTTAGCATTAACTTTTTAATAGTCCTGTATTCTCTGACAACATATACACTCGAGCCCCCTCTCCCCTCTCACTAAGTAGGTCATTATAGGATAAATGGTCAGTATTTTAAAATGCAACTTGTAGGGCTTTTTGGTAGCTCAGTGATAAAGAATCTGCCTGCCAATGCAGGAAACACGGGTTCAATCCCTGATCCGGGAAAATCCCACGTGCTGTGGAGCAACTAAGTCTGTGTGCCTCAACTACTGAGCCTGTGCTCTAGATACACTGTGCAGCAACTACTGAAGCCCACGCAGCCTAGAGCCCGTGTTCCATAAGAGATGCCAGCACAGTGAGACACCCATGCACTGCAACTAGAGAGTAGGCCCTGCTACCCCCAACTAGAGAAAAGCCAGCTTCACCAACAAAGACCCAGCACAGCCAAAAATAAAAAGTTTAAAAAACTACTTGTAAAAACCGTAGGTCTCACTTTCATTATGTTTCAAAGTGAATACTATTGGCATCTTGGGGAAAGTGGTTCTATATGTGTATCCTTCATCCCCAAATGCCAAATGCCACTAGCAGCACCCCTGCCCCATTCCTCACTGTGACAGTGGAGAACCCTGACATTTCTAGACCCACCCTCTAGAGGGCGGTAGCTCCCCAAGTTAAGAAAATGGTAGCTGATTTCTAGTTTATTTTGGAGAAAATGAAATAGTTTCATAAATTAAAACTGTGACCATTATATTTGTGTACTGTTTGCAGTTTGGAGCTTAGGCCTGAAATCTTTAGATTAAAAAGAATATGGTAAACGTGCACTTATGGAAAAATATAGAACCCAAAAACTGATGCTGTATTTACCCTGAAAACTTAAGTATTTTAGAAAGCAGAACATTTCTCCCTCATCTTTTCTTTAGGCTTTCAGACGTCTCTACTAGCAGAGACTTCATTTTTAAATATTCAGAGTTAATATTCTCAGGATTCTCTTACCTCTAAAATTAAATGGTTATGTTTTCACTAAGGCATATCTAAAAATGTTCCAAGGTACTTTGCTAGCAGTTTTAAACAGTGCAATTTACTAAGTTTCAGTTTCCCTGGTTTTAATCTCTTTGGGTCTTCATTTTCTCATCTATAAAATGAGGGAATTACACTATATATTTCTCAGTCCTAACTTTATAGGATTCTCAGCAAAAACAGGCAGGGAAGCCAAGAAAGCGTGGTTACAAGACCTCAGATGAAAAAAGCCCTCTGAGCATAGACAGTAGAGACTGGTGCTAGCTTTTGTTATTAATTTACATCACATTCTGCCATCTTTGCTACTTTCTACTTCTGCATTCCAGTCCCCTATAATGAAAAGGATATATTTTTTGGGTGTTAGTTCTAAAAGGTCTTGTAGGTCTTCATACAGCTCAACTTCAGCTTCTTCAGCGTTACTGGTTGGGGCATAGACTTGGATTACTGTGATACTGAATGGAAAAGTAGGAAGTCAAAAAAAGTAGGAAGTCAAGAAACACCTGGAGTTAACAGGCAAATTTGGCCTTGGAATACGCAATGAAGCAGGGCAAAGCCTAATAGAGTTTTGCCAATAAAATGCACTATTCATAGCAAACACCCTCTTCCAACAACACAAGAGAAGACTCTACACATGGACATCACCAGATGGTCAATACTGAAATCAGATTATATTCTTTGCAACCAAAGATGGAGAAGCTCTATACAGTCAACAACAAGACCAGGAGCTGACTGTGGCTCAGATCATGAACTCATTACCAAATTCAGACTTAAATTGAAGAAAGTAGGGAAAACCACTAGACCATTCAGGTATGACCTAAATCAAATCCCTAATGATTCTACAGTGGAAGTGAGAAATAGATTTAAGGGACTAGATCTGATAGATAGGGTGCCTGATGAACTATGGAATGAGGTTCATGACATTGTACAGGAGACAGGGATCAAGACCATCCCCATGGAAAAGAAATGCAAAACAGCAAACTGGCTGTCTGGGGAGGCCTTACAAATAACTGTGAAAAGAAGAAAAGCGAAAAGCAAAGGAGAAAAGGAAAGATATAAGCATCTGAATGCAGAGTTCCAAAGAATAGCAAGAAGAGATAAGAAAGCCTTCCTCAGCGATCAATGCAAAGAAATAGAGGAAAACAACAGAATGGGAAAGACTAGAGATCTCTTCAAGAGAATTAGAGATACCAAGGGAACATTTCATGCAAAGATGGGCTCGATAAAGGATAGAAATGGTATGGACCTAACAGAAGCAGAAGATATTAAGAAGAGGTGGCAAGAATACACAGAAGAACTGTACAAAAAGATCTTTACGACCCAGATAATCACGATGGTGTGATCACTCATCTAGAGCCAGACATCCTGGAATGTGAAGTCAAGTGGGCCTTAGAAAGCATCACTACGAACAAAGCTAGTGGAGGTGATGGAATTCCAGTTGAGCTATTTCAAATCCTAAAAGATGATGCTGTGAAAGTGCTGCACTCAATATGCCAGCAAATTTAGAAAACTCAGCAGTGGCCACAGGACTGGAAAAGGTCAGTTTTCATTCCAATCCCAAAGAAAGGCAATGCCAAAGAATGCTCAAACTACTGCACAATTGCACTCATCTCACATGCTAGTAAAGTAATGCTCAAAATTCTCCAAGCCAGGCTTCAGCAATACGTGAACTGTGAACTTCCTGATGTTCAAGCTGGTTTTAGAAAAGGCAGAGGAACCAGAGATCAAATTGCCAACATCCACTGGATCATGGAAAAAG
>NW_011495020.1:4284542-4300206 GCF_000754665.1 Bison bison bison
TGCAGAGTACATCATGAGAAACGCTGGGCTGGAAGAAGCACAAGCTAGAATCAAGATTGCCGGGAGAAATATCAATAACCTCAGATATGCAGATGACACCACCCTTATGGCAGAAAGTGAAGAGGAACTAAAAAGCCTCTTGATGAAAGTGAAAGAGAAGAGTGAAAAAGTTGGCTTAAAGCTCAACATTGAGAAAACGAAGATCATGGCATCCAGTCCCATCACTTCATGGGAAATAGATGGGGAAACAGTGTCAGACTTTATTTTTGGGGGCTCCAAAATCACTGCAGATGGTGACTGCAGCCATGAAATTAAAAGACGCTTACTCCTTGGAAGGAAAGTTATGACCAACCTAGATAGCATATTCAAAAGCAGAGACATTACTTTGCCAACAAAAGTTCGTCTAGTCAAGGCTATGGTTTTTCCTGTGGTCAGGTATGGATGTGAGAGTCGGACTGTGAAGAAGGCTGAGCGTCGAAGAATTGATGCTTTTTAACTGTGGTGTTGGAGAAGACTCTTTGAGAGTCCCTTGGACTGCAAGGAGATCCAACCAGTCCATTCTGAAGGAGATCAGCCCTGGGATTTCTTTGGAAGGAATGATGCTAAAGCTGAAACTCGAGTACTTTGGCCACCTCATGCAGAGTTGACTCATTGGAAAAGACTGATGCTGGGAGGGATTGGGGGCAGGAGGAGAAGGGGATGACAGAGGATGAGATGGCTGGATGTCATCACTGACTCGATGGATGTGAGTCTGAGTGAACTCCGAGAGTTGGTCATGGACAGGCAGGCCTGGCGTGCTGCGATTCATGGGGTGGCAAAGAGTCCGACACGACTGAGCGACTGAACTGAACTGAACTGCCATCCTAGTGCAGCCCAGATCACTGCTGGTCTATCCAAGTGATCCACAGTGGATTTGCTATAAGAAAGTTCTCTTACTGTGTTGGTTTCTGAGTATAAGTCAACTTACTAATACTTCTTAATCCACTGGTCTCAGTATGAAGAGTACCCTTCCAGCATTAATCATTTATACCATGGCAGCATGCATGCAGGTGGAAAGAGAAGTTAACGGCAAGGTGTCAGGACAGCCCCTCATGTCCACAGAATAGGGGTTGACGTTCCATCTTCTTTTTCTCCCCTTTTAAAATAGCATTTTCTTCAAAGTTTCAGTGAAGTTTAATGTATTTTGTATTTCTAATCACCGTAAACAGCAAGTTCTACCAATCATTGGGGCTTTACTGTGTAGTTCCCCAGTGTCTAATTTGTCTGTTACCTGCAACACTTGCCATGACAACCGAGAAGTAGAGAACAGACACAATCCTGTGTGCTTGTGCTTCTTGCTCACTCACTCTCTGCAAAATGGAAATCAAGGCTGGTTTCCTACAGATGACTAACTTGGAGCTCCAGTGGTGCCAGACATGGCAGACTGCTTATTGCTTCACAGAATAGGCACCCCTGTGCTCCAGCTGAGGCGAGCTGTTTTGTAGACAGCCTCTGATCATTTACCCTGGCTTCCCTCCCACCTGGCTGTGTCTTGTGGAGCAACAGAATCATTTCCATTCTTTCTCAGACTGCTCCATTTTCTCTTGGCTCCTCTCCTCCCCGAGGGATTGTTTTCTCTCAAATGTCAGAGTAATGCTTAAACAATAAAAACAAGACTTCAGACTCATGTGAATCCAACAGATAGCACCTCTGCCTGCTCTTAATGTTTGTCCTGTTGTCTGTCTCTCTGATGCCCTGTAGTGGGTGGGAACGGCTTAAGATTAATAACAATGTATGAACAATGCATCACTTTTCCCCGTCATGTCAAAGACCACAGATATTCTCTCATTTAGTACAAAGAGTTTCATGATCTGAAAATTCTGAAGTCTAGAGTTTTAGAGCAAATACCTATGGCTTGGAGCTTCAGAGGTTCCTGTTTTTCAGAAGCTTCCTTTTGTTTCTCATGTAATTCTCAGAATTTGCCTTCTGAGTAATAAACCTAGTGGAAAGATTTCTTTGGTCTCAATATTCTCACTGGTAGATACAATAGGTATGATGCTTAATCACAGACACTGTGAGTACCTCTGGCCAGGAGCATTGGTAGATCTGAGAAAACTGAGGCCACATACACACAGAAAGACACATTATCTGTTTCTTAATGTGGGGTAGAGACCACATTATCAGGTGATTTTGGACATGTGAGACAGCCGAAGTTCCTTTCTAACTTTTCACTAAGTCCCCAGAAAATAGCCATATGCATTCAATGTATGAATGAATTAGGAGAACAAAGGGACTTTTCTGAGGGGTTGATTTTTCCCTTCTCTGAAAAATGGAAAGCTGACTTAGCATTGACACTTTTCTAGGGTTTCTTCCCGTCCTGCCTAAAGGCAGTACCTCAGGACAGTTGTATATGAGAATATTCATTGCTGCTATGACCATATGATGCCTTCCCAAGTGCTGCTAGTGGTAAAGAACCCACCTGCCAAAGGAGGAAACATATGAGACTCGGGTTCAATCCCTTTGTTGGGAACATTCCCTGGAGGAAGGAATGGCAACCCACTCCGGTATTCTTGCCTGGAGAATCCCATGGACAGAGGAGCCTGGAGGGCTATGGTGCATTAGGTCGCAGAGTCGGACACTACTGTAGCAACTGAGCACACACGCAGCCCTTATTTAGGACAGTGAGCCAGGCACTGTTTCAGGCATTTTGTATATAGAACAACCCCATGCAGGAGGTATATATTACTATTATCTGCATTTAGAGATGGAACTGAAGCAAAAGTAACTAGCCAGGGTCATGTAACTAATGAATGACAGAGATGTGATTCAAAATTCAAACACAAGCTTCTAGCACTTTTATACAGTGAAACTTTTTCCCTTTTAACGTAGTTCTATGGATTTTAAATATATACATGCATGTGTGCTAAGTCACTTCAGTCGTGTCTGAATCTTTGTGACCCTATGGACTGTAGCCCACCAGGCTCCTCTGTCCATGGGATTCTCCAGGCAAGAATACTGGAGTGGTTTGCCATGCCCTTCACCAGGGGATCTTCCCAACCAGGGATCAAATCAGTCTCTCATATCTCCAGCACTGGCAGACAGGTTCTTTACCACTAGCACCATCTAAGAAAATCAACCCACTTGAAGACCTCAAAGGTAATGACACAATTTCCTTGGAAACCCTGTGTTACACTTCCTAGCTTCATTTTAATCCTCTCATATAAAATTCCAGTCTGAGGAGAATATTCCTCCAAAATACATACATACATACAAACACGTAGATTTTAATTTTTTTAAAAAAGAATATTCTTCATAGGTAGGGGATGTATGTGTGTTGAGCTGTATCCTTACCCAAATCTATACAAGTGTTCTTCTGTGATTTCTATGCTGTCTTACCATATCAGTAGTTTTAAATGAAAAGTGCTTTCAGGGAACTAAGATAAACCGTATTGGGGAAGAATATGAAAAATGTGTATGTATGTATAATATACACATTATATGTGTGTATTTAGAAATAGCCCAAGCCTGGGAGGAGGGTAGAATCAAGTTTTCAAGAAAACCTCTTAATAACCTGAACAAAGGGAGAAAAGGGCACAAGTATGTGGGAGGAGCTAAAGCATTCTAGGGTTTTCAAATCAAAGTGGGAGTGTTAGGAAGGAGGGGTTGGAAAGGGGAACAGGGAACACCTCATACAGGGGTGTTATCTATATATATAGATATAGATGTAACTGAATCACTTATACAGTAGAAGTTAACATACTGTAAATCAAGTATACTTCAATAAATTTTTAAAAAACAAAAAAATTTAAAGTACTTTCATGGCTGGCTAAAAATCTTTACACTGCTAGTGATCTTTGCCAAGTACCACAGACAGATCACAGCATAAAAGGAGATCCTAACCCACAATTCTGATTAATAGGAAATAACATAAACAGGAAATTTGGAATGCAAACATCCAAAGAATTATACCACAGGAAAGAAACTATCCTAAAAGAAAAGCTGATCTAAAACCCTGATCTTTCAGTGACATAGGAGAACTGGTGGTCCCTATGTAATCATAAATCAAATAGCTCCAAAAACGCCCTGAACTTGTTCAAATGGCCCTGTCTTTTCTACTTGTGTAGCACTCGTCCTGTTTCCTGTTTCTGTTCACATTTACTTTAAATAAAAAGGGATCCTGGTTGCCCAATTTTCCTCAGCATTTAACACTGGGCCTAAAAATATTTATTTTTCCTATCTTTGACTTTAAATTATGGTTATATATTCAACAGGAAGGAAAATTAGTATTCAACAGAAGGAAAATGGGGACTACTGTCCCTAAAATATGAGATAAAGGATGTATTTTATTCAAGTATTAGTTTAAGAAAATGTCTTTTTCACTGGACAACTAAGGCTATCATGTAAAGTTAGTTCTGAGAAATGTGTTGAAGATTTGCAACAAGGGAACTTGGGTAAGATTGTTCAACAAAACGGTGCTTAAGTGTCCCACTTACCCGTTAACTCCTCCATTCAGTGTGGCTTCAGTCACTTCTAGGTATAATTACTCACTTGTCAATTGGAAATGCTTCTTTTTTAACTAAATTGAGGGCATAATTAGGTTTGTATCCACATCTAATGGCTTAGTAACTAACCACCTCAAAACTTAGTGAATTGAAAGAAGCTTTGCTCTGATTCTTTCATTTGGCAGTTTAATCTGGGCTCAGCTCAGTGGTTCTTCTGCCCACTTCTTCTGGGTACATGCATTTGCAGACCTCAATCCATGTCAAGAACTTCAGCTGGGATGGCTGTAACAGCTGAGAAACCTGGGTCTTTTCCCAGGGGTCACACTCTATCTAGGATTTCATCCTCAAGTAGGCCAGTTCTGGCTCAGTCACAGGTGATGGTGTTCAAAAAGAGCATGAGTAGAAGCTGCTAGGCCTCTGGAGGCTGAAGCTCCCAAATCACACAATGTCACTCTGCTATATTCTATTGGTCAAAGCAAGTTGCAGTGGCAGCAGAAACTCAAGCTGACTGGAAAGGCTGCCAAGAACCTGTGGCTACTTTCATCCACCACACAGTTTCAGCATGTTCATCACCCTGAGGCAAATGCAGTATAACATGCTGGATGTTCTGACCTATATGAAGAGAACCCACTGTAAATTTATCAAACAAGAAATTTGATGATGGGACTTCCCTGGTGGTCCAGTGGTTAAGAATCCACCTGGCAATGCAGGGGAAGTGGGTTCGATTCTTGGTGGGGAACTAAGATCCCACATGCCACAGGGCAACTGACTATGCGCCACAGTGAAGATCCTGTGTGCCACAACTCTGACCAGATGCAGCCAAATAAATAAATGAATAGGAAAGAAAATTGATGCTGACTTAGATTTACCTCAGGAGTCAGATACATAGAATAGCTACATGATTGAAAAAAGGAGGGAACACAGGTTGTACGATTTTGATTTCATCATCAATCTTTTAGGAAGTTTTTAAAGAAAAGTGTGCACTGTTACTTCTGTAAATTTAAAATGCAAAAAATCCATTCAGATGAAAATGTAGGTTATCTCCTCTCCCTTACCATATCAATGCTGAATGCTACATGAACATATTATCCATCATTATTTTAAGCCACAGTAAATTAAACATCCCAAATATATACATGTTCTGTTAAAAAAAAAAAAAAATCAAGAGGACAGACTTGATCACTATCAGCAAGACCGAAATAAGTTCTATTTTAAGGACACAAATATAACCATAACTTGTAAGGTTGTAAGGTATTATGGGTTCCTTGAACCACTGCCCATCCACTCTCAAAGTATTTCCAGACTACCAACCAGTTTTGGCAATAATTAATTTGATAAAAACCAGATATATCCATACAATAAAACACTGTACAACAGAATGAAAATAGTCCTAAAAACTAGTGCTCTCCAAATTCTACTCACTGCAGAATAATCCCAGTTATGTAAACAGCCCAGAAATCAAACATTTTAATATGCATACACATATGGAGGTAGAGTTAATATTAACTATTAACAGTAATTAAGTCTGCAAAAGAAATGAGACTAAGAGGATTAGTAGGAAGACAGCTAGTCAAGATAGATTTTAACTTGTTATGAGTTTGCTGTTGTACCTGCATTATGTGATCTTTAAAAAGTTATTAGAGCGCACAGAAAAAGAAATCAAAGGTGCAGTATTTCAAAATCAATGTAATTAGGATGCTGGTCTCTAAAATTGCCCCTTCTAGTGGTAGAAGCCTGACCACTGGTAAAGTTTCCACAATTTAATCCTTAAGACACTCTTTCAAGCTTTCATAAATTTTATAGTACTGTTATAAGCAAGGAGAAATGTGATATATGAGTTTTAACTGTTCAGTGTAATAGTCTCACTCTTAAGAATCTCATTTAGAGAGCCTGAAAGGGTATCTCCCTCCCCCTTCCACTGTATGAATGGGGGTAAAGTACCAGTTACCACAGGAAACAAGACCCTACATCTATGGGTAAAACGGAAAGGAAGATCTTATTGATAAAGAATATCAGTTACCATAAAAGATATAATTGACTCAAGCAAGAACCAATAGATGAGAAAATCACTAGGTTTGTTGAAGGATTAAGATAATTTCACTATATCATCCCATGGAATATTAATTACAAAGGGAAATAAATAATAACGTCAGTGGAGAAATCTGGTAGACGACACATTAACCAAACAATAAAAGTTAACACAACCAATAACAGAATCGTGTGCCTTCTGATGTAATGTACTGATGTAATGTACTGGTACTGACTATTCCTGCCAAGACACATAACCTGAACTGAAGCATGAGAAAATAATTATGATACTATAATTCAAATTAAGAAACATTCTTTAAACAGTTTCAAACTCTTCATGTTGTGAAGCACAAATGCTAAGGAGTTGTTCCAAACTAAAAGAAATGAAGATATGTGACAACCAAATACAACAAGAAATTAGGAGCAGGGAGATATGTAAAGTTATTAAGATATTTGGCACAATCTGAACTTAGAACTATACAGACTACACCAATCTTTAAAGTCATGAATTTAATTATTACAGGATGGTTGTATAAGACAATGGTCTTATCCTTAGGAAGTACAAACAAATATTCAGAGATGAAGAGGTATGCTTTCAACTTATTTTCTGGGCTTCCACCACATAATATACATAATGTGCAGAAAACAAACACTGAGTGGTGGATCCCAAGTAAGGGGTACACAAGATTTCAGGGTACCATTCCCACAACTTCTCTGCAAACTTAAGCATTTCTCAGTTTCTTAACAAAGTCACTTTCTCAAGACTTGCTATTTTCTGCTACCTGAGTGAACTCTCTCCTTGCCTTGTTAATGTGTTCAGACAATACTCAGTCTATAAACAGTATTTATCTATCACCACAATTTTTAAATTACAGTAAAATGACCACTCTATATCAATTGGTTGAAATCAAGGAGAACACACCCACAGAAAAATATCACACATACAGCACACCTGTAGCCCTGGGTAATCAACAACTATCTGCCCTTCCAAGGGCCAGATATTGTTTTAGGTACTTGGGTTAAGCAGTGAGAACAAAATCATTCTGACTCTAGTAGCAATTATATCATTTGACACAAAAGCCCACATACTATTTTAACATTAAAAGCTACTATAAAAGACATGCAAGAGAGGCAGGTGGATTATACACCTTAATTATGCCAAATAGAGGAAGCACTTTTATATATTTAAGGATACTTACTTGCTTTGTTATTAGTGTAAAAGGTCTTAATACAAAAATTACATGTCAAGCACTTAATACTAAAATTATATGTCAAATTACATGTTGTCCCCTTCTCCTGCCTTCAGTCTTTCCCAGCATCAGGGTCTTTTCAAATGGGTCAGTTCTTCCCATCATGTGGCCAAAGGATTGGAGTTTCAGCTTCAACATCAGTCCTTCCAATGAATATTCAGGACTGATTTCCTTTAGGATGGACTGGTTTGATCTTGCAGTTCAAGGGACTCAAGAGTCTTCTCCAACACCACAGTTCAAAAGCATCAATTCTTCAGTGCTCAGCCTTTTTCCAACTCTCACATCCACACATTACTGGAAAAATCATAGCTTTGACTATATGGATCTTTGTCAGCAAAGTAATGTCTCTGCTTTTTTAATATGCTGTCTAGGTTGGTCACAGGTTTTCTTCCAAGGAGCAAGCATCATTTATTTATTTTTTTTTTTTTTAAATTTTCTCTGGAAGCTTTATTCATCAAATGACCAGTCAAAACCCCAAGTTTTATCTTACTCACACACTAGATTTACATTTTTACTTATATTTTGCCACACTCAGAAATGTAATTTTTCATCAGCCCTTCCAAATCCCATCAAGAGATATTGTGGCAGACACTTGATTCACATTTCAGAGGTTTCATTCCATTCCATTAAGAATTTATCATAAAACTGAATATTATATAACTGTGTATTACATAAGTGAGTATTATATGGTCCTTTCTTAAATTCACAAAAATTTGAGCCTAGGACAAATGTTTTTAGATAAAAGCTAATGTTTAATTACTTATGTCATTATTTCCATTTGGGGATACAAAGATAAAACATTCTAACTATTTGCATTCAGTCATCCTGCCGATGCCAGGGCATGCCTTTTGAATATTCTCTTAAAGGTCCTTTAAAAAATACGTCCATCAAAATTTGATCTCACTTCAGAGTCTAAAATTTTTATAGCTATTTTTTTTTAGCCATCTACAACAGTCCTTGCTGCAATTATTATTTTCCATGACAACTTTCAGAGTTTCCTCACATAACCATTTTTCTGTGCCCTGAGTGCATTCTGTTTCACTCTGGATGGTGCTTCTGCAAATGACATGGTTCTACATCCTCTTTTCTACTTCTCTGGGATCCAAGGTTATAAAATGTTTTGAAACAATTATTTCAAAGCTATATTTCAAAACCTTCTTCAAGGGTCCCTGCTACCATGACAACCTAATTACCCAGTGGCTGCCTTAGGGAGCATTTCGTTTGGTGACTAGGAAGTTTATTTGGGGCTTCTGCAGCTTAGACTGATGACAGCTAAGTTGCTTCAGTCATTTCCAACTCTGTGCGACCCCAAAGACGGCAGCCCACCAGGCTTCCCCGTCCCTGGGATTCTCCAGGCAAGAACACCGGAGTGGGTTGCCATTTCCTTCTCCAAGCATCATTTAATTTCATGGCTGTAGTCACAGTCTACAGTGACTTTGGCGCCCAAGAAAATAAAATCTGTCGTGTTTCCATTGTTTCCCCATCTATTTGCCATGAAGTGATGGGACCAGATGCCATGATCTTAAAGTTTTTTGAATGCTGAGTTTTAAGCCAGCTTTTTCACTCTCCTCTTTCACCTTCATCAAGAGGCTCTTTAGTTCCCCTTCACTTGCTGCCATTAGGGTGGTGTCATCTGCATATCTGAGGCTGTTGATATTTCTCCCCGCAATCTTAATTCCAGCTTGTGCTTCATCCAGCCCAGCCTTCTGCATATTAAGTTAATAAGCAGGGTGACAATATACAGCCTTGAAGTACTCCTTTCCCAAATTGGAATCCATCTATTGTTTCATGTCCAGTTCTAACTGTTGCTTCTTGACCTGCATACAGGTTTCACAGGATGCAGGTAAGGTGGTCTAGTATTTCCATCTCTTGAAGAATTTTCCACTGTTTGTTGTGACCCACAGAGTCAAAGGCTTTAGCATAATCAATGAAGCAGATGTTTTCCTATGATCCAACAGATGTTGGCAATTTCATATCTGGTTCCTCTGACTTTTCTAAATCCAGCCTGAACATCTGGGAGTTCTTCATTCATATACTGTTGAAGCCTGGCTTGGAGAATTCTGAGCATTATTTTGCTAGCCTGTGAAATGAGTGCAATTGTGTGATAGTCTGAACATTCTTTGGCATTGCCCTTCTTTGGGATTGAAATGAAAACTGACCTTTTCCACTTCTGTGGCCACTGCTGAGTTTTCCAAATTTGCTGGCATATTGAGTGCAGCACTTTAACAGCATCGTCTTTTAGGATTTGAAATAGTTCAGCTGGAATTATATTTAACACTCAGGAATTCCCTGGCGGTCCAGTAATTAGGACTCAGCCCTTCCAATGCTGTGGCCCACGTTCAGTCCCTGATCAGGAAACTAAGATTCCCCCAAGCTTGGTGTAGCACAGTCAAAAAAATATTTTAAAAACCCAACAAAAGCATTTAACACTTAAGAGTCACCCTATGGATACAAGTACCATATGACCTCATTTTCAGGATGAAGAAACAGATTTAACAAAGTTAAAAGTATTTGCAAAATTATAGTTGTTAAGGAAGAGAGGCCCACAGTGAACCCAACTCTAACTGCAAGGGCCACAGAGCACTTGATACAGCAAACATCAATAATAATCCTTTAAATAAGCAATTTTGTTTACACTGAAACTTCCCCTGATTACCAAAGATCAGTACATTGTTGTTAGCCTCTTCACCAACCTACCTGTATGGAGCTGAGGCTGAGTACCCTTGGAGGGGGGCCCTCTGCTGTACCGTTAACTCCCCCTGGGCAGAATACAAGGACGGCCAAAGATTAAGTGAAAAACGGATACTTGTAAAAATCATAACAGGGTAAGCCTCTGAGTAGGGAATAGCAAGGGACTGGAAAAACGCACTTACGGTAACACACTTAAAGGTAACAAACAAGTCGCACATCAATAACATTTAAATATCCTTTCCGAATCATGAACTTTTAGGTCACTTACTCCATCAGGACAGAATGCAATCCAGTTGTTCTGATGTTTCTCCAACTTGTTCTCCCTTTTCTCTCAAGTCCACAGAAATATCTAAGAAATACCTAGGTCTTTAACACTGTTTTTCAACGTACAGCACAGTCATTTCCAGTAACATAGGAAGCAGAACCTTATAATATGGCTTATCACTTTCCCTTGGACTTCATTTCCTTCTCAGACTTCCATTAGAGTAAAATTAGAGTCAAAATAGTGCCCTAGCACTCAGTGAACACTCAGTGTAACTCATCTTATTTTCTGTTCAATGCATCTTTTTCCAATGAGTGAATATTTACTGATAGCAGGCTTACTACTGAGAACAGACATGTAGATGATGACTGTTAAGGGACCTGTGATTGGGAAGTACATAATTTCCTATAAATTGTCTTCAGGTTGTTTCTCCCCTTCCTACTACATACCCACTTCCCAGAAAGCAGATTATAGGAAGAGAGGCTTTGGACTTCTACCCACAGACTGGTTATCCCCAGAGATTTTCAGTACCTTTCTATTTACCCTGGGTTATCAGAGTGAAAATGTTTTGAGAATTATTAATTTACTTCTAGTTCCAGCCAAACAAATTTGGGCTCCTTAACATTTGATGTACCACAAATAAACAAAGGCATAACATGCTTTTTAAAACTTTATTTCAACATTACTATGCTTACAGAAATACACTCATATGGATTAATAGAATGCAATTTAACTTATCCTACACAATTGGGACCAAAAACCTGGTACATGGTTTGCTTCAAAAAACAAAAACAATAAAAAGGATTTGCAATCTGGTTTTTCATCTATTAAAAATGTATATAAAAGATTCTCCATCAAATGCTGCTAAAGCAAACAGCAGGAACCTTGAGAAATAAACCTTTGGTTTGTCTCTGAAAAATACCACGTATTGCACTGTAAAAGTTTATACAACTGGTACAACAAAACATTGCTGTAATGTTTCAATGCCAGTTCACAAAGTTCAATAACTAATGATGTTGACAAGGGTAGGGAGAGCCTATGTATACATGTGAAAATATAAAAAAGCTATCTGATCTAGTTAATATTACATGCAGATCCCAAATCTATTCAAACCAAGATTCAGATAATCTCTTAAATCTGAATTAACTCTATCAATCCAGTTCATCAGCTGAAGTCAAAAAGAAAACTCTGCACAGTAGCTGTTTTTCTGATTTGTGCAAAAAAGAAAATGAAGTTTCTTCCCCAGCTTTTTAGTCCAGAACTACAGCAAAGTATTTCTTCCATTGTCAACATTCTTGGGGTGAGAGGCAATGAGGTTACTTAGGCTTAAATCTGAATTAGCACTCAGATGCAAGAGTCCCCAAAGTTAAAGACCATGTGACTTTAGAAGTGACTGAAAAATAAAATGGCCTTTCTTGGAAGACTAGAACAAAACATCCGGCAATAGTTAAAAAGAAGTCTAATTAAAAAAAAAAAAGAAAGAGTAGCTCTTTATGAATTACACTTCAATTAAAAAAAAAAAAAAAGCCTTAATGAAGCAGCTCTGAAAAGAGGAAAAAAACTTAAAATATCCTGAAAAGCAATGTGAATATAGGTTCAGAAGACAAGAGAGAGATTTTACAAAGCTACCTAGGATTAGGCTTATAAAGGTATTCTAAGTATTTCAACCTTTAATACTAAACATCAGTTTACAAACAACATGTTTACTTTTTATTCCTTTATCAAAAGGGAAAAGTCTAGCTTCAATCCTATCCAGTGGAAGGGAAACTGAGAAAAAAAAAAGATTCAAATAGTCCCATGCAAACAGCACATTTTTCAAATGGAAGAACTAGACCAGAAGTTCATATTACTAATACACTTTTCAATGAAACAAATTTTTTAATCAAATGATTTTTAATAAGAACAAATACATGGCACTAAGGTTCAGAACCTAATATAGGCCTGACAAACAAGTCCTTGTTTTCTGGAGGAAAGGCCTCAAGTCCATTCAATTTCCAGTAACAATGTTTTCACAAATCACTTTAATGAGGGGTTTTAATTTCTTTTATATTTTTGGTTTTGGCATTCTAGTCTTAAAATCTAGATAAGAAAATACGTTCAATTCCCCAGGAGTCAATTTTTTTTCTTTTGAGGTATCAAAGAATCCAAACTGATTCCCAATCTCCAATTTGTACTTAATATGAATATTTCTGTATGTACTGGAAAAGGTAACGTTTTAATATAAAATGCACTAGTGAACATTAAATCTAGTTGTTAGAAAGGTTTAACTAGCTTTATAATTTAAGTTTTAAAACATAAATATCTGCAGCTTGATCTGTTTGACAATGATTGTCGGAGCTGAGAATTCACCTAGAATTCAACATCATTTACAAATCCCTATTATGTACAGAAAACACACAACAGTAATACACAACTTACTCATATCTTGAGAAAATTTTCTGCTTCTTTAAATCTTTGGCCTCCCAGTCAATTCCAAGTTCAAATGTCCTTTGCCTTAAACACCCACTCTCAGAATAACTAGTTTTCCACACACAGTTTAATACTTTTTCCTAATTTTTCATGTTGCATTGCCAAACCCTGAAACCTGCCTCAGAGATCCACCAAACAAAAGAAAACAAACAATATATAAAGTGATTACTTCAGAAAAGAACCTGGGAGGATAAGAAGAATCAAGGTTCCTTACTGGAATCATACTTTATTTTACAAGGAAAAACAAAAAACCTATGTTAGATTCTTTCATATTCTTTGGTGACTGGCCAAAGAACCTACCAGCAAGTTTGGGGCACATACTCTTTGCCATACAAAGTGGTCCTGCAAGAACACCAAAATAGCTATTCATTTGGGGCCTCAGCTGTAGCAAAAGGCTGTCCCGATAATAGCCAGGACACCCACTAGTTGGAGGAGATCCCTGAGAAAGTGTGATTTTTTAATCTGGACCGAACTTCAGTTTTTCACCAGCCTTTTTCACTATATTCACAGGAAGGAGCAGCTGGTCTACCAGCAGTCATACTACCTTTCTCATCCTAGGATTTCTGTGTAATTGCTATGGCTTTGGAATCTCACAAACTGATACTCTGTGTAACTTGAAGGAGTAATTATGCCTCCTAGTTCCAGATTTGCAGCTTCCAAATTAAAATTATAGTTCTTTATTCAGTGGAGCAGACATATAAATAAACACCAACCATCTAGGAAAAGAGGTTTCCTATAAGATACAACTTAACACCACACATTGAGGAAGTAGATGTACTAAGACAGGCCAAAAAGTTTACTTATGGTTGGTATTTGAGATAAAAATCCATTCAACATAGATCTAGTGGTTTATTTACTGCAAAGTTCAAACTGAAAGGTGTGAACTCACTACATCAATTTAAAATAAATAACTTATATGAAATACAGATTCTGGCATAGATGTTAAAATCAAAATCAATGGACTAAACTCCATCTTTCATTTGCTCACAAATTTGCACGGACTACTATTCTGCAAAAAAGACAACTGCGGCAAGGAAAAAGAAAACTGCCCCTTTTGCAAACAAGACTAAAAAGCATCCCTCCAGAGAGATCAAAATAAACATGCATATATAAAGTATTACAATGCAAATGCTATTTCTAGAAAAAATTTAACTGCATAGGTTAAAAAAAAAACAATGTGCAACATCTTAAGGCATTAAAGCACCAAAACAAAAACAAAAAAACCCACCAAAATCATTGTTTTTATGACAATTAACACATACACAAATAAACATACATTTTTGATCAAAATTCAGGAAGGTAAATACCTGGATTGATAGAACATCCATTGTTGGGAGAATTTCTCTTCAAATTCAATGTCTCTCTTCTTATCGCTAGAACAATTTTAAAGTGCTAACTTTATATAAAGCAGGCAAATTCTTCAAGTCATTTGCTATTTAAGTAAGCCAATTTTTATAGGGCTATAAACGAAGAATAAACTAAAGTGAAATAGGAACACAGACATGAGGAAAAAACTGATTAAGTTATATAGCTGAACAAATTGACAGATTGCTCTAATACCACCTTGGCCACCTTAGTTCAATTAAAAGCAAAAACAGATTAAAAAAAAAAAAGCTCACAGATTTAGATGTCTGCTACAATAACTCCCTTGGATTTGCTAAAATGTGTACATCAGTAGGTACACGGAGTCCAAGAAAAAGAGTGGGACTTAAAAATCAAGATTGGACAGTAATTAATTTTAAAAACAAAAGGCTGTCTACTACTCCAAATGAATATAAAATGTCAGAGACCTTATACACTAAGAACTGAAGCCTTGACCAGAGTTTCATTACTCCTGCCCTTGAGCTGCCTTTTCAAGGAAGTATACATTAACCAAATGGCGATTGAGGTGTTTGCTGTAATCCTTTTCCTTTCGAAAAGAACGATCACAGAAGATACAAACGAAATCTCCCTCAGCCACTTTGACAGCCAAGGCATCCTTTCCATCTTTCCCACTGGTCTCTTGTGGAACTGGCCGAGCACCGTTCAATCCAGAATCGTCACTGTCCTCTGACGTGTTGTCACTTAGGTCACTTCCATCATGACTGTGGATGCCTTCGTCTTCATCCATTTCCTGAGACTCATTTACTGCCACGGTGACAGGAGGTGAGGCCACAGCAGTTGTGGACACGGCTTCATGTTTTTCTAGCGGTAGAGCAGGAAGTGGTGGTGAAACTGGTTCTTCAACTGCCGAGTCTCTGCTGGGGAAATTCTCTGCTTTCTTCTCATCAGTGTCCATCTCCATTTCACAGAGCATAGCTTCAGCTTGATGTTTATCCTCTGAAGTTTCACCCTCTGGCATATTCAAGTTTTCTTCAGAGGATGAAGTGTTGGCAGATTCCTTGATAACAGCAGCAACACCAGCCAGACTCTTACCTGCCTCTTCTGCTTCCACTTTTTGAAGAGGGGCTTCTTCATTTCCTTCGCCTGCAGGGAACAAATTT
>NW_011495020.1:4300855-4310255 GCF_000754665.1 Bison bison bison
TGTCACAGGTTCCTCATCATTAACAGGCTCTTGTAAGGGACGGGCTTCAGCTTCCACCTTCCTTTTGCTTTTCTTGCTTTTGCAGCTTTTTTCTGAACAGTTTCCCGGGGACGCATCCACTTCTTGACCTTCCATGGCCGATTTGCGCGTTCTGGTGGTCACTTGGCTTGAGGCATTACTACAAGGCTTTTTCTCTTTTGAAACATTATCTTTCTTCTCCGCTTTTACAGACCTCTCATTTTTCTTCCCAGTCACATCCCCTTTTCCTTTTGTCTGCTCTGTTTCTGGTTTCTCACTGGTGAGTTTGTTATCAGGCAAGTCAGCCTCTCGCTTCTTGGTTTTCTTTAGTTTCACCTTTGAGACATCCATGGTTTTATTAGGACAAGTAGGATGCTTAGATTTGAAATGATACTGCAGATTACACTTCTTGGAAGCTGCGTAGTCACATACAGGGCAGTTGAACTGCCGTGGATTAACATGTAGCTCCACGTGTTTTTTGAAGTTACTTCTGTCTGCTGTTTTGTAGTCACAGTGTGGGCAGTTAAGAGGTTTAGGCCCATTGTGAACCTGTCTTGCGTGGCGGGTTACTTCATGTTGATTAGAGGCCACATAACTGCACTGGTCACACTTAAATGGCTTCTCACCTGAAGGTAGACAAGAGATGTTACAGAAGGCACACATTAAGAAATGAATTTAAGGTTTATTCAAATATGCTCACCAAGAAGTGGGGATATAGATATAGATAAATAAAATAAAACCACCAAAACTATTTCATAAAGACTTAATCATGCAATTTATATTTACCATATTTATTTGTATATCTTTCGTATTTATTTGTATATCTTTCCTCTATCCCTTGACTTCTGATTCTCATCCTAAGCAAAGGAATAATTATCTTAATCATCTTCTAAAAAGTTCATCAGGTTAGCTCAAACACTCTTAAAGAACACAGGTACATCAAGAAATATACAATTACTAAAAAAGTGACTTAGGCTCTTGATGCTAATTCTTGGGCAAAGGCACTCAAAAAGGTAACATATTAACGTTTTTATGTAGTTCAAACAAATGTATAAAGGAGCAGAACATAAAATTCCCATACATTTAAGATAAACCTTGAGACTTCAAAAGTAATACTTCATACTCTAGGCCACACTCCCAGACCTTTATGTGAAAGCTTTACAACAATGCTTTGACCCTTTGTCCATCATAGCAGAGTTGAATCAGATTTCACTCAGCAAATTTTTCCACTGCCAGAGCTGCTATTCTACAGCAAAGTATAAAAAGTCAGAAATCCTTTCTAGATTTTCTCCCACTTTCTTCTAACGAATAAGCAAAGAAACCAGGGGTATACAAATAGATATGGCATATAAAATAAGCACAAGTTATAATCACAGGCACATACAAGACCAGAAGCCCTCCCACTCCCAAATTAAAGGCATAAGATTTAACTCATTCTACCTGAATACATACCCATCTAGATCACACTCTAGCAAATATTACCAAACGGTATCCATACCCCACTGGTCCAATGGAATGCATAGCAGAAAAATGGAAATTGACATTTATGAAAATTCATCTCTCAACATTCTCAAATTCACGTAAAATCTTATTAAATTTTTTCGTAAAGCAAAACTACTCAGACATTAAGTAAAACCATAGATAGTAAGCTTTACAGATTAGAAGATATCTGATTACAGAATACTTGACCACAAAAACAAAAACTTATCCAAGTATGTCAAACTATAAGCTCTTTTTCCACATTAGTCCAGTAACAGATTCATAAAGGGAGGTTTCTAACAACAGGCTACATTACTCTCCACTTGGCCCTTTCTTGTCCTTTCCATTGAATGACTTCAATGGAGACAAACATCTACTTAATATATAAAGAAACAGAATGGCAGAAACAAGATATGTGACATAACGGTTAAGAACTTGTTCTACAGTAAGAATACCTACAGGGATCAAGTACGGGCTCTGCAACTTACTGTGAGGTCTTAAGCAAGGTACTGAAAACTCTCTAAGGCTCTATTTCCTCATCTTAACTAAACTATTCTTATGTTTTAAGCTGTAAATAATCTAATCCATATAAAGCACTTAGTGTAGAACATATGGCCAAACAGTCAATACATATTACCTGTAATTTATGACTTTTGGAATGAACTGGTATATTATAGAACACAAAGGAAGATTTCAGGTGCTTATCCTGCCTTACTATATAAACCTTACCTTTGAGTAAACAAAGAGCTGATGAATGAAGTTGATCTCGTTAGGAAAATATTTGTGCTCTTAAAAGAATTATAAAGAAAATGTCACCACTTTTAAGCCCTAATGAATGAGAGCATTTTCATAGCCAGCATCAAGCAAGATGCAAGCATCCACCTGTGAAATGATGAAGAAATGGAGTTCCTAGTACTCTGTTCCAATGGCATCATTTATTTGCTTCATTCACCCCACCCCTATTTTTGCTTTATTGCCATTAAATCTGTTGCACTGGAAGATCAATTCATCAAGTTGACTAGTTTACTAATACCTAGCTGAATGAAAATTATTTTGCCCTGTACCAACAGTTTTAACTTAATTTCCTTTTCCAGTTCTAGTAAAAATTTCTACCTGTTTTTCATCTTTATAAATGTGCCAGGTGTCTGTTTTATTCTTCCCAAATTAATTTATAAATGTAAGGCAAATTCAAGAGAGTTTTACAAGCTTATACACATTCTTATCAAGTAGAGCCCAGATAGAATAACAAGGGACCTTTTAACTCAAGAGTAATAGGGGTGTACTACTCAGCAATAAACACAACATTCTGATAACACAGCATGGAATGACTCTCAAAAACATTTTACAGAAGGATGTTAAATCTTTAATAGAAATCAGAGTATCACTTGATGGAAGAATATGGGAGTACTGACTAGAAAGGGTAAGGAGGGAACTTTTCTAAGGGTAGTAGAAACATTTCATGTCTACACCAAAATGGCGGTCAAACAAGAGAAAGCATACATAAAATCACTGACCTATATGCCTAACACGTGTGCATTTTTGTGTGGGTAAATTAAACCTTAATAAAATATGTTTAAAAAGTTATTCTAGGGCTTCCCTGGTGGTCCAGTGGTTAAGAATCTATCTTGCAACACACAAAGGACACCAGTTTGATCCCCAGTCTGGGATGATCCCACATGCCGCAGAGCTACTCAGCTCATGTGCCACAATTACTGAAGTCCATGCGCCACAACAAAGAGTAGCCCCTGCTCGCTGCAACTAGAGAAAGCCCAAGTGCAGCAACAAAGACCCACTGCAGCCAAAAAACATAAATAAATAACAAAGAATAAAAAAAAATTATTCTAAACTTCACAAAAAGACTCTCAAACCATAATATGTTTCAAATGACCCAGCTATTAAAAATAGTGCCTTCAGGGAATTCACTGGTGGCCCAGTGGTTAGGACCTCAGGCATCCACTGCAGTGGGCACAGGTTTGATCCCTGGTTGGAGAACTAAGATCCTGAAAGCCACTTGGCCAAGAGAGAAAAAAAAAAAAAAAAAAAACAGTGCCTCCATAATAATCACCAAGTACTCAGTGGAAGGAAAATAGTTTTTGCTGAAAAAATTATTTTTCCATCTTAAAAATAAGTAGTCCATGATAGAATTCAGTAAGATATTAATTCCCTTTAACAAACATTCACTGTGCTCATAATTGGAAAATATTCAAAATGAATCCCTATGCTAGCAGGATGGAAGCACTATCCAGTATGATACCTACAAAAATATTACAAAGGGACATGCAAATCGGATGCATTCCCTCCAGTTCTAAATATTTCATCCAAGATGAAATGGTAACATATCTACTGAGAATTAGAAAAGGAAGAGTTGTGGATCATATCAGGACCTCCCAAGGGTCAGTGTGGCAAAAATGAAATAATTATCCATTCAAGACCACCTACGCAAATACTTTTTAACTTTGCCATCTCCATACCTTCACAATAGGGGCCAGTTCTGGACAGTGATCATGGTCATTTCAGTTCTAGAGTGGACAATTCTCCCAGGTGTTACAGTCCTATATTTTATTTATTATAAGTGAATAAATTGGAATCATGGATTATCAATCACTCTTTAAAGTTTGGCTTTTGTAAATCAATCTTTGGAAGCCTTAACAATTCTCAAGAGAACAAAACCAAATGTCAGGAACTAAACAACTAACAAGGAATCCCTGGAACCCAGCAACCACACACTGAATTTATATTAAAAAATATATAAATACCAAATTACATTAAAAATAAATCATAAGAAATGACCCAGTTCCAGGTATAGAACAACTTCTTAATAATGGTAGTTTACTAAAAATGATAGAAAAGTTCCCATTTTTTACCAACCTGAATGAGTACGCATATGCCTGGTTAAATGAGTCTTCTGAGAACTTGAGTAAGGACAAAGTTCACATTTATATGGACGTTCACCTACAAAAATACAGTGATTAATGTTCAAATGATAAAATAAGGCAATTACAATTCTCACTAACAATACGTACATTATTTAATACTGAGTTTTGGGGGGGGTTTTTGGCTGCTCAGTTCCACGTGTGAGACCTTAGTTCCCAGATCAAGGATCGAACCCATGCCCTTTGCCCTAGGAGCATGGAGTTAACCACTGGACCACCAGGGAAGTCCCAGTTATACTCATAAAGCCACAGGGACTGACAGCAACTGAAGATAAGAGAACAATGATTCTTAAGGAATTTAAGACTTAAGGAATTTAAGTCTCAAAGGCAGAAAATTTGTGTTTTTTGCACATGGGTTGTTGACCACAAAATATACTAAAAAAATCTTGACATCTGTCTATTTTTTTGGCCACAAGATAACAATTAGGACCTCAGGCAAGCTTGCTTATCTATAAAAGTAACAGTACCTCCACTTTCTAGAATTGTGAGAATTTAAATTAAGATAATACATGGATAGCCTTCAGCCCTGTGCCTGACACATAGAGCCTTCAATAAATATGTTATTCTTCTGTCTATATTATGCATTACAGCAACAGATGTACCTAATATCAAGGGACAAGGAGGGACTTTCCTGGCAGTCAACTGATTAAGACTCCATATTTCCCCTGCAGGGGGCACAGGTTCAATCCCTGGTAGGGGAACTAAAGATCCCACATGTCACGTGGCTTGGCCAAAAACAAAAAACAAACAAAAAAACCCATGGAACGAGGAAAGGAAAAGACAAAGTGAAACAAAGAAAGAAAGAATGTGGTGATAAGTGTGAAATGTGTTCCTAGTAACTATCCAGCTATTATTAGCTGGTACCTGTAGATTAGACAAAAATAGCTCATGGCAACAGGATGCCTACTTTAGCCTGGAAGAATTCTGAGATAACTTAAAAAATGTTGAAATGTATTTCTGTAAAAAGATACATAATTGCCAACAAGCACATGAAAAGATGCACAATATCATTAGTCAACAGAAATGTAAATCAAAACCACAGTGAGATGATTTCACACCCACCAGGATGGCTATAATCAAAATAACAGATGTTAACATTTATTTGTTAGGTTCTGGAGAATTTAGAACCCTAATACAGTGCTGGTGGGACTGTAAAATAGTGCAGCCATTTTGGAAAACAGCTTGTCAGTCCCTCAAATGATTAAACATAATTACTATATGGCTAAGCAATTCCACTCCTAGGTGTATATTTACCTAAGAAAAATAAAAACATATGTCTACACAAAACCTTGCATAAGAATGGCAATAGCGGCATTACTCACAATAGCCACAATAGTGGCTCACAATAGTGGAAATAATCCAAAAATCCATTAACTAATAGAAAAACAAAGTGTTGCTTACCCATTTTAGAGTAATATTTGGCAACAAAAGGAAAACAAGTACTGTAAGCTTGATGTGGCTGAACCTTGAAAACATAAATGAAAGAAGGTAGCCACTGGGGGCCACGTATCACCTGATTCCATTGATATGAAGTGTTCTGAACAGTTCAATTCACAGTGAATTGTATGGTATATCAATTGTGTATCAGTCAAGTTGTTACGAAAAAAAGCTAAGAAAAATTTAATACCCTGAAGATTAACATATAGGATCAACTACAGATACTTTACTTTTAAATTGTTCGTAACAAAATAGATTGCATCTATCTGTGCCACTCACCAAAACAAGCATAAATACTCTAGAAGCACTAGTAATTTTTCACTCACACGTATAGGCAAAAATGTCATCTTTCAAAGTAGAATTTGTGAACTGGTTAAGATAGCAAAACCACAAAATGAAAAATCTACTGAAGACTCAAATGAAAATCCTCAGCCCCCTACCATAATAATTATCTATAAAAAAGATATAGCACTTTGAATCTTAGCTGTATGTGACCCTGGGTACAATACTTTAGGCTTTCAATGAACACTTACCTGTTTTCCTTAGCATATTTTTCTGACGATTACCCCACTCCAGTACTCTTGCCTGGAAAATCCCATGGGCGGAGGAGCCTGATAGGCTGCAGTCCATGGGGTCGCTAAGAGTCAGACATGACTGAGCGACTTCACTTTCCCTTTTCACTTTCATGCACTGGAGAAGGAAATGGCAGCTCACTCCAGTATTCTTGCCTGGAGAATCCCAGGGACGGGGGAGCCTGGTGGGCTGCCGTCTATGGAGTCGCACAGAGTCGGACACAACTGAAGCGACTTAGCAGCAGCAGCAGCAGAGTAGAAGAAAGCACCTAACCCTGAGCACTCAATAAAGAAACATACCAGACTTGGTAAGTGAACCTGAAAAGTTGGCTACCTAAGTGAGAGATAAGAAATAATGGATTCCTGCTGATAATCATTTATCTCTGCTCTTCAGCACTCGATGAATTAATTTTTCCATAAATACAATTTTTAGAACCATGCCTTTTATACCACTGATACTCTCAAATTTTAAATAATCAAAATAATAACCTATTTATGCACCAACAAACTGCTTACAAAAAAAATTTTTTTTAAACCACAAATAAGGTAATACAAGCAATGAGGGAGCTTTTAAAAAGTATTATCAAATAAGTTTAACACTAAATGTGAAATGAGATACATACAACCAGAGTTAGCTGTGTAAGTCATAACCTTAATTGTGGAAATATCAACTTTAAATTAATGTAGAAAAAATATTAAGTAATGATGAAATATATAAAAACAGCCATTAAAATTAGTTGCCTAGATTGGAATTAAATGAAAATAAACCACCATAAGAAAAAAAGAAGAAATGGCAAAAAGTAGAGATCCTATGTTTTATTTTTTGTTAAAGTATACATAAGAAATTGGAAATATATACCAAACTGAAATTTTTCCAGTTCTTTACATTTTCCTTAACTCTGAAAATCTCTTAAATCAACTAATTTAAATTTTTTGTTCAAACATTTTAAGAGTTTGGGGAAAATCTTTAAATTGTTCAGTGACTCATCAATTTTGAAAGTATCAAAAATATAACTGACACCCCAAAAAAATTTAATAAGATAAAGACACAGGTATTATTTTTTATGATGACTTGCATGGTGGTTTTAAGTATATACATTTGTAAAAATTCATCATTGTCAATAATACCTCAATTTTTAAAAATTCATAAACATGTACATGTAAAAGTCAGGTACTTCATCGTATATCACACTGATTACCTAAAAGCTCTACAGATTATGGCCCATTCTATGATAAATTAGGCCCCAGTTTTCACAGGACTGTTAAAGGAACATGAAGTACTTATGGCTAAAGTGTATATGGTATCTGGGATTTGTTTTATGATACTGCAAGTGAGGTTAGTTTAGTCTAACCTTAGTCTAACAGTTTGTTTAATTAAAACTCTTAAGTGATTAATGGTGTAGGATTCTCCGGTTACTCTCATTTCCTATGCCATGTAATTTTGAAACTTTTTTACTTTTGAGATAAAATGGTTGCAAAGCCTAGAGACAATCACAGACTATAACAAATTCCAAAGAGATTTCAAATTCTTTTATATAACTAGATTTTAAGCTTTAAATTACACAGAAGCCATGTGTTGGAGTTTAGAAATCTTGCTACACGTGTGTTTCTTGTAATGGAATTTCATCTGCAAGTCTTCTTGTTTACGTCTACCACTTCAACATCAATTCCTCTCCTCACTAGGACTCACTTTAGGGTTCAGTGCTGCAGAGTGACAACCACTGCAAATGGGATCTGATGCAAACAGCATTCCACAGCCCTTCTCACTACTGATGTGAGAAGCAGAGTACTAGGTTACCCTATCCTTATTATTCAGACCAGCAATCGGTCCTCAAAGGTACCAATTCTTACCAGGAAAATGTACTGCAACTATCAATATTATAAACATTGCTTTCAAAAAATAAGACCCGTTAATTACAAAGATTTGAAAGTCAATTTACAAGTGAATAAATAAGGGGTATTGGTCGGAGAAGGCAATGGCACCCCACTCCAGTACTCTTGCCTGGAAAATCCCATGGACGGAGGAGCCTGGTAGGCTGCAGTCCATGGGGTCGTGAAGAGTCGGACACGACTGAGCGACTTCACTTTCACTTTTCACTTTCCTGCATTGGAGAAGGAAATGGCAACCCACTCCAGTGTTCTTGCCTGGAGAATCCCAGGGATGGGGGAGCCTGGTGGCTGCCGTCTATGGGGTCACAGAGAGTCAGACACGACTGAAGTGACTTAGCAGCAGCAGCAGCAGCAAGGGGTATTGGGGAAAATGGGGAGCAACCACTGAGAGGTGCTTCCTTTTGGCGTGAAGATGTTCTAAAATTGACTGTGGTACGGGTTGCACAATTCTGCAAACATACTAAAGCCAACGCATTCTAACATTAAATGGATGAACTGTGTGGAAGTGGAGTATATCTCAATAAAGCTGTTATTTTAAAACATGAATTGTCAAATGTGATAAAATATTAACGACCAATAACTGTTGGGTATAGGTGATTCGTACCTGTGGGTACCCATCTTTACTTTTTACTTTTGAGATGTAATTTACTTCCGAGATGAGATTTACCCATCTTTAATTCTCTTTACTTCTGAGATGTTTGAAATTCTTCACATCTTTAAGACTGTTTCATTTTGGGGGGTACAGTACACTTAATAAGTGAGAAAGGTACTCTTACCTGTATGAGTTCGAACATGCTGAACATAATTGTTTTTTCTGTCTGAAAAATAGTTGCATTTTCCACATGTGTAAACTTTCCTTGGAAAATGGTTTCTCAGGTGTTTCCTCCAGTGATATTCACTCACTGTGGTGTACGTGCATATGATACACTTGTAGACTCGCTCATTGTCCCCGGCTCGGGTGTGATGTTTCAGGTGAGCAGTATAGTGATCATAGCGATTGGTATTGTAGCCACAGCGGTCACAGCGGATGGGGCCCTTGGAGAAATCGCCCTCTTCCCCAGTAGAAGAGCC
>NW_011495020.1:4310355-4311492 GCF_000754665.1 Bison bison bison
CAAAGCCTTTGATTGTGTGGATCACAACAAAATTGTGGAAAATTCTGAAAGAGATGGGAATACCAGACCACCTGAGAAATCTGTATGCAGGTCAGGAAGCAACAGTCGGAACTGGACATGGAACAACAGATTGGTTCCAAATACGGAAAGGAACACATCAAGGCTGTATAATGTCACCCTGCTTATTTAACTTACATGCAGAGTACATCATGAGAAATGCCAGGCTGGATGAACCACAAGCTGGAATCAAGATTGCCGGGAGAAGTATCAATAACCTCAGATATGCAGATGACACCACCCTTATGGAACAAAGTGAAGAACTGAAGAGCCTCTTGATGAAAGTGAGACAGGAGAGTGAAAAAACTGGCTTAAAGCTCAACATTCAGAAAACTAAGATCATGGCATCTGGCCCCATCACTTCATGGCAAATAGATGGGGAAACAATGACAGACTTTATTTTTGGGGGCTCCAAAATCACTGCAGATGGTGACTGCAGTCATGAAATTAAAAGACGCTTACTCCTTGGAAGAAAAGCTATAACCAACCTAGATAGCATATTAAAAAGCAGAGACATTACTTTGCCAACAAAGGTCCCTCTAGTCAAGGCTATGGTTTTTCCAGTGATCATGTATGGATGTGAGAGCTGGACTATAAAGAAAGCTAAGTGTCGAAGAATTGATGCTTTTGAACTGTGGTGTTGGAGAAGACTCTTGAGAGTCCCTTGGATTGCAAGGAGATCTAACCAGTCAATCCTAAAGGAAATCAGTCCTGAATATTCATTGGAAAGACTGACACTGAAGCTGAAACTCCAATCCTTTGGCCACCTGATGTGAAGAACTGACTCACTGGAAAAGACCCTGAGGCTGGGAAGGATTGAAAGCAGTAGGAGAAGGGGACGATACAGGATGAGACGGTCGGATGGCATCACCGATTCTATGGATATGGGTTTGAGTAAGCTCCGGGAGTTGGTGATGGACAGGGAAGCCTGGCATGCTACAGTCCATGGGGTCACAAAGAGTTGGACATGACTGAGCGACTGAACTGGACTGAAAATTTATTTTCGGCTGTACTGAGTCTTCGTTGCAGCGTGTTGGCTTTCTCTAGTTTCGACAAGCAGAGGCTGCTCTGTAGTTGCAG
>NW_011495020.1:4311592-4314332 GCF_000754665.1 Bison bison bison
TCTGCCATCTGCCTTTCTTCGCCAACCAGGTAATCACAGCAGCCGCCATTTACTTCCCCAGTTAAGGCCACGTTTGCCAACATGATGAGCTGAGGCGCAGCCAGTTCAGCTCGAGAGAGATCAGGCAAGTCATACATGTCGTTTGGCAAGGCCATGCCCATGGTGCCACTGCCGGTGAACAGCCCTCCTCCTCCGGAAGACTGCCCCATTACCTGGGTGGCCATATCTGTGCTCTGCATTCAAAACAAAACAAAACACACAAAAGCACCAGTTTAAGCACAACGTTTACCAGTCTAAAACAAAATATCACTGTAGTTCTTTGTAACTTAAAACAATACATTTTCCCACATCATCTTTAAACTCAATCAGCTTCATTAACTACTGAAAGTCAGTCTTTAAAATCATTTTGTAAGTCTAAACCCTCTTTACTGCAGTCATCAAAAAATTTTCTGTAACCCCTACAAGAAATTCTATCAAGTGTTTGACACAACTCATCCATCAACCAAATCTACCAACGGTGTGCCTTCCCTTAAGCACTTTTACTGTTTCTGGTGGAAAAATGTAAGTAACCTTCATTTTCAGTCCTAATTAAAATTAAATTGACCTTTGTACAAATGGGTTAGAGGCACCAACCCCCAGTGAGGTTAAAAATCTCATCTTTTTGGCTCCACAAAAACCAAGAGTACCAATAATCTACTGTTAACCAGAAGCCTTAAGGATAAGTCAGTAAACATGTATTTTGCATGTCACATGCATTTTTATAATAGATACATGAAAAAGTTAAGAAAATCATAAGGACTACATTTCCAGTACTGTATTTATAAATACAGTCAGTTTACATTCCCTGTATACAAGATGAATTACACCTGTAATACTTTTACCAATACTGTATAATACAAAATACTGCAGATATTATACATATTACTAACACTAGTCATCAAAATAGAAAAGATATTGTGAAAAAGAAATTCATACTCATTTACAGTTATAACAAAGCACTGATAACATTGAAGCAACGATATGACTGCTTTACTGAAATCTACTGCGATCGATAGGACTGCTTCGCAGTCGCCAAGCCGATATGCAAATAAATGAGTCATAAAAATTTTTATGGCATATAGTGTAAGGCATTTTCATAACATAGTATTTGAAATAGTATTTTTTTTAACTGCATATATGTATGATGGGCTGATATGCTGTTTCTCAAAAAGCATATAGTAATGTAATTTTTTTTTTTAATTTATTTTTCTATGAAGACCTACAAGACCTTCTAGAACTAACACACAAAAAAGATGTCCTTTTCATTATAGGGGACTGGAATACAAAAGTTACAAGTCAAGAGATACCTGGAGTAACAGGTAAATTTGGCCTTGGTGTATAAAACGAAGCAGGTCAAAGGCTAACAGAGTTTTGCCAAGAGAACACACTGGTCATAGCAAACACCCTCTTCCAACAACACAACAGAAGAATCTACACATGGACATCATTAGATGGCCAACACCAAAATCAGACTGATTATATTCTTTGCAACCAAAGATGGAGAAGCTTTATACAGTCAGCAAAAACAAGACTGGGAGCTGACTATGGCTTAGATCATGAACTCCTTATTGCCAAATTCAGACTTAAATTGAAGAAAGTAGGGAAAACCACTAGACCATTCAGGTATGACCTAAATCAAATCCCTTATGATTATACAGTGGAAGTGAAAAATAGACTCAAGGGATTAGATCTGATAAACAGAGTGCCTGAAGAACTATGGACAGAGGTTCCTAACATTGTACAGGAAGCAGTGATCAAGACTATCCCTAAGAAAAGGAAATGCAAAAAGGCAAAAATGGTTGTCTGAGGAGGCCTTACAAATAGCTGAGGAAAGAAAAGATGCCAAAGGCAAAGGAGAAAAGGAAACATATCCATTTGAATGCAGAGTTCCAAAGACAGCAAGGAGAGATAAGAAAGCCTTCTTCAGTGATCAGTGCAAAGAAATAGAGGAAAACAATAGAATGGGAGGATCTAGAGATCTCTTCAAGAAAATTAGATACCAAGGGAACATTTCAAGCAAAGATGGGCACAATAAAGGACAGAAATGGTATGGACCTAACAGAAGAAGATATTAAGAGGTGGCAAGAATACACAGAAGAACTATACAAAAAAGATCTTCATGACCCAGATAATAACGATGATGTGATCACTCACCTTGAGTGAATCCTGGAGTGCGAAGTCAAGCAGGCCTTATTAGGAAGCATTGCTACCAACAAAGCTAGTGGTGATGGAATTCCAGTTGAGCTATTTCAAATCCTAAAAGACGATGCTCTGAAAGTGCTGCACTCAATATGCCAGCAAATTTAGAAAACTCAGCAGTGGCCACAGGACTGGAAAAGGTCAGTTTTCATTCCAATCCAAAAGAAAGGCAATACCAAAGAATGCTCAAACTACTGCACAATTGCACTCATCTCACACACTAGCAAAGTAATGTTCAAAATTCTCCAAGCCAGGCTTCAACAGTACATGAACCGTGAACTTCCAGATGTTCAAGCTGGATTTAGAAAAGGCAGAGGAACCAGAGATCAAATTGCCAACATCCGCTGGATCATCGAAAAAGCAAAGTTCCAGAAAAACATCTACTTCTGCTTTATTGACTATGCCAAAGCCTTTGATTGTGTGGATCACAACAAATTGTGGAAAATTCTGAAAGAGATGGGAATACCAGACCACCTGAGAAATCTGTATGCAGGTCAGGAAG
>NW_011495020.1:4314720-4319162 GCF_000754665.1 Bison bison bison
GCTGCTCTGTAGTTGCAGTGGCTTCTCTTGTTGCAGTGCTGGGGCTCTAGAGCCCAGGCTTTAGTAGTTCCAGCCCATAGGCTTAATTGCTGCTCGACATGTGGGTAGGATCCTCCCAGACCAGGGACTGAACTTATATCCCCTGCGATGGCACCCCACTCCAGTACTCTTGCCTGGAAAATCCCATGGACTGAGGAGCCTGGTGGGCTGCAGTCCATGGGGTCGCAAAGAGGCGGACACGACTGAGCGACTTCACTTTCACTTTTCACTTTCATGCACTGGAGAAGGAAATGGCAACCCACTCGTGTTCTTGCCTGGAGAATCCCAGGGACGGGGGAGCCTGGTGGGTTGCCATCTATGGGGTCGCACAGAGTCGGACATGACTGAAGCGACTTAGCAGCAACAGCAGAACATGAATTCTTAACAACTAGACCACCAAGGAAGTTCCAGGTAATGTAATTATTCAAAAGCAAAATTATACAACAGTAGAAAAACTAATACCTTTCTCAAGTCTTGCACACAATGAATTCTTAGGTAACAATGGTGATGACACAATGTCTTCCAGCTCTTGGTGTACAATTACTAGATTTTTTACAAGACACTTATACACATACATGACAGATAAGTTTATTAACTGAACGGTGTGATTAACATTTATTAAGCAGAGAAGTGGATCATCATCAAGGTCTTCATCCTCCTGTCTTCTGTTGAGTAGGGGGGTTGGGGGAGGAAGGGTTGCTCTTGCTGAGTCAGGAGTGGCAGTCAGAAGAGGCAGAGGAAGTGTAAGAGAAGGCAGAAGGAGGTGCAGAGAGAGAAGAGGTGGAGGAAGTGGAAAGACGCGAAACTTGAGAGAAAGATATCTTAAATTTCTGTCCAAATTTTCCTTTTCTACTTCTCTAAAAATGTTTCAATTTGGTACTAATCCTTCTACCAAGGGCTTTAGTTTTAGTGTCTGTATCATACAAGGGGCCAAGCTGTAAAAGAAGTCAAAAGCAATCTTCAACAAAAGGAACCTTGCTGCCAGACTGTCTAACGTCAATTTGTTTTCTGGCGCTGCTTCTTCCATGTCTTTTTCCTTATAGTCTTGCACTGGTTCTAAAGGACTCACCTCCAAATTAACTTCCATTAATTACTCTGGTATGCTATCTATTAACTCTTGAATATTCCCAAAATATGTATCATGAAGCCTTTCATCCACCTTTTTCCAGTATCCACTATCTCTTTCATGACTTCCTTGATTGGCTGTGGTAAATCCTGTGAATTCATGCACAAGACGTGGACAGTCTCTTCTAGCAGAAATTTGTATTAGGCTTGATGGCCTTCATAGTTTTTGCTATCACAATGATAACATCTTCAACAGTATGGTCCTTCTAGACTTTCACGATGTTCTATCAGGGTTGTCTTCCACAGCACTGACAATCCTTTCTATGGAGTACCATGTGTAATGACACTTCAAGGTCCTTAAGATACCTTAATATAGGCTTTATTAAAAGACACTGTGTTTGGGAACCACTTTGACAGACTTCCCAGGTGGTGCTAGTGGTAAAGAACCTGCCTGCCAATGTAGATGTAAGAGACCTCGGTTCAATCCCTGGGTCGGAAAGATCCCCTGGAGGAGGAAATGGCAAACCAGTCCAGTATTCTACCTGGAGAATCCCATGGACAGAAGAGCCTGACAGACTGCAGTCCATAGGGTCGCAAAGAGTGGGTCGCAAAGAGTGGGACACAACTGAAGCAACTTAGCACACACGCATGAATACCATTTGACACCTTCAATGTTGAACTCATGGGGTTAAGGTGGCCAGGGTCACTGTCCAATACCAAAGAATCTTAAAATGCAGTCCCCTTACTGTGAAGTACTTCATAATCAGGGATAAAGCATCAATGGAACCAATTTAGTTAAGTATTCTCATTGCCCTGGCCTTCTTATTATACAACCAAAAGAATAGTAACTGGTGTTTATCTTTAAGGATAGTGAGCTTATGAAGCTCCCTGGTGGCCTAATGGTTAGGGTTCTGGGCTTTCACTGCAGTGGCCAAGGTTCAGTCCCAGGTGGGGGAACTGAGATCGTGCAAGCCAAAAAAAGAAAGACAAAGAATGAAAGAAAAACAATTCCATTAAAAAAAAAAAAAAAGTGGGCTTGGCAGCTTTATAGATAAGAACAGTCCTGATCAAAAACTCAATTTGTACAAAACAAGTTAGTCTTCAACCAGCCTTAAATCCAAATTAATGCTCACTTCTCTTCTTTAGTAATGAATGAGCTTTTTGGCAACTTTTTCCAGACTAGGGCACATTACTCTGTATTAAAAACCTGTTTAGGCAGACAGCCTTTCTCTTCAATAATTTTGTTAACAGCATCTGGGAACTCAAAGCTGGTTCTGCTATCTTGATATTTTTTCAGTCAAAACTCTTTCTAAAATTACCAAACCATTCTCTGCCAGCATTAAAGTCTCCAGATTTAGAAACTTCATTTTCCTTTTGCTTTAAATTGTCATACAATAACTTCACTTTTTCTCGAATCAATTTACTCTATAGGTATGCCTTTCATAACTATACCCACATGAAAAATTCTTTTTTTTTTTTTTTTTTTAAGGTTACATCACACAGCTTGGTGGCTTGTGGTATCTTAAGTTTCCCAACCAGGTATTAAACCTGAACCCTCAAGCAGTGAAAGCACGGTGTCCCAACCATTGGACAACTAGGGAATTCCCAAAAAGGCATTTTTAATATCAGACAGAAGGCATATTACAAAAAGTGTAAGGCTTTCATGTCTGCTGGCAAAAATGCAGAGACAGTCTCCAAATTTCCTTTTTTTTTTTTTTTTGCAATAACCCTTACACTAGATTCACTGATCTTGAAGTGGTGGGTAATGGAAACTGCAGAACTTGATATGGTCAATATCAAGCAATTTAACTTTTTCTTCCAATGCCATGACTTTACTGCTTGGGAGCATTTCCAGCATCACCAGTGGCACTTTATATGGGTCCCATGGAGTCATTCAAGGTTTCTGGTATCCCACTAAACACAATGAAAAACACTCAGGAAATGGGAGAGGTGGCTTTTTTTCTGCAAGCACAATTTACTGGAGAGAACTGCTCACCCAGATATGATTAGACTTACAAGACGTTTTAAGTGGATACCTCCAAACACTTGAGGCTCACCAAAATAGCAACAAGAGGTAGCTATGAAATGATTACAGACCCACAGTATGGACCACAGTTAATATGCAGTTATGGGTGAATGATTGATCTTTACATTTGTTTACATCTCTCTGGACAGGAATGGTGCCATGGTGGTCTGTAATTTTTGGTAACTTTTATTAGATTTGTATACATTTTACAGTAGTCAATGATAAAATACATTATCTATGTATACTTGATACATTCATGATGTACCTTTTTCTAAATTTTCCATATTTCTAGGCTATGTGTATCATCTGTAGACTTCTGCAAAATGTTGCAGATCTATGAGAAATTTTCCAATATATTTCTTGAAAAAAATCCATATAAGTGAACCCATGCAGTTCAAATTCCTGTTATTTAAGGGTCCAATGTACTTTGAAAAAGTACATAATACCATTAAAGTATTACTTAAGTTTCTTTTCTTGATGACCTGTTTAAAAGTAAACAAAAATTAAATATCTTTTTTCCTGTGAAAAGGGAAGTTTAGTGTATTTAAATATACATAAATGAAAACACAAGAGCTTTCAAATACCCATTAACTGAATAACTCATCTTCAAATCAGCAACTTTCTTGCCTTGTGTTTGATCTGACTCAACGGCCTAGAGGAGCCATAATAAAATCTCTTTGAAAAAACGTTGGAAAAAAAAAAAAAAAACGTTGGGCTTTTCAATAAAGTGTCTTAACCTCATTACTTTCCAACCTAAAAGGTGTTAATTCTCAAATTAGATGTTCTCTTGCGAATTAGAAAAAGCAAAGTGGCAAGGGCTCAAAAAATTTTACACCCAAAATACCAAAAGTAATCAGTTTAACCCAAGCGCATAAACACAAACTCGTTGAGTCATAGGTACCAAAGAAAGTCGGAATCAAATGCCATCACACAGCAAAGGCTGTCCAAAGCCTTAACGAAACAGCCCAGGTGACTCGTAATTCCTAATTCTCCCCAAACCCTAACTACCATTCCTACAGGCATTTCCACGTTGCTCAGGAAGGCCGTCCGCGCACAGCCCGAAAGCCCAACGTGCCACTCGGATCCTACGTGCTGCCTTCACCAGCGCCGGCCTCGGCCGCGGCATTCCTGACTGAAATAGGCATTCGGCCATTTTCTCAAAATACGTACCAAACACAAAGCAGCTCTTCGCAAATTCCGGCGCCCTCGCTTCCCCTCGCCTCGGCCCGCTCACTGCACCATCGACACACCAAGTCGTCCTGAAGCGTCTCCTGGGCTCCCCACCACTGAAGACGGCGAAACAGGCAAGATC
>NW_011495020.1:4320187-4381178 GCF_000754665.1 Bison bison bison
AGCGGGCTCTGGGACCCCAGGCCTCGGCGGCGCTTACTCTGCTTCTGCGCCCTGAGCTCGCGGGAGCCGCACATTCCAACACAGGAGGCTGCGCCGCGCACCCGACCCGCGCCGCCGCCGCCACTCCCGGGACACGCCCCCTCACCGCCCGCGCGCGCCCGCCGGACACGCCCCTCCGCTGCCCTCGCGCGTAGTCGCCTAGCGCGCCCCGCCCCTGGGCGAAGGAGTCTGTTGGGGGCCCGGTCTTTGGATGGGGGAGCGCCCAGACGTAGCAGCACCTAGTTTCCCCAGTGTCTCGAACTCGGGCTCTGAGGTCAGAAAAGAAGCCAACCCCGCTACCTTTGTTGATTTCCTTCATAAACTAACAACAGAAAAGTTATCCCCCAGCCCTGGAATGCACGCAAGAGACTAGCACGCTTAAAAGGAGCGCTCTTACAGGCTTTGTCACCTCCCTTTCAAGTCTAAAATGCTTGAAAAATACCTTTCAGAATCTCTTCTGATCTCCACCCATAGCCACCCTTAACTAATTAAGCTTCGTTTTGAGTCTACATTAACAAAAAAAAAAAAGCTTTCCAAATTTTAAGCTATAAGCCAGGAAAACAACAAAAAACAAAAAGAACAATAACAAAAACGCAGTAAGTTGTGAAAACAAAGTATTTCAGGAACGAAGTGGATTCGAAATTGTGAGAATGAGGACAGACGGGACAAGTCCCTAGACGTGGAAGGTATCAAGTCATTCAGTCTTCAAAGCACCATTTCAGTGTAGCAGTTACCCTCAGATTACAGAGGGTAACGAGGGTGGTGAGGACTTCAAGGCTGTTTCCTGAGCCAGTTTTGGAGAGTAACCTGCGTCCATGTTTATAAAGTGGAGTAACCAAGCCTGCTACTTGGCACACAGTAATAGGCTAGAAAGAGGGAGGGAGGGAGAAAGAGAAAAAAAATTTCTTTTTGCCCCAGAAATGCCTAAGTATTGTAATTCACAGCTATCCTCTGAAATGTAATGACTCTCTTAAACTCCTTAGTATGGCATTCAAGGCCCTGACTACCCAGATAAAGATAAGTTGGACTATCACTAATAGTATAAAAGAGGTAGCAACAAGTGCTTTGGGGGTTTAGAGGAGGAAGCGAAGTGAAGTCGCTCAGTCGTATCCGACTCTTTGCGACCCCATGGACTGTAGCCTACTACGCTCCTCTGTCCGTGGGATTTTCCAGGCAAGAGTACTGGAGTGGGTTGCCATTTCCTTCTCCAGAGGATCTTCCTGACCCAGGGATTGAACCCAAGTCTCCCACTCTGTAGGCAGACGCTTTAGCTAGTTTCTAATAGGATCTAGAAACAGTCACAGTAGATGGATTATCTGATCTGGTCTTGAGAAGTGGGAAAATTTCAACAGGTGGGAAATAGGGGAAGGAACATTATACACAGTAAAAACAGCAAGCTCAAAAAACACCTGAGACCTACCTCCTACTCAGTTTACCCAGTTCCTTCTCTTTCAAGTTCCTTTACTTTTTTATGAGAGAGCTGCCACACTCTATGTTCCTGGTCTACTCCTTAGGAGCCCTGTCTAATTGTTGACAGTACATTATTAAATAACGTACAGGGTCAAATGAAAAATGGAATAAAGGTCCTCCATGCTTAACTACCAAAGGTTTTGATTTGTTGTTCAGTCGCTCAGTGGTGTCCAAATCTTTGTGACCCCATGGACTGCAGAATGCCAGGCTTCCCTCCCTGTCCTCCACTATCTCCCGAGTTTGCTCAAACTCAAGTCCATTGAGTAGATGATGCTCCAGCCATTTCATTCTCTGTCACCCCCTTCTGTTGCCTTCAATTTTTCCCAGCATAAGGGTCTTTTCTAATGAGTCAACTCTTTGAATCAGATGGATACAGTATTGGCACTTCAGCTACAGCATCAGTCCTTCCAATGAATATGCAGGGTTGATTTCCTTTAGGATTGACTGGTTTGATCTCCTTGCTGTTCAAATGCAAAATCCCCCCATGAATCAAACTTAAGATGCATTCATTTTCATTGATCCCAAAAGAGAAAGAAAGAAATGCAGGAGGGAATGGTGAAAAAAAAAAAGAGCTGGGGTAGGGAGAAAAAAATTAAAGGAAGGAAAGGAAGAAAAAAAACCTTTGTAGGCCTGGTGCAAACTTTTTCTTTCTTTCCTTTTTTCTTTGGCCGCTCTATGCGGCTTCCCGGGTAGCTCTAATGGTAAAGAATCTGCGATTCGGGAGACCTGGATTCGATCCCTGGGTTGGGAAGATCCCGTAGAGGAGGGCATGGCAACCCACTCCAGTATTCTTGCCTGGAGAATTCCATGGACAGAGGAGCCTGGGGTCGCAAAGAGCCGGACACAAGTGACGACTACCACTTTCACTTTCATGCGGCCTGTAGACCCAGGGATTGAACCTGGCCCCTGGCAGTGAAAGTGCCAGGTTTGAACCACTGGATGGTCAGGGAATTCCCTAAACTTTTCTACCTTTATTCACTTTAAAAAAAAAAATTTTTTTTTAAATCCATATAATGCTTGCAGGATTTTTTAGATGCTGTAACCCTGGTAACAAATCTGGCCTCTGTCACAGCCTGCAAAAATATAAACTTTTTCCCCTTTTTCATGTCCAAAAAAGACAAAAATGAAACATTTCTTTTTAAAACTTACTAGATAAATATCCTTCATTTCCTCAGTCTGACTGCTTACTGGAAATGTTTTATTAATTGGGCATTTATTCCAACATATTGTGATGCAAATAAATGAATGACAAATAGGCAGCTGCATTCATTTAAAATTAGCAGAGGTCCTTGTTTCAGAGATGTCATATTCAGAGTGACCCAAATCATCATGACGTGAAGGCCATAGGTCAAATTTAAGGCCAAATTTATAAATTAATAGGAACTCTCCTTGGGGGAAGCTGGTTCTATAAACTAATTACTAATTGCTTTTCAAGAGGCTGTATTTTACTTTGCTGTATCCAAAATTTAAGATCTTTTGAGAAAAAAAAATATAAGACTTTGAACTGTGACTGAGTTCTGTTGTTTTTTTGTTTGTTTTAATTTTTTTGGCTGACTCACAGTATATAGGATCTTAACTCCCTGATCAGAAATTGAACCATCACAGAGTTCTAACCACTGGACCACCAGGCAAATCCCTCAAATGCTTTTTATTCTGTTAAATTTTGAATCTACTGCAGGTATTTCCTAAAACAATCATATATGTATTTTTTTCAGTTCAATATACCTGGCAGCCCTTGTTTCTTCTCTGCAGCTTCTTTTGCACTCTGTGGGGAAACCTACCAGTGTAGGCCTTGAGCCACACTGGCTTTAGGACTGTTGGTGTCTGGGGACTTCCCTGGCAGTCCAGTGGTTAAGATTCCACAGGTTCAACACCTGGTCAGGGAACTAAGACGTCACTTGCCATGTGGCACAGCCAGAACAACAACAACAAAAAGATTAATGGTGTCTGAAGACAGATTTAAGGCCAGGTCTAGCACTGTTGACAGCAACTTCATCTACCCTTGCTGCCAGTTGAGCCCCAAACTTTTGTTCTGGTTCTGGTAATCAGAATACAGTCTTATCCATGACAGTATCTAAAAATGCTGAGAGAAGGGAAGGAGGGGAGCCAGGGAGCTCTGGAAGGAGCTGGGCTCCTCCTGCTTCTCCTCCTGCTGTCTCAGGCAGCCCACATGACATTTTGCACTACTCTCCCCTTGCTCCTCTTCCCCTCAACTCCCTGGCCTCCTTGAACCCTGGCTACTAGAACTTGCTGTTCTTTATCTAAAAGACTATCCAGTACCTCTCTGTCCGTGCAAGCTCATTCCCTCCCCTCCTGGGTCAGATGGCAGCTTTTTCTCAGCGGCCACAATCTTTAGAATTACAGCTCCTCCCCTTTGCACCCAATCCTACTGTCCTTCCCTGCTATTAGCATTTATTGCTAACAAACATGCCATGTATTTTATTTATTTACCATTTATTGTTTATCTTTCCTTACTAAAACTATCACCGCAAAAACAAAAAAGAGTAGACAGCATTTGGCACATACCAGCCAAACATGTCTGCAAGAGTTAAATAATCTTGGTTATTCTTTAGGTGTTACTACTGACAAACACTTGTAGCTGGATTTGTCCTTCACAAAGCTAATTATTATCTGATTCCACATAAATTATACTCTGCACCTGACATTTTTCTCCCCCTACACTCTCTAGTAGGATTCTGTATCTCAAAAGGAAGAAGTTCTTGGCCTATAACTTCAGGGATTACCAGATCAGGTTGCTGAGCCGCCTGACTCCAGCTTTTGGCTGTAAACTTGCAGGAAAGAAAAAAAAATTTATATATATATACATACACACAAGACCTTCATGAGGGTATAAAACCTTTCCCTATTTCCCAGGGGAGAGGGGCTTAGTTCTTGAGGTGCTAGCCTGCTGTGTATTCCTCTGTGCCAGGCAAAGATAGAGTCATTTTCCTATTTCCTCTGAATTCTGTCTCCATATTCTTTATTCAACACTGGTGGACAGGGGGCCAAGATTTTGGGAACAGAACTTAATGTCCAAAAGAACAAAGAAATTAGTCCTTATCTCCAATGCCTATAATGTGGTAGTTGCTCAACATGCGTTTGTTAAATTTACAGGATCCCAGCTTGGTGTCACAATCTCTCACAGTGGGGCCCCTTGTACCCCCAGTTCAACACCCATCACAGACTTCCCTCATGCTGAATGCTGGCCTACCTCTTTGCCCCCTAAAATATTTCCTTTCAATAGCTATTTGTTGAATGGGTTAAAAAATGCTCTTAGGTCACTGGTTCCTCTGTACTGCCTTCCTGTTGAAAATCTCCATTCCTGCTCTTCTGCATATGGTACTCCTAGTACACTCCTAGTTCCACATACCAGTCTTTCCTTGGATTTTCCTAGGTAGAATTTAAGAGTCTGTTTGGGCCTCAAGTGTCCCTCTATTTGCCCCTGTTTCTGTTGTTGTTTGTTTTATTAGCTTTGTCACCATGCAGCTTGCAGGATCATAATTCCCGGACCAGGGACTGAACCCAGGCTCTCAGCAGTGAAACCATGGAGTCCTAACCACTGGACAGCCAGGGAATTCCCTGCCCCTTTTTACATATAAGCCACACCTCTCTCTCTGCACAGCCCTGCCCCTCCCCTGCATTCTATCTCTTTGCTCTGGCCTTCCCTATTGTCCTTCTTCCCAGAATTCTCCATGTCATATGCAGCCCACAAAATGTCACAACTGAAAGAAATCTTAGGGATCCAAGCTCTGTTTTATAGAAGAAAACACAGGCCTGAAAGCATTTGACTTGTCCAGGTTTGCTCACCTAGTTAGGTCACAGCCAGAACTTGGGCCCAGGGACACAGATTTCCAACTGGCCCAGTGCTCTTCCAGTGTGCCTTAAACTCTAATCGCTGGCAGTAGCTCACCCTTACCTAAAACATCTTTTACTGTTTTTGGACCTGATGAGCTACTATGTTCAATGGACATACAGACAGTATATATCTGAGGTTAAAATACTCTTCAGATCCACATTTCCTTAACTCTTGACCCTATTTTAAGGTTAAGATTAGTAATCTCCTGGCAAGGGAAACCCTTATTTTCCTCGATTGCTTTTAAAATACTCCAGCCACAGCTTTGACATTTTAACCTATAGAGCTAATTGTCAATTTAGGGGAAATGGGACTTGATTCAAAATACAACTTGTGGCAGTCTTCTCCTTCCTTCCAGAAAGAGGCAAAAGCGTCCAGAGTACCATGAGAGGTATACTGTTGTACATACTTTTATTCCTGTTTCTGACCTGACTAACAAGGACCTGAAGAGATAAGGAATTGTGTTCTTATTTTTGACACAGTCAATAAAATTAAACTTGCAACAAAGTGTATCAACCCAGTCAAAGCTAACACACAGTGCTGGTTTTATAAATAAACATTTCTTCAATGGACATTTCCTTATTTGTCTTCAAATAATCACTTTATCCACTAGAATGACTGAAAATAAGGGTGCTGATGAGGACACTGAGCAACTAGAACTCTCATCTACTGATAATGAAAATGAAAACTGGTACAACTGATAGGATCGGGGATCCTCAGAGAAAGAGAACCAGGCGTGGTTTTCTTGACATAAGAAAAACCAATTTGGCCTAAGCTTTTTGTATCTAAGCTGGCCCCATGCTCGCCTCAATAATCAGTGATCTTAAGGGAAGTTAGGGGAAGCAGGAACAAAGGAAAAGCAGTCAAGAAACAACATTTCAAAGATAAAACAGAGTTTTAGCTCCTGCCCCTTGGGGTTCCCTGTTCGCTGAGTGGTAAAGAATCCACCTGTCAATGCAGGAGCTGTGGGTTCAATCCCAGGATCAGGAAGATCCCCGGGAGAAGGAAATGGCAACCCATTCCAGTATTCTTGTCTGGAAAATTCCATGGATAGAGGAGTCTGGTGTGCTACAGTCCATGGGGTCACAAAGAGTCAAACATGACTTAGAAACTAAGCAATGAGGAACATACATAACACTCTGTTATGTATCTTTGAGTTCTTCGGGAACTAATCCCCCTACCCAGGTGGAGGATGAAATGATGATTTTTACCTCTTCTGAATTCTATCAGCTAAAGCTTGGACTCTATTTACCTTTGCCCCAATTCTATGTGGAATTTTCTGCTCTAACCCCTTCAAGAATATGCATGTACCCTTAGCTTAAAAGTTTCCCATTTTGCTGTTTGTGGAGACACTGCATTGGAAAAAACCCCAGGTGTTCTCCTTACTTACTGCAAGTAATAAATCCTTCTCCCAAGCTTTGGTTTGTATCTTTTGGCCCAACATCTCCCAAAACAACCATTTTGGAAAACAGTCTTGAAGTTTCTTATAGAGACACATAGAATATAATATAGGTATCCCATTCTAGGTACTAACTGAGGAGAATTGAAAACTTATGCCATGCAAAAAAAAAAAAACAAAAAACCCTGGAGATTAGTGTTCAAAAAATGAAACAACCCTAAAACCCAACTGATGAAGGAATAAACAAATTTTAATACACTCATACAATAAAGTGTCCAGGAGTTAAAACTTTTCCTGTATAACTGCCCTCCACTATTGGTGGGAATGTTAGTTACTGCAGCCACTATGGAAAACAGTATGGAAACTCCTCAGAAAACTAAGAATAGAATTACGTATGATCCAGCAACCCCACTCTTGGACATATATCCAGACAAAACTCTAGTTCAAAAAGATGCATGTATCCCTATGTTCATAGCAGCACTATTCACAATAGCCAAGACATGGAAGCAACCTATATGGTCCATAGACAGATGAATGGATGAAGAAGATGTGGTACATATATACAATGGAATACTGCTCAGCCCTAAAAAAGAATAAAATAATGCCATTTACAGCAACATGAATGGATCTAGAGATTATCATACTAAATGAAGTCAGAAAGAGAAAGTAAAAAATGCCATATGATATCCTTCATGTATGACATGAATGAACCTGCAAAACAGGAACAGACTCAGAGGCATAGAGAACAGACTTGCAGCTGCCAAAGGGGAGGATGGTGGGGAAAGGATGGAGTGGGAGATTGGGTTTAGCCAATGTAAGCTATTATATATAGAATTGATAAACAGCAAGTTCCTTCCTACTCTATAGCACAGGGAACTTTATTTAATATCCTATGATAAACCATAATGGGAAAAATATTTAAATATATATATATACTTATATCCATAACTGAATCCCTTTGCTATACAGCAAAAATTAACACAACATTGTAAATCAACTATACTTCAATTTTAAAAACCACCACAACAAAAACTTTTCCTCTACTTTCTTGATTGGGGTCTTTTGAATTCAACTGACAAAAGACAGAGTAACAAAAGATAACATTTAATCATCATATTTTCATTAAGGTATATAGAGAGTGCACAGAAAAAATGTGACACAAGGGCAGTTAGAATTTATCCATGGAGGGCTTATATAACATCTTTATAGGGGAAGAAGAGGAAGAGAATGACACTAATGGGAAAATAAATGAGTTCTCAATTAGGGAAGGGGAATAAGAAGGGAGCTTATTCAAAAACAAATGGCATTTTGGAAAGATAAATGTGCATCAGGAGAATAGATGGGAGATAGGATCAATTTGTGACAATGTCTGTTTACATTGTGAAAACTTACCTTTGCTCATGATAAGAGTCAGTCATCCCTGGTAGACTCCAGGGATGGCCTCTAGTGGAGGGAATTTATGACAATTGGTTCTTAGTTCTGCTTTTAGGACTATAAGAGATTTTATAAACTCAAATGTATTTTAATAAAGATAATTTTTTATGTCACAGTGAGTGGGTATTACTGACCCTTTCAATAATGAAACCAGGCAGGACCTACTGGTACTCCTGGTACTAGAAACCGTTCTGTGCCCCGTTTCTTGTTTATAGGGAATAGGCTTCAGTTTCCTGAACTTCCCTGAAAGGGCAGGTACAAACAGTTGCTAATCAGGGAAGGGAGTGGATGCAGAGACAAAGGAGGAGCAGTCAAGAAACAGTAGTGCAGCCTTGGGGCAGGGTCCTGGTTCCACTTCAAGGAATACAAGGTATAACAATGTATTTAAGCTCTTTATAGAATGAAACCCAACAAATGGATTATGTCAGAGAAGATAACTTGAGGCCAGATTAAAGAAAGCAGAAAGGCTCATCAAGAAGATTACCTGAGACCAGATTAGAGAAGTGCAGAGCCTGGACACACCTTGATCTTGTCAACAACTCCACCCTTGAACTACTGCTATGAAGTGAAAGTGAAGCTTCAGTGTCCAACTCTTTGTGATCCCATGGACTGTAGTCTACCAGGCTCCTCTGTCCATGGGATTTTCCAGGCAAGAGTACTGGAGTGGGTTGCCATTGCCTTCTCCAGGGGATCTTCCTGACCCAGGGATCAAACCCAGGTCTCCTGCATTGCAGGCAGCTTTACCCTCTGAGCCAAAACTCCTCATTAAATCCTCCCAAGTTGGAACACAGAGTTTTCAGAAGCAGAAGCCTGCTATGTTCCCCTTTGCCTGGAAATTCAAGAAAACTATTCTTTTCTACTTCATCCAAAACTCTGCCTCTGAGATTCAATTCAGTACTGGGTGCATAGAGAACACGTTTTCTGCATCAACACCATGAAAACTTAACTAAATCAAGTGTATTGATCTGGACAAAAATGAAATCTAAATTCCCATATCGTGCTCAGAAGACAGAATGTTTCCAGAAGAAGCTAGTTAGCAAGTAATCTAGAAAAGAGAAAAATGAAGGGGGGAAATTTGGCTGTTTACCTAACACTGTCCACAGAGCATTGAGACACGATCTGACAGATGTGCATAATCTAGGCTTAGAACAAGCATAGGATTTTTTTTGACTCAGAATAGGTGCGAAGATTATGCTGCTCAGCATGTGGGATCTTAGTTCCCCAACCAGGGATTGTACCCATGCCCTCTGTGTTGGAAGGATGTAGTCTTAACCATTGGGTCATCAGGGAAGTCCCTAGATATAAAAATTATTTCTTCTGACATTAACCCCGTGCTCACAAAATGACTTAGTAGCTAATAACATACCACACTTTTTATACCACACTTTCTGTTTGTTTGTTTGTTTGTTTGGCTACATCAGGTCTTAGTTTGGCATGCAGGATCTTTAGTTGCAGCATGGGAACTCCTACTTGCAGCATGTGGGATCAAATCTGACCAGGGATCGAATCTGGTCCCTTGCATTCAGAGTGCAGATTCCTAGCCACTGGACCACCAGGGAAGTCCCAAATATTATGTATTTTTAAAAACTTAGAGACTACATTTTCTCACTTCCCAAGAAATCCTGCTGAGTATGCAGAATGATTACTGGCAAATCATGGCTGATAGGTTAAATAGGTTACTTAAAATCCAAATATTTTACAGAGAAAAATATTAAATTAGTTCCATTTTTGTGTGTATATATATATATGTGTGTGTGTGTGTGTGTGTATATATATATATATATATATAGTATTTGATGTGGGGGCATTCGAAGTTGATTGGTAGGCTATAAGGAAGAGCCTTGAAAAACAAAAGTGCCTGAGGCTCCAGAAGCCTAGACAGTTCTCTCTCAGAATTTCTTAGTAGTGACACAGGGTGTTTCCATATGCTAGAGGAAAAAGAAGAAACAAATAAACTAAAATTGATTTTGAAAGGTTTCTATATTGAAAGCATATTATCATCTCATTCTAAAATAACCCTAAAAATTGGATGGAGGGTTGAAAATACCAGAATTTCTTACTTTGTATGCTCCCAAGTTGTTCTAATTTGTCTCAAAAGGATGTGTACTTTTATAATACGGAAAACAAGAAGTTTTTTTAACAGATAATTTCGTTGGCCTCTCTCTCTTTCTGTTTTTTGCTGCTCTGGGTCGTCACTGCTGTGTGCAGGCTTTCTCTCGTTGCAGCGAGCAGGGGCTACTCTTCACTGTGGTGCCCGGGCTTCTCGTTGTGGTGGCTTCTCTGGTGGAGCCCAGGCTCGAGGCACACAAGCCTCAGTAATTGCAGCATGCCAGCTCAGTAGCTGTGGCTCGTGGGCTCTAGACTAGTTGTGGTTCATGGGCTTAGTTGCTCCACAGCATGTGGAATCTTCCCACACCAGGGATCAAATTCGTGTCCTCTGCACGGGCAGACAGCTCCTTACCCACTGCACCACCAGGGAAGGTGGGAAAATAAGCATTTTAAAAGTAAAATAAAACAATCTTGGAATTTCTTACAACAGAATGTTTGAGGGAGTGAAAATCTTACAGCTTTTTTGGAGAATAAGTTGGCACTGCCAAAATAAACACACATATACACATAAACTCACAAGGCTTCTGACCCAACAAAACCTCCTACAGTGTACATTGATATACAAGAATATTCAGTCCAGTTTTTTTAGTAAAACTAGTGGTCAAAATATTAACCAAGATTACTTTGTGGAATAGGCTTATGGCAGGGTACTTTCACTTTCTATAATATACATTTCTTTATTATGCAGCTTATAATGTTATATTTAAATGAAAGGACTCAAATTTGCTTATGAATTATTTCATTCATTTGACAATTATTCATTACTTATGATGTGTCTTTTGAATCTTCCCTCACCAATGCAAATAAGATGACTAACTGAATGCTTTCTTGTACCAGGGAATCTACATGATGCAGAAAATCTAGGTAGAAGATTAAATGTTGTTGTTTAGTTGCTATACCATGTCTGACTCTTTTCTGACCCCACAGAATGCAGCCCACCAGGCTCCTCTGTCCATGAGATTCCCAGGCAAGAATACTGCCATTTCCTTCAGGGGATCAGGGGATCTTCCTGACCCAGGGATGAAACCTGCATCTTCTGAACTGGCAGGTAGATTCTTTACCATTGAGCCACCAGGGAAGCCCAGAAGATAAACTAGAGGATGCTATTTGAAGAGTTCCTTGATCACAATCATAAGAAACACCTGCCACAGCAGTCGCTTCAGAAAAGAAACTAATAGCTAGAGCTAATGTCTTTAACTGTCAACCGTCACCCTCTAAGATCTAGAGACCTCAGACTGAAAATCAATAGAATTACCTCACCACTCACCCACCTTCCACAATGCAGAGTACTAACCAGTATATGATCACAGCCTACCTTCCATATAATTGTTTTAGTGAATATAAACTGTCATCTTTGCTTTCTATATTTAGAATCTATTAAATGAGTAACAGTCCCCAGCTTAAATAAACCAACCCAGGACTTCTTCAAGCTTATTTTCACATGTAATATAAATCATAAATAGGTCACTATATGGCCACTTGGTAGTTTTTGTAGACAGCTTTGGTGACATTGATGACTCAATGTCAAGTAAGAGTTAAGGGAAAAAAGAAACAATCAGTGATTAAGAATGTGGGACCAATATAGGCTCACTTTGTTCTCACAACATCCCCTGTATAAAAAGCATTGATAAATATAATTCATATATGGGGACCCAGAAAATGGAAGCCACTGCAGCAGCCGGCCCCAGGTCACAAATCTAAACCTAAGCCAGGCTGCACTTCCAGAAAATGCCCCACTGTCGAGGAAACCTAACCTACACCCATCACAACCCCCTAGCTCAGCTTTAGCTAGCTCACCTCACACTGGAAAATAGGACCTGCTAAGCTTATAAGCTTAAGCTCCAATACTGTGGCCACCTGATGCCAAGAGCCGACTCATTAGAAAAGACCCTGATGCTGGGAAAGACTGAGGGCAGGAGGAGTAGGGGACGGCAGAGGCCGAGATGGTTGGATGGCATCACTGACTCAATGGACATGAGTTTGAGCAAACTCTGGGAGATGGTGAAGGACAGGGAAACCTGGCATGCTGCAGTCCACAGGGTCACAAAGAGTCGGACACGACTTAACAACTGAACAACAAAAACAAGCTTATAAGGAAATGGCTGACCTCCTAGGTCATCTTGCCCTCTTTTCTGTTTCCTCTTTAAAGGTCTATAAACTTGCTCTTGCCCAGACTCCCTCAGGAAGAGTGCTCTATTGTCTATGAGGCAGTGTACTCCTCAATCCATGGATGGTTTTCCCATGGATAAGGGACGTCAAGCTCATGACTAAATTGTATTATTTTTGTCATTTGACAGTATGGACTCGCAATTTACAAAAGATTCAAAGGGAGGTTCCATGTCTTGCCCCTGGTAAATGCCATGGAGTCCAGAAATCTGACATTATCTATGACTATGGCAATCAGTCCAGATATGACCCTGCTGAGTCTACCAGGCTGGGACGCAGAGGGTGTCATGTGAGTATGAGAGCCCCAGGAAGCTCTGGACAGGTTTCCATAGCTAAACTGATTTCAAAGGCCTTGAATTCGTACCTGTGTGCCAACAGTTCTAAAGCACTGTTTATATAAAACTGTTTATTATAACATTCTCAAACACCTCAAAATAGAGAGACTATATCCGTAATTTAGTATGGCACAGCTTTTTTAAAATTTGAAAACTCGCTGAGTCATATGAGGAGGTCCATGATAAAAGGTAGCAAGAGAAAAATACACAATTGGTTTGTAGTCCTAGCTCTGCTGTAAACAAGCTCAGTTCAGTTCAGTTCAGTCACTCAGTCAGGTCCGACTCTCTGTGACCTCGTGGACTGCAGCATGCCAGGCCTCCCTGTCCATCACCAACTCCCAGAGCTTACTCAAACTCATGTCCATTGAGTCTGTGATGCCATCCAACCATCTCATCCTCTGTTGTCCCCATCTCCTCCCGCCTTCAATCTTTCAAGGTCTTCATCATCAGGGTCTTTTCCAATGAGTCAGTTCTTCACATCAGGTGGTCAAAGGACTGGAGTTTCAGCTTCAGCGTCAGTCTTTCCAATGAATATTCAGGACTGATTTCCTTTAGGATGGACTGGTTGGATCTCCTTGCAGTCCAAGGGACTCTCAAGTCTTCAACACCACAGTTGAAAAGCATCAATTCTTCAGCACTCAGCTTTCTTTATAGTCCAACTCTCACATCTATACATGACTACTGGAAAAACTACAGCTTTGACTACACAGACCCTTGTTGGCAAAGTAATGTCTCTGCTTTTTAATTTGCTATCTAAGTTGGTCATAGCTTTTCTTCCAAGGATCAGTGTCTTTTAATTTCATGGCTGCAGTCACCATCTGTAGTGATTTTGGAGCCCCCAAAAATAAAGTCTCTCACTATTTCCATTGTTTCCCCTTCTATTTGCCATGAAGTGATGGGACCAGATGCCATGATCTTAGTTTTCTGAATGTTGAGCTTTAAGCCAACTTTTTCACTCTCCTCTTTCACTTTCATCAAGAGGCTCTTTAGTTCTTCTTCGTTTTCTGCCATAAGGGTAGTGTCATCTGCATATCTGAGGTTACTGATATTTCTCCCCGCAATCTTGATTCCAGTTTATGCTTCATCCAGCCCGGCATTTCTCATGATGTACTCTGCATATAAGTTAAATAAGCAGGGTGACAATATACAGCCTTGACATACTCCTTTCCCAATTTGGAACCATTCTGTTGTTCCATGTCCAGTTCTAACTGCTTCTTGACCTGCATACAGATTTCTCAGGAGGCAGGTAATGTGGTCTGGTATTCCCATCCTTTAAAAATTTTCCTTGGTTTATTGTGATCCACACAGTCAAAGGCTTTGGCATAGTCAATAAGGCAGAAGTAGATGTTTTTCTGGAACTCTCTTGCTTTTTCAATGATCCAGTGAATGTTGGCAATTTGAACTCTGATTCCTCTGCCTTTTCTAAATCCAGTTTGAACATCTGGAAGTTCATGGTTCACATACTGTTCAAGTCTGGCTTGGAGGATTTTGAGCAAGCTAGTATTGAATGAGCAAGCTAGGATGAATAAGCTAGTACTGAAAAAATCATGATGACTTGTTCACTGAGACATAAAACCTGGAACCTGAAAGGTATGTGTGGGGACTTTCCAAACCTTGTATCCTATACTTTGATTAGAAAGTTCTGTCATTCACTGTATATACAAGCATTGGTGTGGTGTTAGTTGCTCAGTCGTGTCCAACTCTGCAACTCCATGGACTCTAGCCCACCAGGCTCCTCTGTCCATGGAATTCTCCAGGCACAAATACTGGAGTGGGTTGCCTTCTTTTCTTCTCTAGGGGATCTCCCCGACCCAGGGGTCGAACCCAGGTCTCCCGCATTGCAGGCGGATTCTTTTTCCATCTGAGCCACCAGGGAAGCCCATATTCAAACATTAAGCCACTATTATCTCTTGCCTTAATTAACGTCCCTTGCCCATTCCTGCTCCTCTACATTCCGTTCTTCACCTAGAAGACTTATAAGGTAAACTTTAAAAAATGCAAATCATTTCATCTGATCACATCATTCCTGTGCTAAAATCCCCTCCAAGCCTTCTCAAAACTTTTAGGGCAATGTTTGAGCTACTTAACAAGTTCAGTAAGGAGCTGCCTGGCCCAGGCTGCTACCTCTCCTGCCACCAGCTCCTCCACACTGATCATTTCCAGTCTCAAACCATCTCCACATGCTGTTCCAACTACCTGGATGGTATTTCTGGGAACCTATCCCCACTCCAACAGGGACCCACTTGACTTGGGTGAGTTGATCTCATTTCAGGAATTTGCTTAGATGTTATGTCTTCCAGAAAAACTTCACCTGAACTATATCAAGTCTTATTATGCCTCTATGAGCTCTGTTAGCACATGGTACTTGGATGTCATGGTCATAAGCACCATTTATTTAATTATGCATGCCAGCCAATGACATCCATTAATGATATGCCTAACCTAGTCTGGACCAGGACAGACTAACTGAAGGAGACAGTGACTCTAAACAGATAAGGGAGGGGATCCCCAAAGAGAACCAGGCATGGTTTTCTTGACATAAGAGAAGTCATCTTTGGTATAAGCCATTTTGTGATCTAAGCCTGGCCACAATAACTGCCCTTGAATGGGTCTCAATAATTAATGGTCTTAAGGGAAGTGAGTGAAGGAAGGAACAAAGGAAAAGCAGTCAGGAAACAACAGTTCTGCAATAAAACAGAACTCTAGCTCCTCCTCAGGGAGTATACATAGCAATCTGGTACATACCTTTGAGTTCTGCAGGAACTAAGGCCCCCACCGAGGTGGAGGATCAAATGATGATGTCAACATTTTCCAACTTCGTTCCACTATAGTTTGGACTCTGTCGATTTTGCACCAATTCTAGGCTGAAATCTCTCTTACTCAATTCTCCCTTCATGAATATACACATACCGCCCAAGCCCTTTAATGAGTATGCATGTACCCTTCGTTTAAAACTTCCACATTTTGCTGTTTGGGGAGACACTGCTTTGGGAAAGCTCTCTGGTGTTCTCCTTACTTGCTACAAGTAATAAATCTGTTGATGGGAAATTAATCAGTTGATCTAAGAAAGAAATGGAAAATGTTATCTGAGCCAAATTGGAGGATTACAACCTGGGAAGAGCATCTCAGCTCCAAGAACTATTACATCCTTTAAAAGTAAAGGCATAGTTATATAAGCTTTTTTGAGACAGAGGGCTAGATATCGAATGAGTCACTGTGGTAGGTCGTATGACCCCTTACAACATCAAGAAAGAATGTTATCTTTTAAGGAGTCTTCTTTGTGATGCTAGAAGAAGTTTCTCTTTAAGGTTGAGCAGGTACTCCTCCCCCCTTTTCAGGGGCAGGGAGGAGAGGAGGTTTGGTAATGCATAATGCAGATACACAATGCACAGTGCAGAGAGGAGTCCAAAGGGCTGAAAAGTTTTCTTGTTTAAATTTCTCCTGTTTAACCACAAAAATATGACTTTTATTTCACAAATCCTTACTTCTTCCAATCTTTGGCTTGGTTGCATCTTTTGGCTTGACACCCACCAAAAGGCAAACCCAGTTTCTGGGTAACAACTTTGTGGAGGAAATCCATCCAACAAGCCTCACATAGTTTTATATGTGGGAAGGGGTTCACTGAGGGAGGGGAACTGTCTCAATGACCTTTCAAGAATATTCAGATACTGATATTGATAGCCTGCCAGACTAACTTACCCTGTGGTCAGGTACCATCCATTTTTCTCACTCATAGAATGAGTGGTAAGCAGAGCAACTATTGGCCAGTACCAAGTTAGGCTGAGTTAGCAAATGAGTAGGAACTGGGTAAGCCTTTTTTTCCGTTTTGACCGAATCATGCAGCATGTGGAGTCTTAGTTCCTTGACCAGGAATCAAACCTGTACCCCCTGCATTGGAATCATGGAGTCTTAACCACTAGACCAACAGGGAAATCCTAGTATGACCACAGAAAGATCTCTGGGCAAAGACTGCCCCAAATTGGCCTTGGATACCAGGTTAAGAATTTTTAAATTTATCCTGAAACCAAAGAACCATGTACTCAATAACCCGTATGATCATCACGCCTATGTGAAGCTCTGCTAAACACTGAGTTTTGAATGCAAGTTTAAATGGCCATAAAACAAGCCAGTGGAGAAGTCAAAGTAAAAGTTCTATGTTTAGAGTTAAGGGAAGAGGCCTGCGCTGACAATGTAAATTTGGGAGTCATTTGCATCATTAAGAAGATATTTAAAGTCATGAGGATAAACAGGGAGGGATGAAGGAAGGGAAAAGATGAGAGAAGAAATAAAGACCAACAGAGATTAACTGACCTGTTGTTGTTCATTCCCTAAGCCATGTCCGACTCTTTGTGACCCCATTGGACTGCAGCATGCCAGGCTTCCCTGTCCTTCACTGTATCCCAGAGTTCAAATTCACGTCCATTGAATCAGTGATGCCATCCAACCATCTCATCTTCTGTTGCCTCCTTCTCCTGCTCGCAATCTTTCCGAGCATCAGGGTCTTTTCCAATGAGTTGGCTCTTTGCATCAGGTGGCCAAAGTATTGGAGCTTCAGCATCAGTCCTTCCAATGAATATTTAGGGTTGATTTCCTTTAGGATTGACTGGTTTGATATCCTTGCAGTCCAAGGGACTCTAAAGAGTCTTCTCTAGTACCTCAGTTCGAAAATATCAATTCTTCAGCTCTCAGCCTTCTTTATGGTCCAACTCTCACATCCAGACATGCTGCTGCCGCCGCTGCTGCTAAGTCCCTTCAGTTCCGTCTAACTCTGTGCAATCCCATAGATGGCAGCCTACCAGGCTCCTCCGTCCCTGGGACTAGAGTGGGTCGCCATTTCCTTCTCCAATGCATGAAAGTGAAAAGTGAAAGTGAAGTCACTCAGTTGTGTCCGACTCTTCGTGACCCCGTGGACTGCAACCTACTAGGCTCCTCCGACCATGGGATTTTCCAGGCAAGAGTACTGGAGTGGGTTGCCATTGCCTTCTCCACATCCGGACATGACTACAGGCAAAACCATTACTTTGACATATGGACCTTTGTCCACAAAGCAATGTCTCTGCTTTTTTATTACTGTCTGGGTTTGTCATAGCTTTTCTTTCAAGGAGCAAGCATCTTTTAATTTCATGGCTGCAGTCCCTGTCCACAGTGATTTTGGAGCCCAGGAAAATAAAGTCTGTCACTGTTTCAGCTTTTTCCCCATCTATTTGCCATGAAATGATGGGACTGGGTGCCCTGATCTTAGTTTCTTGAATGTTGAGTTTTAAGCCAGCTTTTTCACTCTCCTCTTTGATCCTCATCAAGAGGCTCTTTGGTTCCTCTTCACTTTCTGCTATTAGAGTGGTATCATTTGCATATCTGAGGTTATTGATATTTCTCCCAGCAATTTTGATTCCAGCTTGTGATTCATTCAGCCTGGCATTTCACATGATGTACTCTGCACAGAAGTTAAATAAGCAGGGTGACAATATACAGCCTTGATGTACTCCTTTCCCAATTTTGAACCAGTTCATTGTTTCATGTCTGATTCTGTGGCTTCTTGACCTGCATACAGGTTTCTTTGGAGACAGGTAAGGTAGTCTGGTATTACTAGCTCTTTAAGAATTTTCCACAGTTTGTTGTGATACAATAACAAGCTGGAATGGAGAATGAAGAGGTAGCAAAAGGAGACTGGAGAGGGAACAGAGTTATCAGAGAACAAAATGGTACAGTGTCAGAGAAACCAGAGGGCTGGGCCAAATGCTATTGAGAGGCAGTGTCAGATTAGGAGTAGAAGGCATATATTAGATTTGGCAACATAGGAGACAGCAAGGGCTTTAAAAAGGTCACTTAGGGGACTTACTTGGTGATCCAATGGTTAGGAATCAGTGCTTCCACTGCAGGGAACATGGGTTGGATCCCTGGCCCAGCAAGTAAAATTCTTCATGCCGCATGTTGCAGCCAAAAAAAAAAAGTCACTTCATGTGAGTGATGAAGTCAGATGCCTGGTTGAATCTGAATGGGTTGAAGGGTAAATGAAAGTTAAAGATGTGGAGATAGTAAAAGTAGAAAACTTATAATGCAGATGTACCTGAGACTTCTGGAAGAGATTTAGATTCTACAAACATTAATTACATTCCTAGAGGAATCCTGATGATTTCACTTACAAGTTTGGATGCCTAGTACACACCCTACCGCGCTATGATATTCAAATACTGAGAGCAATACTTGAGGAAGTTTCGAATGTGGATTCTAGACCCTGACCACCTGGGCTTCAATTCCAGCTATTTCACTAACTAGCTCAATGACGTTCCGCAATTACCACAACTCTGAGTCTTGGTTTCCTCATCTGTAAAAACGTAGTTAGTAGACTCTGGTTCATGACTCTGTTGTAGAGATAATATCTTGAATAAAGGCCATGTCTGTCATCCTATGCTTGAAATCTCTCAACTTGCATATAACTGCCATGAGGGTCAGAGGGAGGTCGAGATAAGATAAAGACTTGGCTAGGGCTTTGTTGGAATTATCTAGCTATTTTCCTCAGTAGTGGCTTGTGTGTTGTCTATCTCTTGCTAATAGATCCCTACGTAGGAAGAAAGGAGTGATATTTAATAAGTCAATCTGATCCAGTTCCTTCTTGTTTTAAATCTACCAGTATCTCTCCATAGTAAAGCATGTCTGGTTTAAGATAGTTTCTATTCATATTCTTTTTTCAAATTTAATTTTATTTTATTTTTGCCTATGGGTCTTCATTGCTGCTTGTGGGCTTTCTCCAGCGGCAGTGAACTTGGGGCTACTCTCATTGTGACGTCTTCTCTTTTTGCGGAGTGCAGGCTCTAGGCATGCAGGCTTAGCAGTTGTGGCACATGGGTTTAGTTGCCCTGTGGCATGTGCAATCTTCCTGGACCAGGGATTGAACCCGTGTCCACACTGGCAGGTGGATTCTTAACCACTGGGCCCCCAGGGAAGTCCTATTCATATTCTTTTCACTCTTAAATGTCCCCTTAGAAAAAGTCTTCCTCTATTAATCCATTTGGGCTTCCCTGGTGGCTCTGTGGTAAAGAACCCACTGGCCAATGCAGGAGACTTGGGTTTGATCCCTGGGTCCAGAAGATCCAAAGCAGCAACCCACTCCAGTATTCTTACCTGTGAAATCCCATGGACAGAGAAGCCTGGTGGGCTATGGTCCACACCGTCACAAAAGAGTCAGACATGACTTGGTGACTAAACAACAACAATTAATCCATTTAGTTCCTGCTTTTGAGATATCATTCCACTGAGTTTTAAGAATTCTCTGATCTAAAGTCTTGGTTCACAGAGTGTAGCCCATCAGTCAGAAACACTGTCATCACCTGAGAGTTTAGTAAAAATGCAGAATCTGAAGCCCAACCCAGATCTAGTGAATCAGAATTGCATTTTGACAAGCTGTCTGTGCACATTAAAGTTTAAGAGGCACTGTTACAAAGGAGGTAAAAGGAACTTAGGAAGACTTCCAGGATCCAAGAAATTTTGCACTGAAGTAGGACAAATTAAAACTAAACCTACCATGTAAATGTTTTCCAAAATCAGGTGTACAAGTTCAGAATAAAACTTGTGAAATTTTGTCTACTCATTCCAGTGACTTGCCACAGCTGAATGTTTAAGCTCCTTTTTAAGTTTTCAACTTTTTTTGAGAGTTGGCCTTTCTTCTTGATAAGTAGGACTTAAATAATGACAACAGAAAGGACACATTATTTTAGACTTGGCCCTGGGACAAAGTCATCTCTAAGAACATAAGTCAAATAGAAGAGGTCAAATGGCTTTCTTTGCCATAGCTTCTTTTTTATTTTCCCCTTCCAGAGTCAATGGTAGCCACTTTAAAAAATCTTCTTTTTCTATTCCTAAAGGACTCAACTTTTACTGCTTGTAGACAACCCAGCGTTCTCTATGACAATTTGTTTCTTGTATTATTTCACATAAGAATTTGACAATTATAAAATGTCCTTTCTGTGAACTTCTTAGTTTCAAAGACTTTCTGTAAACACATCTACTTGCAACTCTAGTCACCATGTTTGCAAGTATAGATTGCCAATTTTAAATAATGTTAGGAGTGAGCTCAAAAAGACATTAAGAATTTTATGATGAGTATAGCTTATATTATATTTTGGGCATATTTGAAATGTAATGAATTGTGGAAGGCAGTGGGAACCCAAAGTACAACTTTATCCAGTATGACAGGCATCTAGTGTTTATCTTACTGAGAAATGGCCAACAGCGGAAACCTGGAGAGTTAGGATCTGAAAAAGGAGCCTCTGGTCCTTGATTAGTTGTTGCGGTATGATGGGGCTGGGGATCAGGACCTATTAAACTTAGAAAAATTTATAATCAGGTACTTAAAATAGTCTTAAATTTTCAGTTATTTCCCCCAAATCAGGATGAATTAAAGGTGAGCATTTTGTTCCAATATAACTAAAGTAATATATTGGATGAGACTATTTTATGCCCATTCCTGTCAATGCCACTGTCCTGGTGTATTTACTGAGATATTGCCCAAAAAAAGCCAGTAATCTTGACTCCCACTCCCATTCCCCTCTTTTCCTGTATGAGAAAGAACATGATTTTAGAGTCTAGGCATCTGAGTTTAGATCCCAAGGTAGCTTCATTTGTCCTCATCTGTAAATTGGGTCTGATAATATTCTAGAACTAAGACGGATCTGTACAACTTTTCACCTATAATCATGAACCAATAAATGTTAGTTCCTTTCTCTGGCACTGCCTAAAATGTCTTAATCCTTCAAGAATGCTGGGTATAGAAGGTAGAAATAGTTTATGGAAGTCCTTAGGGCACTAAGGTACTGTTATTTGCCTAGAAAGCATCTCTTCTTTTCTCTACCTGTCCTTGGAATTCCCTAGCTACAGTCTTGCAATGTTAAGAATCACTTTGCCCACAGCAGAGGCAGTAAATCCAATGAAGATCTGAGATGAAACTGCTGCCACAAATGGCGTGTTTTGCCCATGTGATGATGGGCATATATTTTAGAAAGGAAAATAATATATATCAGTAAAAACAAACCCTTAGAAGTTCCCTTTGCTCTCAGAATAGCTTTCAGCAGAGCCTGTAACCTCTGGCACTATGGACACTACCTTTACTGAAGCAATAGTCTCCATTGTTGTGGGCAGCCTCCCAGAGTAATTGACAGTGGCAGGGGTTAGGAGAGGAAGGAAGACTGCAACACAGACATCAAAGGCAATTATCGCAAAACCCAGCTTGTACTGAATGGAAGCAGTCACTCAGAATGTCATTTGGAAATAAATTCCCTGGGCAGATTAAATGTTTTGATAGTCACTAGAGTAAAAATATGACCCTGGAGTTTTGACCACATCTGCTTCCTGGGGTTGAATAGTTCCTGATTTGCAAAGGCATGCCTCCCTATACCTCAAAAGCTGTTTGATTAGATTTCCAAGGTAGTGATATCTGTTTTCCATCCCACAGTAAGTTCTTATACTCCTCTCTTGCTTGCAGCAAATAGTTATGCAGTACCTACTACGTGCAAGGCATTGCTTCAGGTCAATGACAATTTGACCATAGAGGTGGGCAGATGGGCACATTAATTCAAACCAGAGATCTTACACAAATTATCACCCTGTCAATTATTTTTGCCAATAATGGCTCCAGGCCACCAGGAAAACTTCTTCTCCAGGTGGCTATAAAATCTGATAGAGCTAATGTTTTGAAGACCCCCAGAAAATTCAGTTCCCCTTATTTTCCTTATCTTAATATTGGGGAATAGATCCCAATTTTTTTTAGTATTTTATATGCTTATATTTTCTTGTATATACTTTTCAACTTTCTTTTTTTGGTAGTACTGCTACATATGCCTAAAACTGAGATCCCTATACCTTATTATAGGGCTTCCCTGGCAGCTCAGTGGTAAAGAATCTGCCTGCCAATGCAGGAGATGTGGGTTCTTTGAAAACTAGACAAAATTGATAAAGCTTTTAGCAATGTTCATTAAGCAAAAAAGAGTGGGCCCAAATAAATAAAATCCCAAATGAAAGAAGTTATAATCAACATTACAGATACATAAATGGTTACTATGAACAATTAGAATCAATCAAATGGATAACCTAGAAGAAATGAATAAATTCCTAGAAAAGTACAATTGTCTAAGATTGAGTCAGAAATTCAAAATGTGAACAGACTCATTACCTGTAATGAAACTGAATCAGTAATTTTAAAAACTCCCAACAAGCAAAAGTCCAGTGCCAGACAGCTTCATAGGTGTATTCTACCAAACATCTAGAGAACAGTTAACATCTATCCTTCTCAAACTATTCCAAAAAATGAAGGCGGAAAAAGAGACCCAAAAAACCTCTTGAAATCATCCTACAAGGCCAGCATGACCCTGATACCAAAACCAGACAAAGGCAACTCAAAAAAAGAAAATAACAAGCTAATATCACTGATGAATATAAGTGCAAAAATCCTCAACAAAATATTAGCTAACCAAATTCAACAATACATGAAAAGAATTGTACACCTTTAAAAACATTAAAGTTATAGTTGATTTACAATGTTGTGTAGTTTCTGGTGTACAGCAAAGTGATTCAGTGGTATATATATATATGTGTATATATTCTTTTTCATATTTTTCCATCACTGATTTTTACAGGACATCGAATATAGTTCCCTGTGCTATACAGTAGGACCCTGTTGCTTATCTATTTTATATATAGCAGTTTGCATCTGCTAATCCCAAATTCTAATTTATCCTTCCCCCATCCCCTTTCCCTTTTGGTAACCAAAGTTTGTTTTCTTCATCTCTGAGTCTGTTTCTGTTTCATAAATAAGTTCATTTGTGTCTTATTTTAGATTTCACACATAAGTGATATCATATGGTACTTGTATCTTTCTTTCTGACCTACTTCACTTAGTATTGATAATCTCTAAATCTATCCATGTTGCTGCAAATGGCATTATTTCATTCTTTTTAGGGCTGAGTAGTAGTCCATTATATACAAACCTTTTTTTTCTTGCTGCACCAGCAAGTTCTGGAGAACAGCATGGTGATTATAATGCTGTATTATATGTTTTTAAATTGCTGAGAGAGTAGATTTTAAATGTTTTCATCATACACATACACAATTTATGATTACGTGAGGTGATGAATATGTTCAGTTCAGTTCAGTTCAGTTCAGTTGCTCAGTTGTGTCCGACTCTTTGCAACCCCATGAATCGCAGCACGCCAGGCCTCCCTGTCCATCACCAACTCCCAGAGTTCACTCAGACTCATGTCCATTGAGTCAGTGATGCCATCCAGCCATCTCATCCTCTGTCGTCCCCTTCTCCTCCTGCCCCTAATCTCTCCCAGCATCAGAGTCTTTTCCAATGAGTCAACTCTTCGCATGAGGTGGCCAAAGTACTGGAGTTTCACTAACCTTATTGTGGTAATCATTTTACATACATTTTATGTATTAAATCATCATATAGTATACTTTAACAATGTTGTATGTCAGCAATATCTCAATAAATCTGGAGAACAAAATAAGAAATGAGAAAAAAAATTCACTTCATGGACTTCAAAGACACAAATTTTATTTAAATTTTTAAAAATATTAAAACAAAACCCCAAATTCTCCAAGTCCCAATCCTGACTATGCTTTCCCTAGTTAATGACCTTGGATAACTTGCTTAACTGCTCTCGGCCTTTATTTCTTCATCTATGAAACAGGAATAATAATTATACTTAACTCACAGCAGTTGTGAGAATTAAATTATATAATACCTGTAAAGGGTTTAGGAAAATGCCTGGCACATAATCATAATGGTTTGTGATAATAAGGATGATGGTGAGGGAGGAGGAAGGGGAGGGTGAGACGAAAGAGGAGAAATATTGTGTCAATGATGACTGCCTCTCCTGGGTTTGAATTCTTCTCTTTTTTAAAAAATATTTATTCATTTGGCTGTGCTGGGTCTTTAGCTGTGGCACGTGGGATCTAGTTTCCTCACCTGGGATCAAACCCAGGCCCTGGGGCTTCATTTGCCAGACCCACCATTAGAAAGTGAGGATGAAGATGAGGAGGGAGCTACAGCACTGAACAACCACAGCTGTATTCCCGCGGACCCAGAACATGTAGAGCTGGTGAAAAGGACGATGGCTGGCTTACGCCTGCCTGCACCAGGGGGTTCAGGCCTCAGCTCGCGAGATATCAGATGCCCAGCGGGAAGATGTGGTACAGAAGGCCCTCCAAACCCAGCAGGCTGCCCCTGCCTAGAAGTGACTACCCTGAGAGCTGCCTTACCTCCCTGCATTCCAGGCAGGGACTGAACAGCACAGGACTGAATACATTCTGGTGGTCACATCCATCTTCACCCTCCCTGGCTCCCCTCCACATCAAGGCAAATCAGACTTCTCAGAGACTCACTTTATTCAATTCTGTACATATGGGAACATCAGCCCAAACCCAACCCACCTTAGCATGTATCACTCTGAGGAGAATAAAGCACCTTATATACACAGCAAAAAAAAATGTCTGGCTTCCCTGGTGGCTCAGTCAGTAAAGAATCCACCTGCAATGTGGGAGACCTGGGTTCAATCCCTGGGTTGGGAAGATCCCCTAGAGAAGGGAACAGCTATCCACTCCAGTATTCTTGCCTGGAAAATCCCTATGGACTGAGGAGCCTGCTGGGCTACAGTCCATGGGGTGTCAAAGAGTGGGACATGACTGAGTACAGCACAGCATAGTTAAAATGTCAATTCATTTCCACTAGATGGCAGTTGCTTATTGAAAGTCACTCAGTCGTGTCTGACTCTTTACAACCCGGAGGCCAGAATAATGGAGTGGGTAGCCCTTCCCTTCCAGAGGGGATCTTCCCAACCCAGGAATCAAACCAGGGTTTCCTGCATTGCAGGTGGATTCTTTACCAGCTGAGCTACCAGGGAATCCCTAAATGGTAGTAGACATCATCAAATACAGCTGAGCTCAACTAAACAACGAGCTCAGGGAGTTGTGAATTCCTTGTGATCCAATAGTTGGGCTTCCCTTGTGGCTCAGCTAGTAAAGGATCCACCTGCAATGAAGGAGACCAGGGTTTGATCCTAGACCATGGGGTCGCAAAGAGTTGGACACGACTGAACAACTGAATGATTTTCACTTCACTTCACTGCCACAGGCTGGGCTCAACTCTTGATCAGGAGTAGGATAAGAGCCCACAAGTTGAGTGGCCAAAACAAAAAGCAAAACACAAAAAAACAGGACAGTTTTCATGCAGTTACTCACTAGGCCTAGTCCCACTTCTGTAATTATACTGAAATGGGGCTGGAGCACATATATTATTTCAAATGAGTGAACTTCCTACTTGGCCTTAGGAATCTTTTGTTTGATGTAGATTGTAAAAAAAAAAAAAAAAAAAGATTATTTTTTATTAGAGCACCTATTCTAGATCCACATTCATCTTCAGTTTCCATCTTCAGCTCTGGAGATTCTCACATACTCCTATGCTCTGGCCTAGTCCCTTGTTATTAAAAGTGTGGTTAGTGCATCAGCAGCAAGGGCTTCAACTGGAAGCCTGTAGAAATGCAGACTCTTAGGCCTTAGCTTGACTTATTGTATCTAAGTGATTTGCATGCATATCAAAGTCTGAGAAGCAGAGTTCTAGCCACACTGAACTTCTTAAAATTCTCTAAAGGAGTCATGAAGCCTTTGTACATGCTGGTCTTCCCAAATGGGAAAGACCCTCTTCCCCATATGCTAGGAAAATTGGCTTCTTATTTAGTCTTCTTATTTAATTAGTTAGTGAGGGAACCAGCAAGATGGTAAGTCGAGTTCAAGAAGGATACAGGAGACTGGTAAACACATAGTCTATGGAAAAAAGATTGCTGGAATAAGATTGAAAATTAAATACAACACTGCTTTTTATTGACACATTGTGCTTAGTCACTCAGTCATGTCCAGCTCTTTGTGACCCCATGGACTGTAGCCCACCAGGCTCCTCTGGTAATGGGGATTCTCCAGACAAGAATACTGGAATGAGTTGTCATGCCCTCCTCCAGGGGATTTTCCCAATCCAGGGATCAAACACAGGTCTTCTGCATTGCAGACAGATTCTTTACCATCTGAGTCACCAAGGAAGCCCAAGAATACTGGAGTGGATAGCCTATCCCTTCTCCAGGTGATCTTCCTGACTCAGGAGTTGAACAAGGGTCTCCTGCATTGCAGGCAGATTCTTTACCAGCTGAGCTACCAGGGAAGTCCTATTGACACTACTATTACTACTAACTGTTGACACATTAGCATAAAACAGTAACATTTAGCATAATCTTTTCTACCTGACAAAGTCATTTATAGCTGATCTTCTACAAGATCTAATTTTACAGACTCTAGGCTCTACTAGGTAAATAATAAGCCATATAAGATGACAGCCCCTAGAATTTGATGATCCCCTTCAGGTTTCTTAGAGAATGCTCTAGTATGACTTTACAAAAGCAGATAGTAATATTTTGCTTTATTTCCAAATTTGGGATAATTTTTCTTAAAAGTTTAAATTTGATGGTGCTGGAGAAAACTCTTAAGTTCCTTGGATGCAAGGAGATCAAACTTGTCAATCCTAAAGGAAATCAACAGTGAATATTCATTGGAAGGACTGATGCCGAAGCTGAAGCTCCAGTACTTTGGCCACTTGACGCAAAGAGCTGACTTATTAAACAAGAGCCTGATGCTGGGAAAGATTGAGGGCAGAAGAAGGGGGTGACCGAAGATGAAATGGTTGGATGGCATCACCAACTCAATGGACATGAGTTTGAGCAAACTCTAGGAGATAGTGGAGGACAGGGAAGCCTGGCGTGCTGCAGTCCACGGGGTCCCAGAGAGTCAGACATGACTTAGTGACTGAACAACAACAGAGGCAATAAGAATACACACGCTAGGTTGCCAAAGTTCACTTAATACAGTAGAATTCTACTTATGTTAGTTTCAGAGTATGAAATGAATATCTATTACATTCTAGAGCTGAATAGAAAGGAAAACAAGATCAAATTAGCCTTGTCCTTTACATCTTCCTGACCATTTTGGCCCTACTTACATTAAATATAAATTGGGAATAGCATTTATTTCATTTGGCAATTGATCTTCAAAATTTGGTCTTAGAGTCCAAATAGATTTTTAACATTTTAAAAAATTATTGACTATCCTAAAGAGTGTTTCCCGTTATGGCTATCAATATTTAATGTTATTAGAATTAAACAAAGCAATTTAGAAAATATTTATTAACTCATTTAAAATAATAATATTCATTACTTAATATAAACAACAAAATTTTTGTGAAAAGGAACTACATATTCCAAAACCCCACAAAGGTTTGGATTTGATTCAGGGGGAGCCAGTTAAAGTTTTCCACAGTGCTTCTGGTGCTTCTGCAACTTCTGTTTAGATGAGATTTGATAACATGGTGGTCTAAGATGGGCCTAGGAGTGATCATATACATTTTGGTATTTATATAGCCTGATTTACTACACTGATTAAATTTTTATTTTTACTTTATTAAAAAAAAATATTTGTGTATTTATTTGGCTGTGCTGGCTCTTATCGGTAGCCTACATGATTTCCAGTTGCAGCAAGTGGGATCTAGTTACCTGACAAGGGCTTTAACCTGGGCCCCCTGAATTGGTAGTGCAGAATCTTAGACACTAGATTACCAGAGAAGTCCCTCGTTAAATTAAAAAAAAATTTTTTTAATTCTCTAGGGGACTTCCCCTGTAGTCCCGTGATTAAGGCTCCACCTTCCAATTCAGAGGGTTGCAGGTTCAATCCCTGGTCAGGGAACTAGGATCCCACATGCTACAGGAAATGTCCAAAAAGTTAAAAGAAAAAAAGAGTTCTCTGATCCATAGGTCTTGTGTAATCAATTAAGAGTAGGTATACATTGATTGTGAACATTATTTGAACAGTTTGTTGCTGTTTTAACTGGGCTTTTTATCACAGTAAAATCATTATAATGTAAGCTCCTCGAGGGTAGGGGTTTTGATTCTGATGTATGTTTTATTCACTGCTAAATCTGGTTCCTAGGACAGTACACATGTAAATATTTTGTAAATATTTGTGGAATGAATGAATGAACGAAATTAATGTGATATTTCTAGGACTGTACTTCCTTCTGGATAGTAGGGATGGTTTCATTCAAAAGTAATTATTTATCTTAAATTTTTCTTTTTTGTAATTTCCAAATGTGATTATGCAGAGTATCTACTTTTAAAAAGGTGGGCGGAGGGACTCTAAAAACACCTTTGTGGTAAGAGTCAAAAGTGCTTGAGAATTCTTTTCAAAGATGTACAATTTACATTTACTGATAGTTTTTAAAAATTCTGAGAACCAAGCATGTAATAAGCTAGCAAAAATGTTTTCAACAAATTCTCAGTTTTGACCCCTATATCTCTCTGTTTTCCAGCTAACTAGAAGCATCTGTGATTTTTGAGGTCTCTTTACATATTCTAGATACAAGTCCTTTGTTGGGTACGTGGTTTGCAAATATTTTTGGCCAATCTATAGTTTGTCTTTTCATTCTCTTTACAAGGTTTTGTGCAGAGCAAAATTCTTTACCTTTGATGAAGTCCAATTTATGTTTGTCTTTTCATGAACTATACCTTTGTGTCAAGTCTATGAACTCCTTGCTTAGGTTCTGAAGATTTTCTACGTATCTCTAAAATTTTAAAGTTTCACTTTTACATTTAAATTCACATTCCATTTTGAGTTAATTTTAGTGTAACAAGACTTTCTTTTTCTAAGCTTATAGATGCCTTTTAAAAGCCTCATATCAATAATTAAATATGGACTGGATAATTTCCTATGATAGAGTTTGTATATAAGATCTCTTGTTTGGTTGTAGCATGAGAAACAGTAAAAGTACCTTCGTATTGCATAATTTCAGAAGATTCACCAGTACCTGTAATCAAGGCAGACTAGCAGTAAGTAACAGACACTAAAGTTAAAAGTCAGACTTCCTAGAGGCATAATTAACCAGGTGATTCGGGATAAAATAAAAATGTATTTAAATGAAGTGACCATATAATAGGACTAGAAAAAAATTTTATTTTGCCAAAATTTCCTAGACACTTCATCAAATGTTCATTCATTTGGAGCTGTAGAGATCTAAGTAGTAGTGAGTAACTAAAGGAGGACTAAAAACAAAGCCACAAGGATTAACTTCAGAACACATCTCCTAGCTTGCTCTTGGTGTTACTAACACGCCAATGGCTGCATTGACCATTTTTATTTGGCATGTTTGTCCAGGGGTCAGTAAATTACAGCACACAGTCTAAGCATGGCTTGCTGCCTGTTTTTATAAAGTTTTGCTGGAACACAGCCACGTCCATTTGCTGACTCACTCATAATCTGCCTGCTTTTGCACTACAATGGTAGAGGTGATCAGTTGTGACAGACTGCATGACCCACAAAGTCTGAAGTACTTATTCTCAGGCCCTTTACAGAAAAATTTTTGTTATTCTTATTCTTGGCTGACAAATGCTGATACAGTTATGTGAAAAGCACCCTGGTATGAAATGTTTCTAAGGTGTGATATCAACTGTTTGGAACAAAATAACAAAAAGGCAGCAGTATCAATTTATAAGAAATCTACCTTGAGGGGTAAATGGTTTTCTTTTTGAAGTTGAAATTCCTCCTAACACAACTCTAAGCATTGTTCCTGAGTCTGTGCTCAGGTATCAGTTTGTGTTCCTGAATGTCAAAGATGAAGTGTCTATGTTATTAACATCTGGTAACAGAAATCCCACAGAGTTGAGAAAATATTTTGGTATGAAAGCAAAAAAACAATGACCAAAATAAGTCATTTTAAGACTATTGTCCAAAGAATTTACATTATATATCTCAGAAAAGTATAAACATGTTTCAAATTTACACTCTGGCCTCAACTAGCCAGAACTTTAGACAGGGTGCACACTGTCTTATTGTCCCTGTACCTGAGGTTGCTGACATCAAGGGGTGGGCATGTGATGGCACCAATCATTAGGTTGTGGTATGTCATCTCTAGAAGGACTGACGCTGAAGCTGAAGCTCCAGTACTCTGGCCACCTGATTTGAAGAACTGACTCATTAGAAAGACCCTGATGCTGGGAAAGATTGAAGGAGGAGAATGGGACGACAGAGGATGGCATCACTGACTCAATGGACATGAGTTTGAGCAAGCTCCAGGAGATGGTGAAGGACAGAAAACCCTGGCATGCTGGGGTCCATGGGGTCACAAAGAGTTAGACATGACTGAGTGAGTGAACAACCACCACAAGCTCTACACCCAGCCTTTTAGACTCTGTGATGGCAGAATTCTGCAGACCTCCCATCTGCTTTGCTAGCTGGCTTTTTGTGCCAATAGGATGTGTTTGGGGGACACTGCAAGTCAGGGGGACACTGCAAGTCAGGGTGACAGAGGAGGGACTCACTGTTTCTTTTAGTGGTGCCCCAGCTTTGGCCCTTCACTGGCAGTGGCAGCTGGTTCCAGTCTCCAGCTTAATTTTAGAAATTACCGTATTCACTTGTTGTGGAGTTCCCTGTGTAACCCCATTGCCAACACCTACACTAGAAAAGCTTCTAGAGAGCCCTGACCTCCTTCGTTAAGTTCAGCCCCCAAACAGTTTCTGGGACATAGAAGATGCTGAAGAACCTGGGGTTGACTGACACTCACAAGGTTATCCAGGGCTCTTACAACGTTCTTGTTTGCTGCAGGGACGGGGTCGCCTTAGTCGCTTTCTCCCTACAGAAGGGTTGGGGGCGGGGGCGGGTAGGGAAGTGGGAAGCTAGTAACCACCCTCCTCTACCTTACTTTCCCCACTTCCTCCATATCCTCTCCTCGCGTCCATCCTTGCCTGGCCCTCCTCCCGCCTCCAACCTGCTCTGTTCCTCCTCTTCCCCCTGCCCGCCCTCCCTCCTCCTGCTTGCCTTTCCTTCACATCCCTCTGTCACGTGTCCAACCCGAGGGCGCAGTCAGTGTCGCGCGCGCAGGCGCTGGAGCGCACAGGGACCCGACCGCCGGCCAGGCGGGAGGATGGCGCTCGTGGGGCTGCGCTTGGTGCTGTTATTCTTGGTTGGGGACTCGGCAGGTAATGGTCACCAGTGGGCTTGGCAGCCAAGGAAAGCGGAAAAGTTACCTGGGGGAGGGGGAGTATCATCGCTTCTCGGCCTTTTGACTGAGATCAAGTGTAGAGGGGGTCTCGCTAACGACTGCCCCTCCACGCACCCGTTACTGGCGGTTCCAGGCCCGCCCCGCGGTTGTCTAAGGACACGAACTTGGGGGTGTGCGCGAGTCACATTTTGGAGCCACAGTGTTGTTGCTTGGGCTTTTCTAGTGACCCTGCTGCCTGCGCTCTCTCCCTTAAAGCAGATTTTCTGGAGTCCAGGATCAGGAATCGGGTTTTTATGTACCCGAGGCCCTACCGAACCTTGGCAGAAGATGTACAGGAATCAGGAGTTGTGAATGCCAAGTGTGCCAGGCACTCTGGGGCTCATGAGAAAAGGGCCTCAGGCCAGCCAGACTTGACACCCACTTTCAAATGAAGTTAAAATGGTAACATCTAGTGGTAAGCTTTGTATTTATTATCCTGAGCAACAAAGGAAAAGAATATCGTGAATTTTTGAGTTATTTCTCTGACTTTTGGGTTCTTTTAGCCAGGAAAATTGATTTTTTTATTTCTTAAATACTGTGAAGGAAGAGAGGGGAAATGGTCCCCAGATGATGGAGGGCTGTGGAGCAAAGAGCTAGGGATCCTGAGGCATTAGGGAAGCCCTGGGGGCAGTAGTCAGGGTCTTCCTGCAGTCACTTTTGTGAATTAGCTGGTGCTCACATCTCTTGGCTGGCATACCTCTGAGGTAGGTGTCAGTCAGTACGGGCTGTGGGTTCATCTTCCGCTGGCTCTGAATGTCCTGCTGGATACAGGGACCCATTCTGTGGGGACTAAAGCTGCACTAAGTTCTGTCGCAGCTGAAGCTCCATCCTGTTCCTCTTGGAAGCCCCCCTCAAGGAACAGTAGGTGGACCATGGGACATGGCCTCTTCTGCTGTTGTTCCAAGGGTTGGGTAAGCATTCTCCCACTGAGGCTCAGGGGAGGTTCCCTCTGATCTCTAAACTTCCACTGGCTCCTCAGGAAGCAGCTGCTGGGGTGAGGGGAGAGGATCACCAACCTTATGCATGTATGTATCTGAGGAAGGCATGAGAGCCTCTTCTCTGACTTTTGTTATGTAGCTCCAAAGTCCTCTCTCAAGCAGACCTATTAGAGTGGTCAATTATAGAACTGGTACCAAACGTTTTCTGTGTGCCTGCTAAGAGAGGTGCCAGCATACAACTGAATATACTTTCTAGAAGTTCTTCAAAAGCTGGACATGGGAGAGAAAGGGAGAAGGTGCAGCTTGTATAAATTAGAAGCTGGATTTAAAAAACCCCTTATGAAGAAGAATTGACCTTAATCATATCCTTTTAAATGTCTGTTTTCTTCTTGCAGCCTCTTTGAATGCTCAATTTAGTCAACATTTAGAACAAAAAACAGTAAGTAAGAAACCACTTTTACTGTTTCTACTAATACAATGAAGCCCACAAAGGTTGGGGTTGGAGACTGGTTTCAGGTCTGACATGCCACTTTGGAAACAGTTGACTGAATCTTTAGAAATCAGATTATCAGGCAGGCTTTTTGATACAATGTAAATTTTGGTTGAAAAAGGCTCAGTCCTTGGGACTTCCCTGGTGGTCCAGTAGCTAAGACTTAGAGCTACCAATGCAGGGGGCCAGGGTTTGATTCCTGGTCAGGGAAACGCATGCTGTAACTAAGAGGTTGCATGCCACAAACTAAAGATCCTACATGCCGCAACCTGGCACAACCAAATAAATAAATAATTTTTAAAAAGAAAGGAAACAGCTCAGACCTTGGGAGCCTCAGGGCTTTGTTTCCTTTGATGATTCAGAAGATCCTGGGCCTAATAATTATATGCTGTACTAAACATTTTATGTATATTAATAAATTAGATTGTGTGAAAGTAAGGAAGACCAACCAAATGAGAACAAGAAAAAGGAGTTATTCAACATGTACCCCAGTGTTCACTGCAGCACTATTTACAATAGCAATGGCACCCCACTCCAGTACTCTTGCCTGGAAAATCCCATGGACAGAGGAGCCTGGTAGGCTGCAGTCCACGGGGTCACTAAGAGTCGGGCACGACTGAGCGACTTCACTTTTCACTTTCATGCATTGGAGAAGGAAATGGCAACCCACTCCAGTGTTCTTGCCTGGAGAATCCCAGGGACGCGGGAGCCTGGTGGCCTGCTGTCTCTGGGGTCGCACAGAGTCAGACACAACTGAAGCGACTTAGCAGCAGCAAGACATGGAAGCAATCTAAATGTCCATTGACAGATGAATGAAAAAATAAGATTACATACACACACACAAACACAGAGGAATATTGCTCAGCCATAATAAAGAATAAAATAATGCCTTTTGCAGCAATATGGATAGACATAGAGATTATCATATTAAGTGAAGTAAGTCAGAGAAAGACAAATATCATGTGATATCATTTAAATGTGAATCTAAACTATGACACAAGTTAACCTATCAATGAAACAGAAACAGACTCAGATGTGGAGAACAGACTTGTGGTTGCCAAGTGGGAGGCAGAGGGAAGGATAAATTAGGAATTTGGGATTAACATATACACACTACTATATATATAACAGATAAACAAGAAGGACCTGCGGTATAGCATGGGGAACTATATTCAATGTCTACTAGTGATCTATAATGGAAAAGAATCTAGAAAAGAATCACTTTGCTGTACACTGAAACTAATATAACATTGTAAATACCTATATGTCAATTATCTTAAAAAGTTAATTAAAAAAAAGAGCTAGTTATTCAGAGCTTGATATAGCAAGTGAGTCAGTCATGTCACTTGTGTTTTAGCTGAGACTCAAAGGCAGAGGAGTGGGAAAGCTTTATAATGGGAAAAAGGGAAGGAAGGCATCAGGTTTGCCCTGATTGAGGCTGTTGGCATGGGGAGGCTGGAGGTGGGAAACTAAAGGCAGGCATAGTATGTGAATGATTCAGAAGGCATATTTGGCTTTCTCTAATTGGGCCTAAGTTGGAAGCAGGGGTAAAATTTAGGGAAAATATCAGTTGTTAATCAAGCCTTGGCAGTTGTGGGCCAACTGTTATATAGCTTACTGTTTGACTACCTGGATATCACTAGAGATAGCTGTCTGATTTCTTATAAGTCTGATTCACAGCATGTTGGCTTCCTGGACTGGTTATTCTAAATAATGGGTTGGTTTCCTGGCTAGCTTGCTAAGGTTTTGGGTGATAGTTCTATTTTAATATTTGGTCTGACACTGTCCATTTTTACATGCAATCTCTGTTCTCACAATAAATAGAGATGATTATTTTACATACGTGAATATTGATCTCAGTAGGTAAGGTAACTTTGAGTATTCATGTCAGTGCAGACCATTTCCAGGAAACCTTACCACCCTGTTTTCTTCCTCCAAAGTAGACATAAATGCACTTTCTCTTTGTTTCCATTCACACTATACTGCATCATCATCATTACCATACTAGTGTAGGGGAGGAAAAAAATCTTCCCTCTACCCTTCTAAGTTTTCAGTTGGGGCCTATACAACAAAGGAGAGATTAACCAGAGAAAAATAAACAAATGTTTATTAACAAGTGTATTGTGCACACACATGGGAGTACTAAGAAATGTGTAACTCAAAGAGGTGGCTTAGAAATCTGCCTTATCTTGCATATTTAACAGAAAGCAATACATTTGTGAAAGATACACCCAACTTTATGCAGAGTTCCAGAGAATAGCAAGGAGAGATAAGAAGGCCTTCTTAAAATGAGCAATCCAAAGAAATAAAGGGAAACAAAAGAATAGGTAAGACTAGAGATTTCTTTAAGAAAATCAGAGCTATCAAGGAAATATTTCATGCAAGGATGGGGATGATAAAGGACAGAAATGGTAAGGACCTAACAAGCAGAGGAGATTAAGAAAAGGTAGCAAGAATACACAGAAGAACTATACCAAAAAATTTTAATGAGCCAGATAACCACAATGGTGTGATCACTCACCTAGAGCCAGACTGGAGTGTGAGTGAGGTCAAGTGTGCCTTAGGAAGCACTACTATGAACAAAGCTAGTGGAGGTGATGGAATTCCAGCTGTCCTAAACTATGATGCTGTTAAAGTGCTGCACTCAGTAGGTCAGCAAATTTAGAATACCCAGTCTTGGACATAGTGTTTCCAAGCTAGGACTGGAAAAGGTCAGTTTTCATTCCAATCCCAAAGAAGGGCAATACCAAAGAATATTCCAACTACTGTACAATAGCACTTATTTCAGATGCTAACAAGGTAATGCTCAAAATCCTTCAAGATTGGCTTCAGCAGTACATGAACCAAGAACTTCCAGATGTACAAGTTGGGTTTAGAAAAGGTAGAGGAACCAGAGTTCAAATTGCCAACATTCGTTGGTTCATGAAGAAAGCAAGGGAGTTTCAAAAAACTTCTGCCTCAATGACTACACTAAAGCCTTTGACTGTGTGGATCACAACAAACCAAGGAAAATTCTTAGAGATGGGAGTTCCAGACCACCTTACCTGTCTCCTGAGAAACCTGCATATGGGTCAAGAAGCAACAGTTAGAACTGGAAATGGAACAACTGACTGGTTCCAAATTGGGAAAGGAGTATGTAAAGGCTGTATATTGTTACCCTGCTTATTTAACTTATATGCAGAGTATATCATGTGGAATGCCAGGCTGGATGACTCACAAACTGTAATCAAGATTTCTGGGAAAATATCAGCAACCTCAGATATGAGATGCTACCACTCCAATGTGAAGAGAAACTAAAGATCCTTTTGATGAGGGTGAAAGAGGAAAGTAAAAAAGCCAGCTTAGAACTCAACATTCAAAAAACTAAGATCATGGCATCTGGTCTCATCTCTTCATGACGAATAGAAGGGGAAAAAGTGGAAGCAGTGACAGGTTTTATTTTCTTGGGCTCCAAAATCACTGTGGCCGGGGACTGCAGCCATGAAATCAAAAGATACTTGTTCCTTGGAAGGAAAGCTGACAAATCTAGCCAGCGTGTTAAAAGCAGAGACATCACTTTGCCAACAAAGGTCCATATAGTCAAACCTATGGTTATTCCAGTACAGATGTGAGAGTCGGATCATAAAGAAAGTGCCAAAAGAATTGATGCTTTCAAATTGTGGTGCTGGAGAAGACTGTTAAGAGTCCCTTGGACAGCAAGGAGATCAAACCAGTAAATCCTAAAGGAAATCAATGCTGAATATTCACTGGAAGGACTGTTGCTGAACCTGAAGTTCCAATATTTTGGCCATCTGATGCAAAAAGCTGACTCTTTGCAAAAGACCTTGATGCTGGGAAAGATTGAAGACAAAAGGAGAAGGAAGCGGCAGAGGATGAGATGGTTAGGTAGCATCTTCGACTCAGTGGACATGAATTTAAGCAAGCTCTGGGAGACAGTGAAGGACAGCAGAGACTGGCATGCTATAGTTCATGAGGTTGCAAAGAGTTAGACATAACTTAGGGACTGAATAACAACATTTGTAGATAAATGACAGGACAAAGGAAAATTGTTTTAGGCTTCCAAGAGTGGCAAACAGTAGGAAGATAAATAATGGGAGGAAACTAATGGAATAAAGTTTGTTTGCAGGTTCCTTAGGTGCCATTTCTGGGCTGATAAGAAACCAGAATCATTTCCAGTAAATGAGAATTTATATTCTGCCTTTAGGCAGAAAAGGGGAAGTCAAAACTGCATGTTGACTGCCTTTAGCTCCAAGTAATGTTTATGTCAAGGAGTCATATTTTGAGATGACATAGCCTGGGTTTCTTTCAATAGTAAAGGATACCAATCAGTGTTCTAAATTCTTTATATGGAGTCACTCACTTAATCTTTTACAGCACAGACTGTGGGTACCATTCTTATCTCTCTGGCCAAGGTCACATGGAAATGGTGGAACTGTAGTTCCAACCTAGGCATCTGACTCCAGATCCAGTGCTTTTAATTACCCAATCATAGCAATGAATTGTAATTGTCTGTCTCCCCCTAGTAAGCTGTATATTTTGTGATGTCTTATTGTTTGGTGCCAAATTTTCAGCATTTAATGGGTACCTGTCAGGAAGCATTTAACAGGAGGCTTCCTGTGTGCTGTTTTGGATCTGTCATGAATCCTCTGTTCCTTATCAATTCCTGAATATTCAGGAATTAAGAGGAGTGGCAAACCACTCCCAGGGTTGAGGAATGCATGCATTTCCTTCGTTAGTTTTTCCATAAGGTGATAAGTAACTATTTACGACCCTCTTCCTTTTTATGAACCATAGGGTAAAAGTGATTATTTACAACCCTCTCTCTTTGATATGGATTGCCTTATGTTTCCTTGATAATTTGTAAGTCTGGACTTTTGATCTTTATCTTTGCTGAACAAAGCTACCTTGTAAGACAGTATATATACCCACACTATGTTGAATAAACAGAGAAGGCAATGGCACCTCACTCCAGTACTCTTGCCTGGAAAATCCCATGGACAGAGGAGCCTGGTAGGCTGCAGTCCATGGGGTCGCTAAGAGTCGGATACCACTGAGCAACTTCACTTTCCCTTTTCACTTTCATGCACTGGAGAAGGAAATGGCAACCCACTCCAGTGTTCTTGCCTGGAGAATCCCAGGGACAGGGGAGTCTGGTGGGCTGCCGTCTATGGGGTTGCACAGAGTCGGACATGACTGAAGTGACTTAGCAGTAGCATGTTGAATAAAACACTCTTGTTCCATCAGAGCTTGGGTCCCTGTGTCTTTCTTTTTCTCTCTCTCAGGCTAATTCTTTGGAGTGCAGAAGCCCACTGAGCTCACTTTCTTGCCTGGGCTTGCAAGACGCTTGCGAGAGGGTGCCCTGTGCCTACGTGAAGCAGTGCAAGCCCCGTGTCAAGGGCTTTATTGGTTTTCTGCATAAACCAAGGAATATCGGCCTCTTTCTCTCTTTTATTTCTTATCATCGACTCTGGACCACCAGGTTCCGGTCCATTAAAGGACCTCAACAAGTGGCACCCAGAACAGGGGCCTGGTATACATGGCATATTCAGACAGAGTGACTCAAGGACCTATTGAGGTCAGTAAGTACTAAGACATGGGTCAAATGGCTGGAAAGCCCCATCACTTTTCTATTTTACTTCATCACTTAAAGTTCAAGGACTTTCGGTTTCACACCAGCAAATAGAGGCTTGCCTTCAGACAGTGGTTGAATGTAACCCTTGGTTCCCTAATGAAGGTAGTTTTGATTTAGAAATTTGGCACCGGGTCAAAGAGAATGTTGAACGAGCTGCCAGACAGGGAAAAAATATTCTGATAGATTTCTGGCCCCTATAGGCTCTTGTTAAAGCTGTGATTCTGCCATTTCAAGGTAATTCTAGCCCTCCTGATATTCGACATCAGGCAGAACACTTATTACATAAATATGAATTAGATGATGAAACCTTACAAAAGGCCCAATTAGAACAACATAAAATATTTTAGAATTTTCCTACAAGCCCTGCCCCAGTTGCTCCAAGCACTCCTCCCCTACCAGCGGGCACAAATCCCAAAGTCTCTCCCTTGCTAGAACCTAATGATTCTGGCAACGACTCCCCTAAGACACCTTTTGACATTAAAACTGACAACACCTTTCTGAATAACAATAATAAGTTTTTACCACATTCCCTTAATTGTAAGAATTTGCTACCTACTCACTCTCCTTCAAGACAGAGGCTCTCTGAATTGCTGGCTTTGCAATCACAAGTCTCTGAAGCTGATAGTTTCTCCGCCTTTCCAGTTTTTAGAAATCCTGATGCTCAAGGGCACATAATACCTCAATATGAGGGTATTAACTTTTATCACATGCAACAAATTAAAAAATCTATAACTGTATGGCCCACATTCACCTTTTACTAAAGTACTTCTAAATTCTATAACATCCTCTATTGGAAATTTTATTCCCCATCATTGGCGAACTTTAATAAAAGGTCTCATTAAACCAGGAGAATATCTTCAATGGATAATGTGGTTTCATGATATAGCCAGAGATCATGCTAACAAATACTCGAGCTGGTGCGCCCCAAAATCAAATTACTTTTGAGATGCTAACTGGTACAGGACAATTTGACTCTGTAGAAGCTCAAATACAGTGCCCTCCTTTGTTACATGGACAATTAAAAACAGTGACCCTTGAAGCTTGGGATTGAATTACTCCTCAAGGGGAGCCTACAGGTAGCTACACTAAAATATTGCAAGGACCTAATGAAACGTATGCTAATTTTTTAGCTAGATTAGAAACTGTTATTTCTCATACTGTAATTGGAGAAAAAGCCAAAAGGCAACTAGAGAAATTGCTTGCTTATGAAAATGCAAATCAGGAATGTCAAAAGGCTAATAGCTCCAATTCGTGAGACAGGGATTATTATTGATTATTTGAAGGCTTGTCGAAGTCTAGGATCAGAAACTCAAAAGATGCAAATGCTAGCTGAAACAATGGTTGCTGCCTTAAGGAAGGGAAATGAAGGAACTTTACATGTGGAGATAAGAACCATTTAAAAAGGGACTGCCCTTTCTAAGAAAGCTAATAAAAAACCTCCAAAAATCTGCCCTTGCTGCTGTAGAGGAATGCATTGGGCCAATGCATTAGATTTAGATGTAAATCTAAATTTGACATTGAAGGGAAACCTATTCTGGGAAACTCCAAGCAGGGGAACCCCCAGGTCCCCTTCAACAAAAACCAGGGGCAAATTCCATCTTCTCCCTCAAACTCTCAACATCCGGCAGTGCTGCCGTCAATATACCAGCCCTAAATGACTTTCTCCTTTACCCTCAAGCAGTCCCCTCTAGAATACCTACCGGACTTTTTGGACCCCAGCCCCCACAAACCTTTGGTCTTTTACTTGGCCGATCTAGTTTGACTTCTAAAGGAATTATTGTCCACTCTGGAGTAATTGATTCAGATTATAAAGGAGAAATTCAAATTATGATGCCATCTCAGATTTTATTGCAATTCAAAAAAGGAAATAAAATTGCTCAATTACTTCTTTTACCTTACATTTCTATTAACTCCTCTAATGATGTACGGACAGGTGGATTCAGCAGTACAGATCAAAAACAGTCCTTCTGGACATCATTAGTATCTGAATTTGCCCGACTGACTATAAATATCAAAATTAATGGTAAAAGATTTTCTGGTCTCCTTGACACTGGCTCTGATATTACTATTATTTCCAAACATTTATGGCCCAAATCCTGGCCTGTACAAAAAATTTCTTGCCAAATTGCAGGGATTTCTCAAACCAAAGTACAAGAGGTTTATCAGAGTACTCAAATTTATCCATGTGAGGGACCAGAAGGCCAACCTGCAACATTAAGACCTTATGTGATAGATGCACCCCTTAATCTAATAGGAAGGGACTTACTTATGCAATGGCAAACTCAGATATACATTCCACATTTTTCCTAGGGGCCACTGCTCATTTAACAAACGATACAATTATTAAAATAACTTGAAAGAATGATGAGCCTATTTAGACAGAGCAGTGGCCCCTTATGAAAGAGAAATTACAGGTGGCTAAGGAACTTATAGATACACAACTAGAATTAAAGCATATTGAAGAATCTTGTTCTCCTTGGAACTCCTATTTTTGTTATAAAAAAGAAATCTAACAAATGACGTCTCTTAACAGACCTTAGAAAAGTTAATGCATCTATGAAACCTATGGGTGCATTACAACCAGGAATCCCATCACCTAACATTATTCCTCAAAATTGGGACATTATCATCATTGATTTACAAGATTGCTTTTTTAATATACCTTTATACCCTTTAGACTGAGAGAGATTCGCTTTCTCTCTCCCTTATCCTAGTCATATCGGACCTCATAAATGGTACCAATGGACTGTACTGCCACAAGGGATGATGAATTCTCCCACCATAGCTCAACTATGCTTAAAAACTCTGGATTAATCATTGCCCCTGAAAAAATTCAAACCTCTACACCTTACCATTACTTGGGGTTTGTTGTTGATAGACAACATATTACTCCCCAACTAACTCAGATCCGTACTGAAAAATTATCAACCTTAAATGATTTCCAAAAGCTCTTAGGTGATATAAACTGGATTAGACCTTCTTTAACTGATTTCCAAAAGCTCTTAGGTGATATAAATTGGATTAGACCTTCTTTAGGCATTGCTAGTGGAGAAGGAAATGGCAACCCACTCCAGTGTTCTTGCCCGGAGAATCCCAGGGATGGCGGAGCCTGGTGGAGCTGCCGTCTATGGGGTCGCACAGAGTCAGACATGACTGAAGCGACTTAGCAGCAGGCATTGCTAATTATCAACTGAATACCCTATTTAATACTTTAAAAGGAAATCTTTGAAAACTTTTCTAAATGTCTGCCCTCTTCCACTAATTTGGAAACTTTAGCTGAACAACTAGCTGATCAATTATCTGGGCTAGACCCACGAGGATGGTTTCAAAATATTACCCACAGCATCAGGTCTGGAACTGTAACTTTGGTGATTGTCTTGGTAATTATATTTGTTGTTTATCATTGCCTTTCTAGAAGGTTGGTTACTACTAAACAAACTCAATTGGTCAGGACCTTTTTTACAAATATAATAAAATAGGGGGAATTGTCAGGAAGCATTTAACAGGAGGCTTCCTGTGTGCTGTTTTGGATCTGTCATGAATCCTCTGTTCCTTATCAATTCCTGAATATTCAGGAATTAAGAGGAGTGGCAAACCGCTCCTGGGGCTGAGGAATGCATGCATTTCCTTCGTTAGTTTTTTCATACGGTGATAAGTAACTATTTATGACCCTCTTCCTTTTTATGAACCATATGGTTAAAGTGATTATTTACAACTCTCTCTCTTTGATGTGGATTGCCTTGATAATTTATAAGTCTAGACTTTTGATCTTTATCTTTGCTGAACAAAGCTACCTTGTAAGACAGTATATACCCATACTATGTTGAATAAAACACCCTTGTTCCATCAGAGCTTGGGTCCCCGTGTCTTTCTCTCTTTCTCTCTCTCTCAGGCTAATTCTTTGGAGCGCAGAAGCCCACTGAGCTCACTTTCTTGCCTGGGCTTGCAAGACCCTCGCAAGAGGGTGCCCTGTGCCTACATGAAGCAGCGCAAGCCCCATGTCAAAGGCTTTATTGGTTTTCTGCATAAACCAAGGAATATCGGCCTCTTTCTCTCTCTCTTTTACTTTCTTATCTTCAACTCCAGACTACCAGGTTCCAGTCCATTAAAGGACCTCAATAGGTACCCAATAATATTTTTGCTCAGATGACTCAGTTTTTCCTGGGTTTGAATTTCTTTCAGAAAATGGGGATAATAACAGTGAAAATTCACTCTGCCATCCTCCATTTAAGCAACTCACAAATGACCCTGTCCTTTCTCTCTGAATAATTTCCACAGGAGACCGATCACTGACTGGTTGTAGATTAGTATCTTGTATGACTCCTCTCTTATAAAGTGGACTATTTCCCATCAGTGGAGTTATATTTTTCACCAAGACTCAAGTGGCTGTGTTCAAAAGCCCCTTATGAGAGTTTCCAGTCTTATTTTAATTAAAAATGTAAAGACAGTATAAACATGATTATAAAGAAATAAAGCCATTTATATGAGAACTGTGTCAAATACTTTTGAGACTTGCTAAAAGACAAATTCTAAAACAAAATAATTGCTCTTGAATTAGGTGTAGGTAAAACAATAGTAAATAATTGGGGAATTGTTTTTTAATTGTACATTGCCTTGTTGTAACAATGTCTCTAAATTCTTGCCATATTTAAAAGTGGGTAGTTTTACCCCCAGGAGATACGTAGACTGTCATTTTGATTGTCATGACCAGGGAGTTGTTGCTGGCATCTAGTAGATAAAGAACAAAGACAATACTAAACATCCTACAATGTACAGGACAACCTCACACAGCAAAGAATTATCTGGTCCAAAATATGAGTGCAGTTGAGAAATCCCTTCTAAACAAAACAAAACAAGAAATCGTAGGTGATTTATTATGGGTATGATTTTTGCAGTGATAGGACATAGAACTCAATTAGTTGAAACATTAATAGGAAAAGTCTTACTTAGGTCTGGTGTCAGGTAGGATTAGATTCAGTTGCAAGTAGCATGGATTCAAAATAACAGCTCACAGAGCTGCCATCGTAGGATGTGGCTTTTATCATCCTGGTCTGTATAGGGGAGGGTTTCATGCACCCAGGAACAGGATAGAGGAATGGACAAAGGAGACTAAAAATTAGGAGAAGCAGAGGACAGGCTCAATTTTCCTTTAAAGGAGATCCTCGGAAGCTACTACACAATAATCCCATTTGTATCCAGTCAGCCTAATCTTGATCATGTGGTCATACCTAGCTGCAAGGGAGGTTCTCTTAGTGTAAGTAGTATTACCCCTGGCCATGTGCCTTGTGTCATACATCAAAAAGATTGGCAATCCTATTTTCTGTTTTAAGAGAAAATGCTTAGGGTATGTATTTTTTGTTATTGTTTCCCTGCTTTAATTGACTTTTTCAATAAAATGACCAATTACCAGTTGTCCCAATCTCACTGGGAAAAGGGTTTCTAGTCTCCTGTGGAAGCTGTCCTGGAAGCCATCATCTTAGTGAGCCTAGAGCAGGAAGAACACATCAGGCTCCTAGAAGGAGATAGAATCCTGAACAGAGGATGGAAAGGGTTAAAAGTTTTTCTTTAGTTCAGAGTTTGGCCAATGCCCTATCCTACTTAGGTCTCTATGAATCCATATAATATGAAGAAAAAGGTATATTTCATTTATTCAGAATACTAAACACTTGTTCTGAAGTGAGGAAAGAGGATCACTATTACTAAAACAAAACAAATACAGCAGGTCATATATTCAACCTGTTTTTAAAGTGAGCCTCTGCATGGTGGTCACACGACCACTGTGACCAGTTCTAGTCTTGGTCCTGCTGGAGACTAGAGGTTATGAGCAAGACATATTACCTCTCTGGCCTCCAGTCCATTGAATCTGAGGATTGAGTTCCATGATCCAATATCAGTTTGTAAGGGCTGCTGTAATAAAGTCACAAACTGAGTAACTTGAACAACAGAATGGGTTGTCTCACAGTTCTCAAGGCTGAATGTCCAAACTCAAGGTGTCAGCAGGGTTTGTTCCTTCTAAGGGCTGGGAAGGAGAATCTTCCTTCCATTCCCCTCTCCCAGTATCTGGTAGTCTCAGGCATTCCTTGTCTTGTAAATGGCATTCTCTTGGTGTCTTCACATGATTTTCCCTGAGTGTGTGACTCTGTTTCCAAACTTTCCCTTTTATAAGAACACCAGTCATATAGATTAGGACCCACTCTCCTAAACTTATTTTAACATAATTTCCTATATAAAGACCCTAATTCCACATAAGGTCATGTTCTGAGGTGCTAGGGGTTAGGACTTTAACACATCTCTCTGGGTGGACACAGTTAAACCCATAACAACCCCAAAGGTCTAATTATGAACATACTACTTTCTTTAATGATGTTTTTCAAATGCCAGTATATTAAAAGTCCAGAGAAAAAGATTCCTGAGCATGTCTTGGTGTTATATCAAGGGATTAGGTGGAATGGAACAGGTCATTGTCATGTAGGTGGTAGTGAAGAGCAAATTATGAAGCTGGAGGATAGATAGTTAAGTAGATTTGATGGCAAGTCTTGGACTTTCATTTTAAAAATCAGCCATATTGAACCTTCCTTTTAGGTCCTTTTCTTACATAGCAGATATTGATCCATTGCTTCAACACTGCATCTGATTTTTGTATTAGAAAAAACATATTTTTGTTTGGGAAAAAAATCTTTTTGTAAGATATTTCCAGGAAATCTAGGGAAACTTAGGGCTTTGTCCTCCTCTAAACTGCTGTATGATGAGAATATCTCAAGTTATTCTCCAATTTCTGTCTTCCTTTCTCTTTTCTAGCCAAACTGCGATCAGTATAAATTACCAGGATGTCCCAGGGACTTTAGCCCTGTGTGTGGAAGTGACATGTTCACTTATCCCAATGAGTGTATTCTGTGCATGAAAATCAGGTAACAATTTATAATATAAACTAGGTGCATTTTCTTTAGTTCTTCTCTTGCATTTTGATTACTTAGCAAGTTGTGACTCTTCTTGGACATAAGAATCAAATGTGACATAAGTAGCTCTGTTTTAAGACTGACATTTAAAAAGACCCAGAATCTTTCAGTGTATTTTCTAGGTCAAGGTTAGAAAAAGAAGTGTGTGATCAATCAATTATAAATGAGATAATTAAGTAATGTAGTATCCAGGGATGGGTAGTTTCCCAAAATTTATTGAGGATTGTAGCAGTGGTGCTGCTTGCAGCCCCATCATTCAAGTCTGTGCTGAGCACCAAGAAAGAAAACCTGGGTCTGTCATCCAGGGTTATGATTCAGTGTGTTTTCAGAGGAATGAAAGAAGACAAGGGAAGGAATTATAGCTATTTCTGGGTTTTGAGGCAGATTATGGAACTGAGGCGCTGCTATGTAAAAAACCCTAGCCCATTATCAATTCCACCCATCCTGGCATAGCAGGAAGGGGAGCAGGGATATCCCAGGCCATCAAGAATGCTTTGTCCCTCAGGAGACAGGATGGCAAAGTGGTAGGACTTAAGCATATGTCCTCTCATGAAAACACCAAAATCACAACTAACTGCTGAACAACCACTGACAGAAAAAACTGGAGCCTACCAAAAAGATATTCTACATTTAAAGATAAAGAAGAAGCCACAACAAGATAGTAGCAGGCATGCTTTCATGATATAATCAGATCTCATACCCTCCAAATGGGTGACCTGCAAACTGAAGAATAGTTATATTGCAGAGGTTCTCCCACAGGAGTGAGAGTTTGAGCCTCATGTCAAGATCTGCAGCCTGGGGAGTCCAGCATTGAGACGAGGAGATTCAAGAGCATCTGGCCTTGAAGGTCAGCAAAACTTGCGTGGAGGAGCTCCACAGGACTGGAGGAACAGACTCCACTCTTGGAGAGAACACACAAAGTTTCACATATATTGAGTCTTAGGGCAAAGCAATGACTCCATAGGAGCCTGAGCTGACATACCTGTGGGTCTGGGATGGTCTCCTGGGGAGGCAGGGATCAGCTGTGGCTCACTGGGGAACAAGGACACTGGTGGCAGAGACTTCATGGACCATTCATTGGCATGAGCTCTCCTAGAAATCACCATTTTGGCAAAAATTCCTGGCCCCACCCAATAGCTGGCAGCTCCACCCATCAGCAGACAAGGTGCTTAAAGTTGTCCTGTGCCAACATCTGCCTATAAATAGACCCCTTGACACAGCCTGTCTACCAGAGGGACAAGACCCAACTCCACCCACCAGTGGGTAGGTACCAGTTCCTCCCACTAGAAAGCCTGCACAAGCCCCTGGATCAACCTCATTTACCAGGAAACAGACATTAGAAGCAAGAACTCCAGTTCTGCAACCTGAGGAATAGAGACCACAAATACGGGTAGTTAGACAAAATAAAATAGGAGAGAAATAGGTTTCAGATGCAGAAACGAGATGAAACCCCAGAGAAACAACTAAGTGAAAGGCAGAGAGAGGCAATCTGCCTGAAAAGGGATTCAGAATAATGATAGTAAAGATGATCCAAGATCTCAGAAAAAGAATGGAAGCATAGATGAGAAGACATAAGAAATGTTTAATGGAGAGCTAGAAGATTTAAAGAACAAACAAACAGAGATGAATGATACAATAAGTGAAATGAAAAATGCACTAGAAGGAATCAATAGCAGAATAAATAAAGAAGAACAAATAAATGAGCTGGAAGACATACTGGTAGAAAATACTGCTGCAGAACAGAATAAAGAAGAATGAAAAGAAATGAGACTGTCTAAGAGACCTCTGTGACAATATTAAATGCACAAATATTTTGCATTATAGGGGTCCTAGAAGGAGAAGAGAGAGAGAAAGGGCCTGAGAAAATACTTGAAGAGATAATAACCAGAAATTTCCCTAACATGGGAAAGGAAACATTCATTTAAGTCCAGGAAGTGCAGAGAGCCCCATACTAGATAAACACAAGGGAGGATATGCCAAGACACATATAAATCAAACTGATAAAAATTAAAGACAGAGGAAATAAAGGAATAAAGAGCATAAACAAAACGAGAAAAGCAACAAATGACATACAAGGGTATCCCCATAAGATTATCAGTTGATTTTTTTCAGCAAAAACTATCCAGGCCAGAAGGGAGTATGTATTTAAAGTGATGAAAGGGGAAAACCTAGGACCAAGAATATTCTACCCAGCAAGGCTCTTATTCAGATCTGACAGAGAGACCAAAAGCTTTATAGGTAAGCAAAAGCTAAGATAATTCAGTGCCACCAAACCAGTTTTACCACAAATACTAAAGGAACTTCTCTAGATGAGAAAGAAAAGGCCACAACTAGAAACAAGAAAATTACCAATGACAAAGCTCACCAGTAAAGGCAAACACACAGTAAAGGTAGAAAATCATCTACACACAAACATAAAGTCAAAACAGCAACTGTGAGAAGAGGAGAGTACAAATGCAGGATACTGGAAATGTATTTGAAATTAAGGGACCAGCACCTTAAAACAATCTTGTATATATCTCTATCTATCTATCTATATAGACTGATATATAAAACCTCATATAAACACAAACCAAAAATCTACACACACAGAAAAAAGCAATCCAAATACAACTCAAAAGAGAACAAAAGGGAAGGGAAGAAAAAAGACCAAAAAAAACCAAACCCAAAACAATTAACAAAATGGCAATAAGACCATACATATAGATAACTGGCCACCTGATGCAAAGAACTGACTCACTGGAAAAGACCCTGACACTGGGAAAGATTGAAGGTGGGAGGAGAAGGGAACAACAGAGGATGAGATGGTTGGATGGCATCACTGACTCGATGGACATGAGTTTGAGAAAGCTCTGGGAGTTGATGATGGACAGGGCCTAGCATGCTGCAGTCCAAGGGGTTGCAAAGAGTCAGACATGACTGAGTGACTGAACTGAACTGATAGATAATTAGCTTAAATGTAAATGGATTAAATGCTCCAACCATAAGACACAGACTGGTGGAATGGATTTTTAAAAAAGTGCCATATACATGCTACTAGAGACTCACTTCAGATACAAGAACACATACAGACTGTAAGGGAGGGTATGGAAAAAGGTATTTCATACAAATGGAAAGCAAAGGAAAGCTCGAGTAGCAGTACTTATGTAAGACAAAATAGATTGTAAAATAAAGACTGTTCAAAGAGACAAAGAAGGACACTACATAATGATCAAGGGATCAATCCAAGAAGACATAACAACTGTAAATATATATGTATCCAACATAGGAGCACCTCAATATATAAAGCAAATGCTTACAGCCATAAAAAGAGAAAAGGGAGTTGGGGAAAAGTTCCACCTACACTGTTGGTGGAAATGTAAATTGATACAGCCACTATGGAGCGTCCTCAAAAAACTAGAGTAGAACTACTATATGATCCAGTAATCCCATTCCTGGGCATATATTTGGAGAAAACCATAATTTGAAAAGATACATGTACCCCTACGTTCACAGCAGCAATAGTCAAGACATGGAAGCAGCCTAAATAGCCCATCAACAGAGGAATGGATAAAGAAGATGTGGTATATATTCAGTACTACTCAGCCATAAAAAAAAAAATGAAATAATGCCATTTGCAGCAACATGGATGGACTGAGAGACACAGAAAAACAAATACCATGATATCACTTATATGTATAATCTTAAAAATGATACAAATGAACTTATCTATGAAACAGAAACAGACTCACGGACTTCAAAAACAAACTTATGGTTACCAAAAGGGAAAGGTGGGGGGCGGGATAAATTAGGAGTTTGGGATTAACATATGCACACCACTATATATAAAATGGCACCCCACTCCAGTACTCTTGCCTGGAAAATCCCATGGACAGAGGAGCCTGGTAGGCTGCAGTCCATGAGGTCGCTAAGAGTCGGACCCGACTGAACGACTTCACTTTCCTTTTCACTCTGAGCGACTTCACTTTCACTTTTCACTTTCATGCATTAGAGAAGGAAATGGCAACCTACTCCAGTGTTCTTGCCTGGAGAATCCCAGGGACAGAGGAGCCTGGTAGGAGGCTGTCTATGGGGTCACACAGAGTCGGACACAACTGAAGTGACTTAGCAGTAGCAGCAGCATATATAAAATAGATAATTAACAAGACCTACTGTACAGCACAGGGAACTTCACTCAATATTCTATAATAACCTATATGGGAGAAATAATCTTAAAAAGAATGGATATATGTATAGGTATTATTTTGTAATAACCTAAAAGGAAAAAGAATCACTTTGCTGTACACCTGAGACTAAAACAACATTGTAAATCAATTATACTCCAACATAAAATAAAAATTAAATAAAACAAGAATATATTTAAGTAGTTAAACTCTGTGGCAGAATATTGTGTTTTTTTAAAGTCAGAAGGTATGTACAGGCAACCTACACACCCTGCACTATTAGCTGGAAAATAGGTCTTAATAACTCTATCTGGTAGAATGCTTAGTAATAAATATATTACATCTGATTCCCTTATTGTAAAACACTTGACCAGCTCATGTGACCTTGACTTCTTCTCCAGGTATGCTGGTTTGTATTTCAGGGGTCCATTCTCTGACCTCAGTCTTAAGTGAGTTACCTAGGTCTTCTCAAGAATGATTTCTTGAAAATGTTAACAGTTCCCTGTACCCTAGGGTTAGAAAAATAGCAGAGTTGGGCTTTCACCCTCATTGTTTCCTAGATTTAGCTTTAAAAATGACTGTCACCCTGGAGAGAATATAATGTATAATGACATGGGTCTTTTTAATACAAACAGTGGGGCAGTTTCAATATGACAGATAATGTTTCAATATGGTGACCCCGGGCAGGCTACCCAAAAATGTGCCACAATAGCATATTAAGTATTGTGTATTAAAGTTGCTTAAGAAAGAGCCAGTGCATGAGGGATGCTTTGACCCTTCTGTCTCTCTCCCTGAAAGCAGGAAATTAATGTCAGGTGAAAGATGTTCTTCCTGCCTCTGAAGGTAGAAAAGAAAGTGAAGTCGCTCAGTCGTGTCCGACTCTTTGCAACCCCATAGACTGTAGCCTACCAGGCTCCTCCGTCCATGGGATTTTCCAGGCAAGAGTACTGGAGTGGGTTGCCATTTCCCACTCTTATATCAGAGATTGGGAATTTAAAGCTAAAAAGCCTGTATAAACAAAGTTTGTTACTTTTTAAATTTACCACCCCAAGCCAAAACTCTGTACAGATTCTTCACTTATTAAGTACCCAAAGCCTAAGTTTCTTTCTCTTATCAATTCCTCACAAATGTATTGCTTCTTTGTCTAAAAAGAATAAAAGCTGCCTGTTTTGGTCACTTATTAGGTCCCATTTCCATGAGACCTCTGTGCACGCTGAATACAAATTTTTCTTTTTCTCCTGTTAATCTGTCTTGTGTCCATTTTATTATTAGTCTAGCCACAAGAACTCAAGAGGGTAGATGGAGAAATTTCTTCTACCCTGACAGTTGGTGAGCCAGGAGGAGCCTGGTTGGAACCCGCTTCCCACCCTGAGGCTACTGCAGCTGAGAGATCCTGGGCCCTCTGATAAAGACCAGCAGAAGGTAAGATTTCTTACCAACTCAGCTTCCTGGATCTCTCCCTGCAAGGTCTGGTGGAAAGGGAAGTTGGCAAGAGTTCCTTATTTCCTCTCTAAATTTAGATTAGCAGGAGAAAATATTTGTCGAGTTAGCTCCTTGTATTTATTAACTCTTGGAAATTCTTTTCTTCTCAGAGATGGTCACTGCTTTTTGTCTCTGTCTGTTGTGTTGTTTGCCATAAGAAGGAAGAACCATAGGGCAGCATGCAGGCACATGCCCTATAAGCCTGTTGTTTGAGCTGGCCTCACAGACTGGTGAGTTAATGGTTCTCACCAGACCTGCATCTACTTAAACAGACCTTCCTGTGGGTCTTCCATATAAAACCAGATGTGTTCTTCCATCTTGTTTTGTGTTCCGAGAGCTCTGCCATTTGAAAGGTGTATCTGGTGGTCAGTTGACTAGACAAGTTCTGAGACACAAAGTCAGTACTCTCTTTGTCCGGCCATACCAGCTCTCAGGGGCGTTTGTCATGGGGTCCCTATCCATAATGGGCTGTTGTTGTGTCAACTTTCATTGCCTTATTTTCTTAGACTAACAATGGGAGTGAACTTTCTAATCATGTGAGAGCTATATCCTTGGAAACACCTTTTTATCTTTTGTTAAGCCATAAAAAAGGCTTACTGGTTTGAGTCTATATTTGAAATTAATATAAAATCCTATTCATCAATGGACAAAGGATCCTTTTTTTAAAAAAAATAATTTATTTTTAATTGGAGGATAATTGCTTTACAGTATTGTGTTGGTCTCTGCCATACACCAACATTAATCAGCCATAGGTCAAAAGATCCTTTAAGTAGGTTGTATTTAAGAGGAAAAAAATTTGAAAGCTCTCATCGTAAATAACTGTTACTTGGTACTTATGAGAGGAACACATTGAAAGGAAAAATAAACTATAATGGTGAGCCTTAGAGAATCCCTTATTAAGATGAAAAAACAGAAATTAGACTTAAAAGTAAGATCCAACATAAATTCCCCTTTAAAAAAAATCGCCCACCTCCTCTACAATCCCTCAGGCCCTCCTAGGGATAACCAGGAAGTAGATTAGCTGGAAGCTTAATACAAACAATTATCAAGGGCTAATAGAAACAATTTTTTTTTTGTCTTGCAAAACTACAAAATTAGAAATGCAACTGTAGAAACAAATCAAGACCCACTTGTTTTACCATTTCCAAAAGCTTACCCATTCCTCTTAAAATGCCTTCTAGATATTATAGAAGATCACAATATTGGAGCAAAACTGTCCTGTACTTTAAAAATTATTTTAAAATAATAATTACCCTAAGGCTTATAATAATAGATAAATATAATCCAAAACTCCTACGAGAAAACTGAACTTAAAAGGCCTTTTTTTGGCCTTAAAGGTTATAAATATTGTCATATCTTTGAAATGTAAACACAGCCCACCTTGCCTGAGATTAAGCCTCGATTGGCTGAATTGGTAGAACCTGAAACCGAAAAAGAAAAAGAAGGAAAGATGCCTTTTAAAACACAAACCGCTGAAAGGATCTCTTGCCCAAATTCGAGTAAATCACACCCCTCTACAACTGTTTGTCAAGGACAAATACAGAACTTAAGTCCTTCCCACAAATAACAAAAGATGTTAGCCATCTCCGTGAGTAAACTTGATTTTCTAAATTCTTCGGTAACTTAATTTACACCCTTAGAGTTTGGTAAGTTAAATGATGGGAGGTCATTGGATATCTGTATCATTTCCAAAAAAGAAATGTTGGAGCATGTGGGATCTTCGTTGCACCATGCGATCTTTCGTTGCAGTGCACAAACTCTCCAATTGCGGCACACGGGCTCTCTAGTTGTGGTGTTTGGACTCCAGAGCATGCAGGCTCAGTAGCTGTGGGCTTAGTCACTCTGTGGCCTGTGGGATCTTAGTTCCCCAACCAGGGATTGAACCCATGTCCCCTGCATTGCAAGGAGGATTCTTAACCACTGGACCACCAGGGAGGTCCCTCTTGTGCTTTATTGAAAAATTGTGCCATGAAGTGGCATTTATTTCTAGAAATTATGAAATGTACTTATGTTTGCCAAGTCACAAAATATGGTTCACAGTTGTTTCATTATTCCCCCCAAAAATTTAGATTTCAAAGGATTAATAATTCTAATTAATATATGCAGTTAAAGGTTCCAGAAATGAAAAAAAAGTATTAAGTATTTTGGGCTAAGAAAAGGTAAAGAGGTGCCTTTGTTAAGGAAAAGGAAAGAGATTTTGTCCTAAAGCAGGCTATTTCTAAATGTGAAAGAAAACAAGGGACAAATAAAACGAACATAGAAAATTGCAAAAGGTTTATGAAAAAATAATCTTAAGGAATTTTATGTGTGATCAGGACTAAGACTGGAATGAGTTTACTTAAGGAATATCAAAAGTAAACTGGTACAAAATTAAAATCTGGTGTTTATCTCTGTTAAAAAGTTTTCTTGTTCAAAAGTACAAAGTTCTCTTAGATTGTTGGTCTAGTCTTAATAAGAAATTGTAAAAGAAAAAAAGTTTTCTTTACCTTTAATATATCTGTCTAGAAAACCAGATTCTATATTTTGTCTTTATCAGGTTTTTGATCACTTAGAAGACACCCACAAAAAAACTCCTAAGTCTTTTCAATATTAAAAGAACTAAAGCTTTTTACAACTATTTAGCTTTCTGTATTTGCCAGGGACATGTTTGTCACTGATTATATGGATAGCTAAATATTGTTTCACAGTGACCAATAATCCTATTTGACTAAGTGTTTCAAAAATGTTTGATATTTTTGACAAACTCTGCAAAATTCCAAATAAACTCTTATTGAACTGGAAATGACTTTGGGGTTTTCCACAGGGCCCCTGGATACCTCGATCAAAAATTTATTTTCTGTACTTATAAAAGAGCTATTAAACTAATTAGGCTTCTTTTCTATGTTAAATTACATAGAAAGCATTTATCAAGTAAATGATAAATCTTCCTAGGTTGTATTGTATGGATAAATGTTATTAACCTAAATGTTCTAGAAAATAAATGAAATCCCTAAACTTTGGATATGTCATTATATGTTAGCCATAATTCTAGTTATTATCTTAAAATGATAAGTCTTAGAGATAACTGAATTTTCTTATCAATTCCATTATAATGAATCAGATCTTCAATAGTGGACATTTTAAAGTCATTTATCAGTTACACACAGTTTACTGAACTGAACTGAACTCTCTTACTCAGATGCTTCTACAAAGGCTTTCTGCAAATATGTTTTATTTTCAGGGAAATTCATGGAAAGAAATCTAACAAATATCCTAGAATATAGGTGTCTGATGACTTTCAAATCATACCTGGATAAGAATTTACAGAACCCTAATGGAGAAACTGATGGCTTCAAAAATTTTTTAACAGATCAAGTAGAACAAGAATTCACTATGAGACTAAATAAACTGAGGAAGATAATTATAATTTTTATTAAAATGAAACATTGCTGAGTTTTAAAAATGTTTTCTCCAGATTTAAGGAAATCTTTTTGTCTTTTGTAAGCAGCACTGAAACATTTCTTTTTCTCTCTGCTGGATTCCTTCAGAAGTTAGAAACTCTCAGTGAGTATTCTTTTTTCTTGGCAATATAGTTATTTGCATAAGTTCACTAAGAATCTGCTTTTCTTACAACACAATTGGAAACATTAATTATAATATCAGAGCTTTGACTGGAATGTCATATTGGTGAGAGACACGCATAGACTCAGATATGACCAGATAGCTTTGAGGAACTAAGGTTGACTTTATGGAGCCAATAAAGCCCTTTGGAAAAACAGCCTAGAATCTTACTTTCAGGTTTCCCAGCAGCCTTACCAGGTAAGTAAGGAAGGTCATTTCCTGGGACCTTTAGGAAACAGTGTACTTTGGAGTCTTGTGTGAAGAGAGGAATTCACCCAAATCTATATCTATTGCAAAGTCTGTTGGTGAATGCTTGGCTTGGCTTCTTATCCTTGAGAAGCTATTAAAAATTCAATCTGAAGTTCCTCATAAAACGTTCCAGCAAAGCAGATTTAAGAGAGTCTATGTGGTCAATCACTATTCTTGCTGTACTTATGTAAACAACCAGGCCAAGTTTATTGAATCTAGACTTATTTTATGAAAAAATTAGTCTGATTTGGCCATCTTTGGTAATAATTGTAGAAAGAAAATTATCTTTCAGCAGAAACTATAATACACACTATGAAACAGATTTTAGTTCTGTTCATGGTCTTTGAGGTTTTTGTTATTTACTACCATAAGCAGAAACTGTTCCAGATTCTTTACTAGTTTTAAGCAGCCAAAGCTTAAGTTTCTTTGTCCTCTTTAATTCCTCACAAATGTACTGTTTGTCTAAAAAGTAAAAAGTATAAAAGCTTTCTGCTTTGGTCACTTATTAAATCTCATTTCTATGAGACCTCCATGCACAATAATTAAAATTGCTTTTCTTCCTGGGAATCTGTCTTGGGTTCATTTTATTTTTATTCCAGCCACAAGAACTCAGGACAGTTGTAGGGAGGGATTTAATAATAAATATGTTTTTATGGTTGTTCAATTTGCAGGGATGATGGTCATGATATTAAAATAATCCGAAGTGGACCATGCTGATGGAACATTTCACAGAAGAGGAATTGGAGAAACCACCTTCCACTGCACACTAAATGAACTTCATTTCCCGCTTTTCTCTTTTCCTGTATTTCTTTGCATGAGATTTTCTGAGATGAGTTGTGTAAGAGGGCAGTGACTGATAAAACAACTACAAAATCCTCGTTTTTGGCTTTTGTCATTTTAGTTAAGCTTATTGCCCAGATGACCTATGCATTGCTTTATTTAGTTGGAATAAAATCAGTACTGTATTTAATCACCACTGTTCACTATCGACTATCCATTCTCACTCAGCAGCCTCAGGTGGATCTTTTCCTCTCAAGCAAGGGTGAATTTCACTAAGGGAGAAGTGGAGTCATTTTCGAGAGGGCAAGATTTATTCTTCCTCATTCCTCTAAATCTTGAAAGTACAATGTATGTGTAGCTGGTACAGCATTCTGCACAGATCAAATAATATGATAGACTGGAGCTGACTTTAGCCAGAGTTGGTAAAGTCAAAGAATCATCACAAGATACAAAATACAAAAAGTAAATCTCCTTTAAGCACAATTTTCCTTAAGGGTTAATGCAAGAAATTGCTTTTTCCTTTCTTTGAGAGCAATGATTCTCAACCCTGGGTGAATTTTCCCCAGAGGACCTTTGGAACTATACAGGCATTTTGGGTGTCACAGCTTGAATGGTAGATGATCCTGACATCTAGTGGGCAGAAGCCAGGGATGCTACCAAACACATCCAGCTCCCACAACAAAGAAATTTTCCCTCCAAAATGTCAGTTGTTCAGTTGCTAACTTATGGCTGACTCTTTGCAACCCCATGGACTGCAGCACACCAGGCTTCCCTGTCCTTATCTCCCAGAGTTTGCTCAAACTCATGCCCATTGAGTCGGTGATGCCATCCAACCATCTCATCCTTTGTCGTCCCCTTCACTGGCCTTCAATCTTTCCCAGCATCAGGGCCTTTCCAATGAGTTGGCTCTTCACGTCAGGTGACCAAAGTATTGGAACTTCAGCTTTAGCATTAGTCCTTCCAATGAGTATTCACGGTTGATTTCCTTTAGGATTGACTGGTTTGATCTCCTTGTGGTCCAAGGGACTCTCAAGAGTCTTCTCCAGTACCACAATTCGAAAGCATCAATTCTTTGGCACTCAGCCTTCTTTATGGTCCAATTCTCACATCCATACATGACTACTGGAAAAACCATAGCTTTGGCTAGAGGGATCTTTGTCAGTAAAATAATATCTCTGCTTTTCAATATGTTGTCTAGGTTTGTCATAGCTTTTCTTCCAAGGAGCAAGTGTCTTTTAATTTCATGGCTGCAGTCACCATCTGCAGTGATTTTGGAGCCCAAGAAGATAAAGTCTGTCTGTTTCCATTGTTTCTCCATCTATTTGCCATGAAGTGATGGGACCAGATGCCATGATCTTCGTTTTCTGAATGTTGAGATTTAAGCCAGCTTTTTCGCTCTCCTCTTTCACCTTCATCAAGAGGCTCTTTAGTTCCTCTTCGCTTTCTGCCATAAGGGTGGTGTCATCTGCATATCTGAGGTTATTGGTATTTCTCCCTGCAATGTTGAGTCCATCTTGTGCTTCATCTAGTCCATTATTTTGCATGATGTACTTTGCATATAAGTTAAATAAGCAGGGTGACAGTATACAGCCTTGACATACTCCTTTCCTAATTTGGAACCACTCAGTTGTTCTATGTCCAGTTCTAACTGTTGCTTCTTGACCTGCATACAGATTTCTCAGGAGGCAGGTAAGGTGGTCCCATATTCCCATCTCTTGAAGAATTTTACACAGTTTGTTGTGATCCACACAGTCAAAGGCTTTAGTGTAGTCAATGAGCAGAAGTAGATGTTTTTCTGAAATTCTCTTGATTCTTCCATGATCCAGGGAGTGTTGGCAATTTGATCTCTGGTTCCTCTGCCTTTTCTTAATCCAGCTTGAACATCTGGAAGTTCTCGGTTCACATACTGACATACTGTTGAAGCCTAGCTTGAAGGATTTTGAGCATGATCTTACTAGCATGTGAAATAAGTGCAATTGTGTGGTAGTTTGAATATTCTTTGGCATTGCCCTTTTTTGGGATTGACCTTTTCCAGTCCTGTGGTGACTGCTGACTTTTCCAAATTTGCTGGCATATTGAGTGCAGCACTTTCACAGCATCATCTTTTAGGATTTGAAATAGCTCAACTTGAATTACATCACCTCCACTAGCTTTGTTCATATTGATGCTTCCTAAGGCCCACTTGATTTCAACACTCCAGGATGTCTGGCTGTAGGTGAGTGATCACACCATCATGGTTATCCAGGTCATTAAGACCTTTTTTTGTACAGGTCTTCTGTATATTCTTGCCACCTCTTCTTAATCTCTTCTGCTTCTGGTAGGTCCTTGTCATTTCTGTCCTTTATTGTGCCCATCTTTGCATAACATGTTCCCTTGGTAGCTCCAATTTTCTTGAAGAAATCTCTAGTCTTTCCCATTCTATTGTTTTCCTCGATTTCTTTGCACTTTTCACTTAAGGAGGCTTTCTTATCTCTCTTGCTGTTCTCTGGAACTCTGCATTGAGTTGGGTATATCTTTCCCTTTCTTCTTTGTCTTTCGCGCCTCTTCTTTTCTCAGCTGTTTGTAAGGCCTCCTCAGACAACCACTTTGCCCTCTTGCATTTGTTTTTGTTTGGGATGGTTCTGGTCACTGGCTCCTGTACAATAATGCTGAGGTAGAGACATCCTGTCTTCAAGTGTGACGCAACATACATACAGATGTAGCAATAATAAAAGTGACCAAAAGTTACTTTAGAAAGATAGTGTTGTCCAGGTAGAGGATTTTGAGTCGAGTCTTGGGTTTAATTGAATTCTGGGGCCAGGGAATTGAGACGTGAGGCAGGAGGTGGCTGGGAGAATATGTAGTAAAAAGAACATTGCTTTGGGGAGTGGGCTTAACATGAATTTGAATTCTGATTCCAATACTTACTTGGGCTTCTGTTTCTTATCTGGAAAAGAGGGATCATGCTCAACTCATGGAGCTGCTGTGAGGAAACTGCTTAGCCCTGCACTTGGTCCATGGAAACTACTGCAACAGTAGCTACTGTTACTTCAAGTACCCCTCTTAGGAAGGAAGAAACTGAGGCCCACAGAGGCAAGCCAACTTGCCAAAGGTTATAGAATACATGCAAAACAGTGTGGCCTAGAAGCCTGGTCTCCAAATATCCAGACCTCTGTTCTTAAATGAATAGAGGCAATAAAGTAGGAAGTTGTATAACATAAATGTGCCACAACTACATTATGTCTGTAGTTATTTTTGGCTTAAAAGTTTTATAAAAGTATAATAGAAAACAAAGTATAAAATTTTAGGAAAGCTAAAAATACACAGAAGTATATTTAAAGATGAAAGTGTTGCCCATACCAGCCTCCAGAGGTGACCCAATAACCTTTTGGAACATAGTCTCCCTACATATGTGGGTATATATAAAATCACACACATACAGAAATACACCCTGTCTGTAAACTTACTTTTCTCCTTATATTTGGGTTTTTAACATCAATATATGTAGTTTGTTCTTTTAAAAGTTACCTAAGCTAAGTTGCTTCAGTTGTGTCCGATTCTGTGTGACCCCAAAGACGGCAGCCCACCAGGCTCCGCCATCCCTGGGATTCTCCAGGCAAGAATACTGGAGTGGGTTGCCATTTCCTTCTCCAATGCATGAAAGAGAAAAGTGAAAGTGAAGTCGCTCAGTCGTGTCTGACTCTTATCGACCCCATGGAATGCAGCCTACCAGGCTCCTCTGTCCATGGATTTTCCAGGCAAGAGTAATGGAATGGGGTGCCATTGCCTTCTCCGTAAAAGTTACCTAGAATTTTATTATTGTGCCATAAGTTACCCAGCTCTATTGATCTGTATCTAAATTATTAGGAGTCTTGTGGCTGAAATTGGAAGACTCCCAACTCAAGCTAGCCTTAGGTAAAGAAGAAATTGTCCAATTTAGTCATATTTGCAGAAGAGCTGGAGGGTAGAGATGGCATTAGCCTCAGAGGGTGCCTAGGACCAGGGACTCTAATGCATTAAGACTCCTAGTCTCTTCATGTTCATCTTTGCTTATTTCAGCATAAACAACTTCATTCATAGACTAGCTTTACCCCCCTGAGTTGGCGGCAAAATTGGCAGCTCTAGATCCTATCCTAGCAACTTCCTACCTGACAGAAAATGAGTCTTTTGTAACAGCTCCAGGTGAAAAAGGCTGCTGGAGTCACAGCCCCACAGCCTTATTACTTAAAAAAAAAAAAAAAAAAGCCTTTTCTGGGCCAAGACCCTGATTGGTTCATGTTGATCACACACCCACCATTTAGGCCCAATTGTGGTCATAGGAAATAAGGTGATATATGATTGGTTCAGCTGAGATGAGATACTGAGTGCAATGTTCCCAGAGGGAAAATAGGGGAAAATTCAAGAAGAAAAAAATAAGTAGATTTTAACTATAATTGCTTACCTGTACATTACAATTTTTAATGATAATAAAACTTTCAGAAAATATCCTTCTTAACACATTCTTGGCACTTGAATACACATCAGATCAGATCAGTCTCTCAGTCGTGTCCGACTCTTCGCGACCCCATGAATCGCAGCACGCCAGGCTTCCCTGTCCATCACCAACTCCCGGAGTTCACCCAGACTCACGTCCATCGAGTCAGTGATGCCATCCAGCCATCTCATCCTCTGTCGTCCCCTTCTCCTCTTGCCCCCTGTCCCTCCCAGCATCAGAGTCTTTTCCAATGAGTCAACTCTTCGCATGAGGTGGCCAAAGTACTGGAGTTTCAGCTTTTAGCATCATTCCTTCCAGAG